>NC_034608.1:39895463-39951365 GCF_900095145.1 Mus pahari
GAAGTGGTGTGGGTAGAAAAAGAGGTAGGGAATCTGTGGTTGAGATGTAAAGAAATAAATGAGGTAAAAGTTTTAAATGCATTTAAAAATTTCAATAATATCATTATTTTCCTGAGAATTTCATACAATGCTTCATTATCATTCTCCTCTTTCACCAACTCCTTGCAGACCCACAACCACCTCCCTGAACATCCAACACCCGTCTCTTTCTTAAACCAGTTGATTCCAGTTCATGTCTATTAACTGTTCTTCCCTGTAGGGCTTACTCTGGAGTATGGTCTATATACTATTGGTCACATTATTACAGAAAACTGACTCTGACCTTCCCAGAAACAATCAAGTGGTAGTAGCTTCTCTGATAAGCATGGGAATGCACACCTGCTCACAATTCCAGAAGGTCCCGGAGCAGGAGGCAGAGCTGCTGCAGGCATACACCAGTACCACTGAGGGAATAAGGTTGCAAGGGAAGGAGCAGGGTTATTTTGAGGTTCCTTTGGAAAGTCAGGCATTCGGCAGTGTTTAACTTAGACATGTTGGTTTGAATAAATAAGATGAATTAGTTTGTTTTGTTTCGTTTTGTTTTGTTTTGCTATCTAGTAAGCTTCTAGTCTCTTGACAGCTGTCCTTGTGATGACCAAGCAAGAAGAGTATTGTCTCCTGAACTGTACCTGGGAGAGGGAGGAGGAAGCTTTGAGCTTTAGAGTGTGAGCATCATAGACATCCTTCTGTGGGACTCTGTACTGTCTTTATGGACTAACTATGGATGGGGTGTGGGACTTTCTTCCCAATGTACATAGTTTCCTGTTTTACTTTGTAGAGTAGACAAGCATCACAATATACACCAAGTAAAGTATATATAATATAATCCATATGTTGGTAGACAATGAACAAAGCAGACTGATTCATATATTATGTGTTCTTAAGAGTCAGTTGATAGAAGAAAATCCAATTTCTTTGAAAAGAAAACAGTTTGGGTATAGTTTATCTTTCAACTCAAAGTACACTTTTCCTGAGTCTTGATCCAATCAGGGACCACCCCCTGTGCCATACCTGGACTGTGCCCAGCCTAGAATAGGTGAAGTGGGATACGGAATTGGACATAGTGGTATTTTTAAAGACTGATGGTCTCTGGCATTCTAAATCTCTAACTATACTGAATGCTTGCTGATAACTTCTGAAACACCCCCAAATCTTTCTTGCTCATTTTTATGGTTAAAAACTGCTGGCTGCCCGAACTAGGGATCCATCCCATCTGTGGACACCAATCCCAGACACTATTGCTGATGCCAAGAACCACTTGCTGACAGGGGCCTGGTATCACTGTCCTCTGAGAGGCTCTGCCAGTTCCTGACCAATACAGGTGGGGATGCCCAAAACCAACCATTGGAGTGTGCAACCCCATAGGAAGAACAAAAATATCAATCAACCAGACACCCCAGAGCTCCCAGGAACTAAACCACCAACCAAAGAGTACACATGGAGGGGCCCATGGCTCCAGCTGCTTATGTAACAGAGGATTTCCTTATTTGGAATCAATGGGAGGGGAGGCCCTTTGTGCTTTGGAGACACAATGCTCCAAAGTAGGTGAATGCTAGGCCAGGGAGGCAGGAAAGGGTGCTTGGATGGGTGAGCTCCCTCATAGAATCAGGAGGAAGAGGGCATGCGATAGAAGTTTGCAGAGGGGAAACCTAGAAGGAGGATAACATTGAAAATATAAATAATAAGATAACCAATATAAAAAGAATATTCTTATTAAGAAAAGTGAAATCTGCAAGTAAATGCATGGAGTTAGATAAAATACTGCTGGCTTTGGCAACTAAAACCTGTAAACTATCAGCAGGGAATTAAGTAGAGGGTTAATTGCTAGGGCTTTTTTCTTTTGCCCAGCAGTCTTGCCTGTTGGAGGGAGGTTTGGCAATAAAATTTAGTGAACCAGGAGAAGAGAATGATCATTAACCCATTAGATGGGAAAGGTTCAAGTACAGCATCAAAGGAAGTCACTTCACGGGAACAAGAGTTCTCCCTGTGGGAACCGGTACAATGCCACTGAGTCCACGTGAGCATAAAACCTTGGAGTGCTAACCAAGAGGGAGTTGTATCAGGTTCTCTATGATGCCAACAGCCTGCCTGTGCTCATTCTAACATCAGACTTTTAAGAAGGTAGGAGAGATGAGAAGCAAAAGAACCAGGGAAGGGGTGGTTGCATCCATTGAAGTTGAAGTTGAAGACAATCAATTATGACTGAGGTTGAGAAAACAATCCAGAGGAAGTCATCAGTCAGGGGATGTAAGAAAAAGGGGAGCTCTTGGAACTGATAAGACCCTGGAGAAGGATGGAACAAAGGGTAGAGGTGAGTTATGTCAACCGAAGCTGCCCACACAGTACAAGGGAGGGCAAAGAGATCGTCTGGACATGTTAAACTCTAAGAAATTCACATTGAGGAGATGAATGAGTTTATGTGAATCCAGAACAGAAAAGGAATTGAGATTCCTAACTTGTAGTGATTTGTCAGTAGGTGCTAAAGCCTGTATTTAGAGATGGCTTTCTGAGAAATAGAAATTTATAATTCAGATATGGCTTTCTGGGGGTTTTGGAAAGTTACTAAGTGAAGTACCTGAAATAACACAATTCAAAACAATGAAGAGAGGCGGTATGGTGGGATGGACATTAGAAGTCGTGCCAGTCAACAGGAAGTGATCCTGGAAAACAGCCATGGGTAGCCTGCCTGCCCTTCCTCCTTTTTGAAGCTGTCACACATGGTAAGGGCTGGGACACCTGGCCTCTTGACTGAAGATTGTTTCCCAATAAAGCCATAGATATTTAATTGTAGGAGGTCAGTGTTTCTTAAGCAAAGAGAACAAAAGTTACTCAAGAAAGATTTTTTGTTCATTTGTACGCTAGGGACTTAGACTAACCTCGAGGGTAGTATGCAGGAATGCGTGTCTATATGAGATGACTCAAAGAGGGAATAAAAATGAGAGGGGTGAGGGAGGTTTCCCAGCCTTCCCTGTAAAAATCTGTGTACATGTTTCATTATTTGTCTTAAATCTAACATTTGTTTCTCTTCATGGTTCACCCAATTGCTCAACAAATACCTAGTACCCACCATCTTTCCTTCCATTGTTGTCTACATTCACACATTCAATCATTGTCAGACTCACTATGCTCCTGTATTTTATACTCTATCTAGCATGACTAACCATGAGAAAGATATGCAGGTAAAACATATGCAATGCCAGAAAACAGTAAATTTAGTGAGAGAAGAGAATGATGGAGGCAGAATATTGATTTTTAAAGAGAGGGTAACATAAAGTCTCACAGAAAAGTTATGAACTGGACAAAATCCTAAGCAATAGCAGAGTATGGTGGCTAGGGGCACAAAGGATGGGGAACCAGCAAAAAGCAATGTATTGAGGACCAGCCTTATTAGGTAAATTTGTAGAGTATTGAGAGGAGGCCCCTGTGATCAGAGCAAAGGGAACTAGAATTCAGGGTTATTTAGGGACACTGCTAAATGACCTTTTTGACTGTGTGGAGATGCTTTACCAGAGCCGAGTGCATTGGGAAGAGGGCCATTGTCTTTATGCTAGACTGGAGATTTTGGCAAACTAGATAGCAAAGGGACCCTTCTTTATGTGGTAGTATTCCATTGTTAAACTCATCTTTCTGAATGAGAAAACTTCGGTCTATTGTCCTGTAATGAGCTCTCTTTTTCTCCTGACCCATGATGAATAAGACATGGTATGTGCTTCAATGGATTTGGACATCATGTATCACAGATGCAGTATGCTTTCTTGTCTTTTTAGGTCTGGAAGTCCACTTTCCAATCTTACACATCATCTCATTATGCGGCACAATTTCAACAGAACACATTTAAGGAAATTCTCTGCAGAGTCAACTAGAAGTTCCCTTTTATACATCTTTTCAAAATGGCATCCAGGAGAAAATTACACATAATATATAGTGTTATTCCTTTGCTAACGAAGGCATTAATTTTGTTTCCTGCACGGACCTAATCTCGTTTTGTCATTAACATGTAGGGTGCTAACATTTTTACATTAAGGTCATGAGGAGTAGTTAAATTGTCTTTAATAAGTATACCAGCTAATAAAATTAACACTGTTAGATCACAGACTATATGATCATCATTACGCTATGTGCCGAATTTCCTTTGAAAGAGAGGTTTTCTATTCAATCTCCTATCAACAGTGTATTAATATAGAAAATGTTCCACATTTGTTCTAACTCCTAATATCATTAAAATTTAACTCTGTTTGGGTAAAAAAAAAAAAAAATAGCTGCTGACTTCTTTGATAGCATTGCCGCGATCTCCTAACTTGCCAGCAAGAAAGACACGTCACAACAGGATCCTTCTGCAGACGTTTTTAAACGGGTTTTATTGCTGAAGCGAAAAGACCCCGAGCCTGAAAACTGGTGCTGATTAAATAGGCCTAAGAGGAATGTGTCACTCTATGATTGGTGCTCACTATATACCCTCATTGCTGTTTGAGCATGTGCACAACAGTTGTCAGTTAGTTGTCAGTTAGTTGTCAGTTAGTTGGCTGACGCCCTTCGGGCTCAGGTGCCATCTTATAATGGTGAATGTGGCTTCCCACATCTCCTCCTTTTTTGTTTTATTGAAAAAAGGCTTATTCCATCGATCTATCCTCGGATTTTCTCAATCCATGGAAATCAAGATGGAAAGTACAAGACCAGTCCCAAAACACCCTAGCGCGTGCAATGAGCAGAACTCAGCGCTGTGCAAGGGCTGTTCGAGGGTGTTGAGTGTCACTNGTCCCAGTGCAATAGGCAGCAAGGCCTGTGGGGTGCAAAAGCTAACAACTCAACAGGTCATAATATTCTTTAGGTAGTAACAACCAGACTTCTGAGGAGGCACCACTATCAAGGGCCAAAGAGCTTGAGTGATGATGACTTTGTCACATCTTTGTTGGGTTTTAAGTTTGCACAGCAATCAAAGTAACAGTGCTCCTCCACAGCATATTATTGCACCAAATAGAGAAACTCCCACCCACTCCTTAAAGTAAGAAAATGCAGAAGTCAAGAGGTAAAATCTCCAAGGGTGATGGGTTCAACATGTGTCCCATTAAGGGTTAGGATCTGCATCTGTAGCTTCTGTTGCAACTCCTCCAGCTCCATGGACCATTGTCCCTTCAGGTAATCAGAGATGTTTTGGCTGCTAAAACGAGAATCATTAGCATATTTTATAGAGGTAATACACAAATTGGGTGTGGAAGAGACACAGCTCAGTTGAACCATATCGGTCAAAGTATCTACTTGATGTTGTAGCAGATCAACTCTGATTGACCAGTAATATACCTGAGGCTAGCTGTGCATCAACTCTCTGTAGAGTGGACAATGCCTCAGAGGTAGTCTCATCAATCTCATTGATGGTATTGGCTGTATTGACCTGATTTGCCATGGCTATTCTAGCCATAACTGCGGCGGCAGCAGATACTGCAATTGCTGTAATAATAGCTGCCCTAACATTGTTGGCATCCTCAAACACAGGAAACATCTGCCGTAACTTCCTGCGTGTTTTCTCGGGATAGAACAAGTATCTATACTCATTTCTACCTTTCTCCTGATAGGGTGGTGGGTGGGCACTCGAGCTACCCCTTAGCGGGCCATAACGATCTGACTCATAGGCTGCTGCGGCCTTTTCTAAGGCCTCCTCCTCACTCTCCGAGAGGCCTGACTCCTCAGAACTTGTCAGTTCAAGAAGTTCTGGTTCCACCAGTGG
Organism: Mus pahari; assembly: GCF_900095145.1. NCBI lineage: Eukaryota > Metazoa > Chordata > Mammalia > Rodentia > Muridae > Mus > Mus pahari. The sequence continues at coordinate 39,901,225 of NC_034608.1, forward strand.
GTACAGCAACTTATGGCCTTCTGCACCCTTTTGCAGCACTTTTTGTTCTCCTTTCCTTTCTTGCTTTTCCCTTTTCTTTCCTTGTCTCTGTTTTCTGCGCGCTCCTGTTACCTTACTGCGCTCTGTTTCTGACATGCTCCCCTGTAGATCCTGTAGTACTCTTTGTCCTTCCTTAACCAGCATTTCACACTGTTTATCCTGTATGCCATCTTTAACTAACTTCCACAGGGGTGGCGTGCCTGCTTTTAGTTTTATAGCGACCATAAACAACACAGGAAGTGTGAGAGCAACCCACAGAAAATCCTCCCCCAATGGAGGCATACCTCTCAGAGCTTATCTTTATTATTCCCACGTCATGCAGTTCTGAATCCTCCCTGTCCTCCAGGGGGGTCCTCGCATGTGCCTCAGATGTTCTGGTTCTCGTGTTTTCAGCACCACTTGCCGCGATCGCCTAACTTGCCAGCAAGAAAGACGCGCCACAACAGGATCCTTCTGCAGACGTTTTTAAACGGGTTTTATTGCTGAAGCAAAAAGACCCCGAGCCTGAAAACTGGTGCTGCTTAAATAGGCCTAAGAGGAATGTGTCACTCTATGATTGGTGCTCACTATGTACCCTCATTTGCATGCTCATTGCATGCTCCGGGCTTGCTGTGCTGTTTGAGCATGTGCACAACAGTTGTCAGTTAGTTGTCAGTTAGTTGGCTGACGCCCTTCGGGCTCAGGTGCCATCTTATAATGGTGAATGTGGCTTCCCCCATAGCATAGTACTTTTTCATTTTTCTTAGTGTATACCTATTTAAAGAGTATTAATAGTGTATTTTGGTATGCAAATTCCTAGTGAATGTCTGTAAGTCAAGCAGACTTATATAGTTGAGTTTTTGAGGCTTGTAAGAATGTCTGGGCTCTTCCAGTTAGCAAATCCTAGGTGTGTAATATAATATTTCTCACTGGAATTCTCACATTCTCCAGTGTAGTCTTGGGTCTGTAAAATTGTGCCTTTGCACCAGTTGAATTTCCTCTTCCTGTTCCTTCTCCCAAACTACCAGTTCCTTATTGTACTGCTTGCCCTTAATACTTGCATGTAATTAAAATAGTATAAAAGCAGCTTGGGAAAAATTAAACCTGCCTTCAGTCTCAGAATTGACAGGGGGCATGCTACAGCTTTGTCTAGTTGACCTTTCTTTTCAATCCTTGCTCTTGGCCTGGAGAACCTGTTGACTGACTGAGTGGTCTAGGTTAAAAAGGCTTATAAATAGCATGTGCAAATGGAGAGAGAGAAAAAAAAGAAACTACAGTGGATATGAGGAAAACCTTTTTCTTTTAGGTACGGCTTCTCTTTGTGTCCAGAACTATCTTTGAGCTCACTTGGCACCTCAAACTGGCATTCAACTTGTGATGCCCCTACTTAGTCTTTGAAGTGTTGGGATTATTGGCTTGTTCACCTCAGAAAAGCATTTAATTGAATTATACTTAAAAATCTTAAAATGCAGAGAAATTTAGAGGGAAATTACCTTAAGCACAAGAATGAATTATGCTTTCAGAAGATCATGCCATTTGCTTCCTTGGTCAGTCTGGAGAACATTATACTAAATAAAATAATCCAGCCATAGAAATATAACCACCAGTATCTGGTCTTGCTGCCATGAGGAATCTCAAAATAAATCACTGCACATACATAAAAACAGAATAAAACTGTGGTAGGGTAGAGAGGGGTGAAACAAGGAGAGGGTCAAAGAACAGCAAGCAGCAGATATACTGGATATGTAGTATTTGAGATGTGCTTGTGTTGCCTTGAAGATATTTGAGAAAATTTTGATAGGAAACTAGATTTTGGTTGCTCTCAAATTACTATCCCCCAGAGGCTATCTCTATAAAATAGCAGATTTGTTCATTTTCTGGGCTCTAGCAAAATTTTCACTATGCAAAAGTCATAAAATTTATAGTGTTGAAAACGAAAACCTAAATTGAGCTTAACAGTAGATTTGAGCCAACAGGAAAGAATCCATGAACTCCAAATCAGCTCCATTGAGGTTATCCAGTCCAAATGACAGAAAGAAGGTAACTGCATAAGCCTTCTCAGGATCGAAGGGCAAGCCCAGAGCCAGAGCCAGAGCCAGAGAATGGAGGTCAAGAGACCCCATGAAACTTGCCTCTCTCTCTGAAATTCTTTTAACTGGACAAGTTATTGACTGTATCATCACCCTACTTTTATGTACTTTCTTATTTTATCCTGCTTCTGACTATTTGGAAACAACATTCAACTTTCAATGGTGACTTTAAGATTGACTTTTATGCTATTGATATCTTCTATCTTTTTCCAGAGCATGTTATTATACTATGTGTAGTATTACGTATAATATAGCTGCATAATACTGTGTATAATGAATTTCATGACTCATTAGTATTTAATTTATGTGGCTGTGTTCCTCATATGTATTCAGTCCTCTATATCATGTTATCCTTAGTTACATGCTTAAATACCAAGCATGCCTGGTAAGGTTGAATATATTCCAAAATATTATTTTGTGCCCCAATCTTTTGCTATCAGATTATTGAAACAGTGGTCCCAAAGAAATTAGAATCCTGCTAGGAATCACCTTCTAGAAGAAGAAAAGTAGGAAACCTATAGAGCAGCCAGAGTAGGAACTTATGTCCCAGAGAAAGATTTGCAACTTGCCAGATGATCTTGAGCTGATACAGTGATGGTGAGCCCACATCTTGGCCTGATCTTCTGTCTCCCACCTTCTGTCTAAAACTTGTCCTCAGTATCAAGATCTCAAATGTGCACTGGATTGTAGTGGGAGTTAATGGATGTATTTATTGTTCTTCCTAATATGACCATGTCAAATATGGCTCCTTTTCCTGCTTTTCTCTACTAATTATACAATGTTAATTATCCTGTGCAAGATAAGTGTACTAACATAGCTTGCTGGAGCCCAAGCTATGACTCCACACCTGCTAAATTCTATATATTTTAGGAAAAAGTAAACCAAAGCTGTAGTCTTGAAGAGGGTGTCGTTCCAGGGTGTTCAGCTGGAAAATGGTCTGGATCAACTCTGAATGCATGGGAAAATACATATTAGCTGATACTCATGTTTCTTTTCTCTTCATTTACATCTTGATCAATCAGGTTTGGGACATGAAAAGGGTGGGAACCATGATTTTATCATTCCTGATCCCAAAGAAAGAAGACCAGGCACAACATTTAGGGACACCCTGGAGAGGACCAGGTAGACAGAGGCCAGTGTAACAAGCCAGTTGAAGGGGAGCTAGAACCTTGTTGAATTCTGTGTGTTAATTTCTATCTATGGCAAACAGTATCTCTGATGTGGGATGAATGATGTACTGATCTATGGATATAGCAATATGTCCACAAGTATCATTTTATTAGTACATAAATGTAATAGAATAACTATAGTAGGTTTTTCCCTATGTCATATGATCTGTCTAGTCTCATGTTCTTGGCCACATTATCACTATCAGGTATGGCTAGCATAGCCTTTGAGTGTTCACAGCTAGGTGAGATTGATGATAATTTTCTTCTCTAGTAGCAAGCATAGTACATTTTGTTTTGTGAACACCAGAGAGTAGGGTATTCTAGTTGAGTACCACCACAATTTCTACATGTTCAAAAGTATAAAAATGTGATCCCTTCATTCTTTGGTAATAGGAGCAACAGTAGAATCATCAAGCACATCCAGGGCAGACTACCTGCTCAATAATAGTTGCCTTAGACAAGCTAGACTCCACATTCCCCCCCCCCTCTCTCTTGGTCTTCCTCCCTCTCGTCCTCTCTTCCTCTCTCTCTCTCTCTCTCTCTCTCCCCCTGCTCAATCTTTCTCTGTCTTGTGTATGGACATATGTGTATGCACAGGTTTTCTTTTTCTTTTGTTTTATTTACCAGAGAGAATTAAGTGAAATGTGTACACAGGGGAGAAGTTGGAGTTGATGGACAAGAAAGTATATAGTAAAAATATATTGTATGAAGAACCAAAAAATAAGGTGTTATTTTGTGTGTTAGTGTGTGTTATCCCTTGGGGAAAAGTTTGGTGAGACACCTTACTGTTATAAATGAGGTTCTAATGCAACTGCCACTTACTGCCCTAAGTCCTGTAAGCCCTAGACCTACAAACAAAGCCTTACTTAAATTTGAGACTATGGAAGAGTTACTGTCTGTTAGGTCACATAAGGCCTGAGGGTTGTGTTCCCTCTCCAGTCTTGTGTGGTTCTTCTGCACTGCTCACATGTGGTTTGGCAATAAATTCACATAAAAGTGACATTACTCAAATCATTACTCAGGACTAGGTAGTATTTCTGGAATGCCACCTCTCATATTCTAAGCCTGGACCTTAGCCTTGGTTAATCTTAATCTTTTCTAAACCAAAAGACGCTTTTCAATAGAATCTGAAGTAGATAAGCTTAAAGAAATGTTTCTTTATTAAAATATTAGTTACACATCTGTCACTTGGCTTCCATGTGCTTCCTTCCAATTAATTCATATTTATGCAACAGTGGAGATGGTCTGGGTAACAGTTACCCATAAGCTTGGTATGAGGAGGACACCTGGAATTGTAACAGAATCCTCCGAACCTGTAGCACCGTGTAAGTTGTTCTTTGAGTATAAGATGTTTTAGATCTCCAACAGCTGCAAGGAGAGAGCAAATATCCTTTAGGGTCATAGCTATAATGCCAAGTATTTGAGAACCTTTTCTGGATACAAGATAGATAACATGTCTAAGTTCATGGGACAATTTTCTCCTCCAAGCAATTGTCATGGAATTGAACCTTGGAGACAGGTAATGAAATCACTCACTTTGGAAGAACAAGAAGCAGAGTTATGAGTGTAGCTTTTATGTTTAGACTCAAGCTTCTTCCCCAATACAACTACTATGGGGTCTAAGATGCCAATATACTCTATTTCTTAAGGCTACCAGCATTACTGCACCAGGAACTTATTCTGAAATGCTCCATTTCTGCTTTTTAAACAGATCGATCCCAGTTCATGTTGGAGAAGTGGTGGCACACGCCCTGAGTCAGGGCACCTGGGGAAACCTCTCAGTGACTTGGGAGAGTATGGAAATGCCTGTCTGTGGACCAGAAGCTGGCCTCTGTGTGTGAGGAGCTTCACTAAAGATGAAGAATCCCTTTGCTACAAGGCATTTCCTCCATGTCAGGCATAGGACTCCAGTCTGCTCCTGAATAGGTCAAATCCCTGCAAGGATCACAGCTTCTCCCTGCTCCAGTTTTCTGCCTCCATGTCCCCAGTCCTGAGCAGGTGCTGAAGGTCCTCAGGCTTACCTGGGGTGGTATATGCCAAAAGGAGGCAGCATATCAGCAGCAGAGAGCAGAGAGTCCTCATGGCTGGTAGAAGGAGCACTCAGACTCCAGAGAGGGTCAGTAACCCCAGCAGGACTGAAAGTCTCAGGAATCCTGAGGGTTGCCTGCAGCTGAGGGTGAAGCTCATTAACTCTCCCTCCTGCTGTGTGTCCTGAGGCACTTCAGTGCTGTTNATTGGTGCTCATGCTAAGCTCTGAAGAGATTTGGCTTTCATTCTGGCTGCTCTGTTTTATTGCCTCATGCCTGTATTGCTGTAACTTTCTGCTTAGAGAGTCTGATTGTTCTCTGACAACATAGCATATGAATCAAATGAGGAAGACCAAAGGAGGAAGAAGCCTGACAGCCTAGTGTTCCTCACCAGATCCACTATATTCATATCAGCTTTATTTAGAAAGTCAGGAAACAACATAGATGTTCCTCAATAGAAGAATGGATAAAGGAAATGTGGTTAATCTACACAATAGAATACTACTCAGTTATTAAAAATAAGCACATCATGAAATTTCCAGCAAATGGATAGAAATAGAAAAGATCATCCTGAGTGAGGTTTCCCACGCATGATATGTTCTCATTTATAAGTGAATATTGCCCATAAATAGCCAGATAACCATGTTACACTGAGCAGATCCAAAGAAACCAAATAATAAGGAAGGCCCAAGGAAGGATGTTTGAATCTGTCTCAGAAGGGGAAATAAAATAGACAACAGTGGTTGGTAGAGGGAGGCAACTGGGCGGGAGAGGGAGTGAGGAGGGGGCTAGGGATGATGATCAGGTGTGAGGAGGGGTGAGAGCGCTGGGAGTGAGAATGGAAATCAGTAGGACATATACGTGGGACTAGCCAGAGACCTGGGATAAGGAAGGTTGCCTGTAGTTTATGGGGGTGACCCTAGTTAAGACTCCTAGCTTCTGGGGATATGGAAACTGATGTGGCCACCTCCTGTAGCCAAGTAGGTCTTCCAGTAGAGAAAGGGGGACATCAGCCCATCCACAATACCTTCAACTCAAAATTTCTCCTACCTCTACACCATGCACAGGGATAAAGGGGGAACAGAAATTGAACAAAGGGCCAACCAATGTCTGGCTCCAACTTGAGACCCATCCAATGTGAGAGAGAATGCCCGTGAACATACAAGAAGCCTAAAGAGCTCCAAATAGACTGGACTAGAAAAGAAATTCCTCCCATCACATATTAATCAAAACACCAAATGCATGAAACAAAGAAAAAATATTAAAAGCAGCAAGGGGGAAAAGTCGAGTAACATATAAAGGCAGACCTATCAGAATTGCACTAGGCTTCTCAGCAGAGACTCTCAAACCCAGAAGATCCTGGGAGATTGTCATATAGACCATAATAGAACACAAATGTGAACCCATGCTACTATACCTAGCAGAACTCTCAACTAACACAGATGGAGAAAACAAGATACTCCATGACAAAAACAAATTTACTCAATATCTTTCCACAAATCCATCCATACAAAGGATAATAGATGGAAAACTCCAATATAAGGAGGGAAACTATACCCTAGAAAAAGCAAGAAAATAATCTTTCAACAAACCCCAAAGAAAATAGCCACATGAACATAATTCCATCTCTAACAACAAAAATAACAGGAAGCAATTACTTTTCTTTAATTTCTCTTAACATCAATGGACTCAATTCAACAATGAAAAGACATAGACTAACAGACTGGATACACAAACAGGACCCAGCATTTTACTGCATACAGGAAACATGCCTCAGTGACAAAGACAAGACACTTCCTCAGAGTAAAAAGCTTGGGAAAAAAACCTTCCATACAAATGGTCCCAAGAAACAAGCTGGAGTATCCATTGTAATATTGAATAAAATTGACTTTCAACCAAAAGTCATCAAAAAAATAAGGAAAGACACTTCATACTCATCAAAGGAAAAATCTACCAAAATGAACTCTCAATTCTGATCATCTGTGCTCCAAATGCAAGGGTACCCACATTCATAAAAGAAACTTTATTAAAGCTCAAAGCACACATTGCACCTCACACTATAATGGTAGGAGACTTCAACTACCTCTCATCAATAGACAGATCAGGGAGACACAAACTAAACAGAGACACAGTGAAACTAACAGAACTTATGAACCAAATGTATTTAATAGGTATCTATAGAACAATTCATCCTAAAACAAAAGAATATACTGTCTTCATAGCACCTCATGGTACCTTCTCCAAAATTGACCATATAATTGGTCACAAACCAGACCTCAGCAGATATAAGAGATTGACATAATTCCATGCATTCAATCAGATTACTACAGAGTAAGGCTGATCTTGAATAACAACAAAAACAACAGAAAGTCCACATATACATGGAATCTGAACAATGTCCTACTCAATGATAACTTGGTCAAGGAAAAAATAAAGAAATTAAAGACTTTTTAGAATTTAATGAAAATGAAGGCACATGATACCCAAACTTTTGAGACATAATGAAGGCAGTGCTAAGAGGAAAACTCATAGCTCTGAGTGCCTCCAAAAAGAAACTGAAGCAAGTATACATAGCAGCTAGCATGACAGCACATGTGAAAGCGCTAGAACAAAAAGAAGCAAATACACCCAAGAGGAGTAGATGGCAGGAAATAATCAAACTCAGGATTAAAATCAACCAAGTAGAAACAAAATGAACTGTATAAAGAATCAACAAAACTAGGTGCTGGTTCTTTGAGAAAATCAACAAAATAGATAAACCCTTAGCCAGATTTTTCCAGAGGGCATAGAGACAATACCCAAATTAACAAAATCAGAAATGAAAAGGAAGGGGGCTGGAGAGATTGCTCAGCAGTTAAGAGCACTGACTATTCTTCCAAAGTCCTGAGTAAAATTCCCACCAACCTCATATTGGCTCACAACCATCTGTAATGGTATCTGATGCCCTCTTCTGGTGTGTCTAAAGACAGCTAAAGTGTACTCACATAAAATAAATAAATGGCTCTTTAAAAAAAAAAGAAATGCAATGAAAAGGGGAGATAACAACAGAAACTGAGAAATTCAAAAACTCATCAGATCCTACTACAAAAGCCTATACTCAACACAACTGGAAAATCTGAATGAAATGAGCAATATTCTAGACAGATACCAAACACAAAAGTTAAATCAGGATCAGTTAAATCATCTAAGCAGTACCATAACTCCTAAAGTAATAGAGGCAGCCATCAACAGTCTCCCAACCAAAAAAAGGCCAGGACCAGATGGGTTTTGTGCAGAATTCTGTCCGACCTTCAAAGAAGACCTCAAACTATTCCACAAAATAGAAACAGAAGGAACACTACCCTATTCATTATATGATGCCACAATTATGCTTATTCCTAAACAACACAATATCCAACAAAGAAAGAGAACTTCAGACCAATTTCCCTTATGAATATTAATGCAAAATTACTCAATAAAATTCTTGCAAACCAAATCCAAGAACACATCAAAATGATCATCCATCATGATCAAATAGGATTCGTTCTATTGGAAAGATCAGGAATTCAAGGCCCATACCTAAACATAGTAAAAATAATATACAGCAAACCAGTAGCCAACATAGACTAATGAGGAGAAATTGAAGCAATCCTACTAAAATCAGGGACTAGACAAGGCTACCTTCTCTCTCTCTCTCTCTCTCTCTCTCTCTCTCTCTCTCTCTCTCTCTCTCTCTCCCTATTCAATATAGTACCCCAAGTCCTAACCAGAATGATGAGACAACCAAAGGAGGTCAAAGGGATACAAATTGAAAAGGAAGAAGTCAAAATACCACTATTTGCAGATGATATGATAGTATGCTTAAGTACCAAACTGCATGGTATTGGTACAGAGACAGGCAGGTAGATTCCAGAATGGATGGTGTTACTCTGGAGATATGTCTGAAGCTAGCAAGCCTTTGGTAAGATAGTGTATACACAGCCTACATATGAAATAACTTATCATGTTCATACACAAGAGAACTCCTAAACCTGATAAACAACTTCAGCAAAGTGGCTGGATATAAAATTAACTCAAACAAATCAGTAGCCTTCCTCTACTCAAAGGACAAACAGGATGAGAAAAAAAATAGGTAAATGACACCCTTCACAAATAATATTACATACCTTGGTGTGACTCTAACTTAGCAAGTGAAAGATCTGTATGACAAGGACTTCAAGTCTCTGAAGAAAGACATTGAAGATCTCAGAAGATGGAAAGCTCTCCCATGCTCATGGATTGGCAGGTTTAATACAGTGAAAATGGCTAGACAGTGTTCTGTTCCTTCAAAGCCTCCCAAGTTCCCATATTAACAAAATAGCATTGTAATATTGCCACACAGCATACTGTCAGAAAGAACTTATGATCCCCACTATGCCTGCCTATATTTGTGGTGTGACAATTGCATTTCCTTTTCCCCTTCCCTCAGTGAACTAAGCTCTTTGAAACAGGAAGTGATTTCCAAGGAAGCAGAGATTATGATAGGGTGAGGAAGCAGTTAGAGTTGGTGGCCCTGTATCTACTGAATAGCATCAGGAATTTGCCAGCATTTAATTGTCATCCATATCCACTGACCCTTGTCTCTGAGTCAGAAATGACTTTGAGATTAAGGGCATTCAGGAGCTACCAACTCCTCCAGGCTTTGTGGATTTGGAGCTGGCTCTGGGGTAGGGCATGGGGACCGAGAAGAAGCCTGGATATGACCAGAAGAGTTCAGGAGAATGCTTGGGCTTCTGGCACGTTGCCACTCCCTTGTATCTGTCCCCACAGGAAGTAGCAAACAGCTTAGCCTGTCCTCTGCCTGATTCCCAGGAAACCTGCCAGAACTTCACCTGACACCCGAACTTAGCAAGTATTCAACAAATTCCAACTGAGAAAATGACCTCTAAGGCTGGGGACAGGAACCAGGGTAGGAGGAGACTCTCCTCTGGTTCCTGCTTGAGTCCAGTGGGACGTTACCATAGTGAACTTGGACAACTCATCTCTTGGCCCCTCAATACTCCTATGCTTCTGAGTCCCTCAAGGATTCAGTCTCAGCAGAAGCTGCAGGATCTCCTGACTTTCCCGACATCTAGGGAAGACTGAACCACCCGTGTCATGTCTCCACAAACAGGGATGCTCACCTCATCCCATCCACACTGTCACCTCCCATTACATGGGCTCAGTATTACCCAAGTGGATGAACTTGCCTTGATCTTGGGTGCTTGGCTTACCACAGTAAGGGGGAGTGCTTGGAGGTAATCGTTTCATTCTGTGATTCAACGGAGACCCAATTACTCCTCAGGCAGGAAATTCATCCTTGGGGAAACTGGGAGGTTCAGTGACTGGTTAATGAACGAGGCACTGGACAACCCTGCTGAAATTAAGGATATTTAGAAACTCTCTATTTAGCAACCCAAGAATATAGAACACATTTCAACAGTGAGTGAGGCTTGACAGGAGGCTGGAACGAACTGTGAGGGATTCACATGTATTCTTTATTTACCCACATTTACATATGTGTGGGAAAAATGGGATGAGTGGTATGTGACGAAATGTACCAGGAACAATGAGTACCTCAACAACAAGCTCAGCCTCCATCATGAACATCATGAATGCACTTGCCAAGATCCCTAAGTCTAAGCCTCAATGTCCTCTGTATAACATAGAAGAATGAGGAGGAATCCTTCCTCTTGGAAAACTAATGCCACCAGTCCATCTGAGAACCCACCTCACTGACTTCTCCGAAGCCTTATTAGGTAAATGTGCTCTGGGCTGCAGTGCACACTGATATCTAACGGTGGCCCTAGACATCTATACCTAAATCAACAACTACAGCAAGAGCCTGGGCCCAAGGACTAAGCCATGTTTCATGGCTGCAGAGGGGACTGCAGTCAGTAAAGGGCCCCAGGTTGGTGGGCAGCTGCTGTAGGCTCTCTTATAGCTGAGCTGGGAGTGTGGGCTGAGAGCCTCCAGACAGAGTGCATAGCCAAAAAGGTCACCAGAAGATGTTTACATCCCCCACTGTTCCCAGAACAAACTTTTGAGTTGTGTGGTTTTAGTTTACTCAGGAAGTAAATGATATGCCTGAACACTTTAAGTGGGCTTGATAAATAAGAGAATTCAAGAAGGTAAATTAAGATGAAAGGCATGAAGGGTCAAAAATAAATGTGATTAGCACATCAGCAGCTTCCGTAATTATTTTTCAATAGCTTTAACATAAGGCTCTAATGCTGATTCTATGCTGTCTGCAGAATACGTTTATCTTAGTGGAACACTACTGTGCATGAAAACATAAGACACATCAGCTGGGCAGGTCTCCAGATAGATGAATTTAAAGCATCTGTCACTGCTCTTTCTTCTCTTGTTCAGTCTCCCTGGGTTTATTCACCTCTCCTTTCTCCTTCATCTCCTTTGACCCTCTTCCTTTTCATTTTAAGTCAGCTGGAGGGTGTGACCAACAGAATCCCAGGCAGAGCATCTCCTGGGTGAGACTGCTCCTGTGGTCCCCATTGTTCTAATGGCTCCTTATGTTCTGCTTTAGGACATGCTCTGGGAATGATGGGGTGACCCATAAAGATTTATAAACTTCATAATCTATTGGAAAATGAGTCAACTACCCTGACCCAAGTCTTGGTGGCTACTGGAGAGAGGCCAGTTTAATTTATGGTGACACAAAAAAAGTTGTTTAAAGAGAAGTCACTTGCCATTATGGATGGGGTGGGGGCAGGGAGTACAAAGCAAATGTAAACTGAAAAGTGGTCAGGCTTCAAAATGGCAGCAGGAAGCAATGATCGTTCTGAGCCCAGAGATTATTGTTGGCACTGGTAGAGGAAAGGACTCCAACTAGATTTACATCTAGTTGGACTTCCATGTTACACCAACAGCTCCCAGGAAGGGTCGCTATGGTAACACTGTGCGAACGTGTCTCATTTGCACACACATTTTGTTTGAGCAGATAACACAACTTAGACTATTTGTTTAGTTGAAAATACTCATCTCAGTACGGAGAAAAGCATGAGTGGGTTGAGAACAGAGCACAAGCATGGGAATCCGTGGAAGCAAGAGCGTGCAGGAGGCTGAGTCCTGGGAACAGGGGTGCACGCAGGTCAGCAGTGTTACACAGCAAACACGGCCTTAGACCTCTGGATGTACTCAACACTATGATGACGCATTGTCTGGGACACCTCATTCCCCTGTACCCATTAGATGGTATGAAGTAAAAACAATGGCTCCAGTGCTAAAGAGAACATATGTTGCATATCCTTGTGCTGATTGCAATATGTGGCTATGTACATGTGAAGATCTTCAGTATTGTCGTCTCTTTATTACCTCCTGGGTGGCATCTCAATTAATCCTGGAAATGTGAATGTAGAAAGGGAAAAATCCAGAGTAGCCAGTTTGGTCTCAGCAGCTTTTGTAGAATTAAGTTTGACCTTTAAAAGGTGCCAGAGAGGAGACTCACAGGTGAGTGAGGTAAACCTTGCGATGTGAGTTACCTTGTTTTGAGATTTGAAATTTCAGTGTGCTAATAGAACCATGGATGCTGTGGGGAGCACCTCCATTAGGGCTGTGGGGAGCACATCCGTATGGGCACATAAGACACTCAGGGAGAAAGAATTTCACACTGGGGAAAGACAGTAGAAGCTTCTTTGGAAAGGGAAGTCAACAGAAAATCTATAGGATAACAGTAAACGAGATGGATTGCAGAATTAGACAAAGGCTGATGTGCTTGTGGACACACAATAGCAATGGGTGTTTTGATTCCTTCACTTTTCATGCATGCATGGAGTCACAGAATGTACCAGTTTTTCCAATATCAGTTTGTTCTGCAATGGTTTTAGCCTTCCTAAAACTGTTCAAGTGATATACAAAGGGACAGAATAAACCTTCTCATAAGAATTCAAAGAAATAAAAAACTCCTTTGAAGGACTAAAGACCTAAGTGTTTAGGGTAGGGAGTGTTACTCCATGGAAACCCCCTATCACTTACCCATTTCTTCACCTAAAACAAATGCCAGAGTAGATGATCCCTAAGACGCTGAGGATCCCTGAGATGCACTTAAAATGCCACATTGCATGATTCTCGGAAAGGAACTTCCCATTCTGTTTCACGTAAACTGACCTCTAATGGCTCCACATAGATTTTACTGCTGAGTATCTTGTAGAAGAGAATTGTGTGGGTAAATGGGTTTGATGCCCACCATTCTGTAGAAGCCTCTGAATCAAAAATAAAGGACTAAAAACCATGCCATGTCAAAGAACAGTGGGGTAGTGTGTGAAGGCCATGAATGCCAGCATGAGTTGTCAGTGCGGTTTGGGAACAGAGAGCATGTGAGGTAAGAACAGCAATAGTGGACACTAAGCCTGCACTTGGGGGTTGTCCCAAGAGACCAGGGTGTGGGGACCAAGAGTGAGCAAATGTGGGGAGTCATTGAAACAGTCTTCGCCTTTCCAGAGAACAGAGGTTCTGGGATTTGATTCCCACCCCTGTCCACAGGCAAGACACACATCACCAGACACACATCACAAGACACAGATCACAAGACACACATCACAAGACACACATCACAAGACACACAACACTTAGATGTCTGCATTAGCCCTAGGGCACCATTCCTGATAATTTTACCTTTAGAAAAATTAATGGAGTATTTCAGAGAAAGTATAAATGCCTGGCCTTGAAAGTCCACATCCTTGAACAAACTCTCCTCACCCTGGATCACAGATCAGACAGCAGCACTTTGTTCATGCACCTTAGCTGGAGGGTGCATGTGCATGTCCTCAGAGCAACAGTTTATAACCACTCCCCCTTATGCAGTAACAGGGCACATCATCAAATCACCTGGTTGGGGAATGCAATAGGCAAGAGCTAGACAGGGAATAGAATTGATCTCTAAGGTACCTTTAAGGTGGAATAAAGGTTAAGAGGGAGAGAACAACATTGACCTGTGTCTTAAATGTATGATACAAGTTCATACTTAAGAATAGGTTGGAGCAATGGGACCAGGTCAAGAAGACCTCAGGATTGCTGACTAGAGACCCCAGAGAAAGATGGGCACACATCAGCAGATGTGCTGCAGCCCTGCTTCCATAGTGTGTTTGTGTACCAACTGGGAGCAGTCTGTGTGTCAGAGCATTTCACTCAGCAAATGTGTGTGAGGTGCAAGTTGCCTGGTGTGCTTTTCACAATAGATGTATGGGAGTCGTTAAGAAGCACTACAGTGAACACTCTTGAAATCGTGTAGGAAATGGATTGAATCTGCTTGGCTGTGGAAGGGAACAAGCCCTGGAAACACAGCCTTCAAGTTCATGCTGTAGTGGGCAGTGGTACCATCTCTTATCTCCTGCCACTTATCGCGCGCGCACACACGCGCGCGCACGCGCGCACACACACACACACACACACACACACACACACACGCATGCACACAGGCACGCACAGGAACACACATGTAAAGTATCCACAGATGAATGTGATAGCTAGTGCAACAAAGAAAACAAAATCAAAAGTATGCAAGTGTAGAATAAATTGCTCAACAGCCACGGGTTTCTATAGTTTCTGTGGTTTTCTTGCTACTTCTTTCTAGTTGTATCTCAATTGCCAAGGCACAGGAAATTTATTTTCGAGGTTTTGTATTTGTGACGACTTGTTTTATGTTCTAAATATAATCTGTTTGGACAAAGTTTCTGTGGGCTGCTGAGAAGAGTCAGTTCTGAAGTTGCTGGATGGGACAGTCTGTACGTGACTTGATTCTGAAGTCGCTGGATGGGACAGTCTGTACGTGACTTGACCCATGGCACAGCTTAACCTTGCCGTTTCTGTTTTAATTCTCTTGTCTGAAATGTTCAACTGTTGGTAAAAGTTCAGTATTGAAATCACCCACTGTTACTGTGTTGGACCTGTCTGCCCTTTAAACTCACAGTACTCATCCTATGGCATTGGGTGAATTAAAGCTCCATGCATATATTGACCGTCATTACATCTTCAAGATCATATATCTAGATTGTTTCAATTATTAATGTATAGCAAGTTTCCTTCTCAGTCACATTTGTCTTTTAGGTAACAAACTGTCATATATTTCTTTATAATCCTGTCAATCTCTCTCTTTTAACCTGGGAGTGAACACACAGGGTTATATTTGATAGGTTTTTACTAATTTATCCATATTAGACATCTACTGGCTACTGAGTCAATAATATAACAATGTCTGATTTTTGTCATGTAAATGTAGTAACTCTTCAGCCTTGCCTCCGATCCCCAGTATCCTTTAGTCTCCAGCCTAGTCTATTTTTTTAAAGATTTATTTGTTGTTATATGTAAATACACTGTAGCTGTCTTCATATATGCCAGAAGAAAGCATCAGATCTCATTATAGATGGTTGTGAGCCATCATGTGGTTGCTGGGATTTGATCTCAGGACCTTCGGAAGAGCAGTCAGTGCTCTTAACTGCTGAGCCATCTCTCCAGCCCTCCAGCCTAGTCTATCTGTAATGCTTTTCATTTGATGCACTGAGCTTTCGTTCCTTCGATTTCCACTCTGTTGTTCTGTTGCTTTTTCAGAATCTTTATGTCTCTGATTAATTTCTCACCCCAGCAGCTGATCTCCAACTCCAGGTTAGGACTTGCCTGTTTTCTTCATTTTCCTGTTTATTTGAATCTGAAGTGAGTTTATTGATCATTTTTTATTTATTTATTTTAGATTTATTTATTTGTTATATGTACACAAGTGCTCTATCTGCATGTACACCAGCATGCCAGAAGAGGGCATCAGATTCATTACAGTTGGTTGTGAGCCACCAGGTGGTTACTGGGAGCTGAACTCAGGCCCTCTGAGAGAGTAGCTGGTGCTCTTAAATGCTGAGCCATCTCTCCAGCCCTATGGTTCGTTTTGTTTGTTTGTTTGTTTTAAGTAGATTTGAATTCTTTGTCTGTCCTTTCATCCCCTGAATGCTTGAATTTAACCACTTCAGAGTTGTGAGCTTTTAGCAGAATCACGATTCCTTCCTTTTGCTATTTCTGTGTTTCAAAGCTGTGGTTTGTGTATTGTTGGGGATCAACTCTGGCTGCTTGCTCTATGGGGGTCATGGGAGTGAATGGTCTTCTCTGGAGGACTTAATTATTTAATCCCCAATATCTCTCAGAGAAGTGAAGCAAACTGCAGTAACATCAACAAACTAGCTACAAAAATCAGTTACCTAAGGCCAAAGACCAACCAACCACACTGGTAACCATAGAAAATCATACGCGAAGAAGGAGAGAAAAGTGTCTGATGATAGACGAATGCAAATAAATGAATCAGATAAAGGCAGGAGGAGGGACAACATTTAAGTCTCTTACAATAAAATTAAAGCTTAAAACAATACTAAAATATAACAAAAGAGGGGGAGATAGGGTGGAGGAGGAGGTGGGAAAGGAGGAGAGAAAGAAGAAAAGGGGAGGGGAGAGGGAGAGGGAGGAGAGAAAGAGACCGGTGTTAAAATTGACAAGGAATTTGAGAAGTTTCTCCCTGGGCCTCAAGTCATGGAATTTTCCAGCATGGGGAGGGGCAGAAGTTATCTGGCTCTAGTCTTCCCCACTGTTCTACATAAGACTGCATTCCGGCTGAGAACGATCCCATGTGGGCTAATTGCTGTGCCAGTGTGGACTGAGAGCTGTGCCTGTGTGGACTGAGGCCGAAGCTTCACCTCTTCCCACACCTGGACCACTGCTGGCCCCCAGAGAGCTTTGCAGGCTGGGCTCTTGTCTCAGAGGCCCTCAGTTTGTTTACCCAGAGTGAACAAATGCCCAAGCCTGTGACTGTGGTTTCATCTCCACACAGCCTGTGAACCAGCATGGGAGAAGGGGGCTGTTTCTCACCTGTCTCTGTGTATCCTCTGGTTCTACATCCTTCTCAGCTCTTGTATCACCTGGTTTTGGTTTGGTTTGGTTTGGTTTGGTTTTGGTTTTTTTCCAACACACATGTCTGACAGTGTAGACACTGTGAGTGTAAACGTATCATCCCTTCTCATTGCATCCCACTCTTGCACACTTCTTTTTCCCACAAGGTCTCCTTCCTATTTTCATGTCCTACTGTCTGTGGATGTGTGTGCAGGTAGCCACAGCAGTGTGTTCATAATGTTACTGGTGTGTCACATAGAGAAGACAGCATGTCTAAGACCCTCCCCAACCTCCATCTCTTATATTCTTTCCACTCCCTTTCCTGTGACGTTTCTTGGGGCTTGCAATGAGTGATATTGATGTCCCTGCTTAGGGACAAGTCAGAAATTTGACCATTCATGGGGTTCTGTGTTAAACACTAATCACTGTACAAAGATGATTCTCTGACCAAAGTTGAGAACACCATTGATGTACTATGTAAGCATAAATATTTAAACGCAGTTTGGTGCCACATCCATTTAGCACGGCCTGGGGAGTAGGTTCTTCCCTAGTTTCGATAACTCCCCAGTCATAGGTTTATACCTAGGTTTCCAGCACTAGGTTTTTATTCCTTCCGATGGCATGGGCCTGGCATCCAATCAGAGTCCAGTTCCTTTCCAAACAGCCATGTCACTATTGTTCCAGTGGGAGCATCTTGCCTGCAGATTGTTTTTATTTAAGATTCATTTTATGAGTACATGTAAGCTGCCTACATGCTCATTTCTCCATGTAACTAATTCCTTTCTTCCTCCCTTTGGTTGAAGCCGTTGGCCAAGGCTAAGCTATCCTAGTACCCTTGTTTTAGGAGAAATAAATACCATGGAGCTTTGGGATAATTGCCTCTCAAGTCTATAGAAAAAAATCAAGTACAGAGGGAACACCGAGTTCAGATGGCTGCTCTTGGCCTTCAAAGAGGTGACGAGCTGAAGAGTCGCAGCCGTTTATTTTCACTGACGCATCTGCTTCCAGCAGGTGCCACAGCAAAAGGACAAAGCTAGTTCATCCCCAAGTCCCCATATGGCCCGAGCCTTCATCCAACTTGTTGTCCTTGCTGCTTCCACAGGGCTGCACTGTCACACAGCACTTGAGATTCTTCTGGCAGAGAGCAACGAGTTCTTCGTTCTTCAGACAAGATGCTGTGCATCTCCCATTAACCCTGGTGCATTTCTCATCGAAAAATGCATTCTTGGCTACACAAAAGAAGAAACCCCTGCGCAGGTTAATTTTTTTTTCAAATGTGGCTAATTACTATCTGTGATTGCTGTCTACCGTCATCAACAATCTCTTTAAAATTGTGTCTTAGTTCCTTTAGACTCTTGTAGATGAATTGCTTGCATTTTCTATGTGATAACCCCAACTTTTGTTCATACAAGGTGAAAGACCACAAAGAATCCGCAAACACCCGAGCAGTTTTGATTAGGACTTTGGAGGACAGAAGCTAACATTCTTTTATACTAATGGACTAGAAAGAAGATCAGTAACTCAATTCATAAACGCTATCACATCCTGGAGCATCCCTTATATGCTTTGAAAGATTGCTACCCAGGAAGAGAGCAAGATCTAAGTCTGGGGAGACGGCTCAAGGCTGGTGTTAAAGCTGGACATAGTACTACCGGCAGATCCAGCCATACCTCTCCTGGGCATATACCCAGAAGATGTTCCAACTGGTAATAAGGACACATGCTCCACTATGTTCATAGCAGCCCTGTTTATAATAGCCAGAAGCTGGAAGGAATCCAGATGTCCCTCAACAGAGGAATGGATACAGAAAATGTGGTACATTTACACAATGGAGTACTACTCAGCTACTAAAAACAATGAATTTGCCGGGCATGGTGGCACACACCTTTAATCCCAGCACTCGGGAGGCAGAGGCAGGCGGATNNGTGAGTTCCAGGACAGCCAGGGCTACACAGAGAAACCCTGTTTCGAAAAACCAAAAAACAAACAAACAAATAAAAACAATGAATTTATGAAATTCTTAGGCAAATGGATGTATCTGGAGGATATCATCCTGAGTGAAGTAACCCAATCACAAAAGAACTCACTTGATATGCAGTCACTGATAAGTGGATATCAGCCCAGAAACCTAGAATATCCAAGATACAATCTCCAAAACACGAGAAAATCAAGAAGAAGGAAGACCAACATGTGGATACTTCATTCCTCCCTAAAATAGGGAATAAAATACCCATAAAAGAAGTGACAGAGACAAAGTTTAGAGCTAAGACGAAAGGATGGACCATCCAGAGACTGCCCCACCCGGGGGTCCATCCCATAATCAGCCACCAAACGCAGACACTATTGCATATGCCAGCTAGAACTTGCTGAAAGAACCCTGATATAGCTATCTCTTGTGAGACTATGCAGTGCCTGGCAAATACAGAAGTAGATGCCCACAGTCATCTATAGGATAGAACACAGAGACCCCAATGGAGGAGCTAGAGAAATTATCCAAGGAGATGAGGGGTCTGCAACCCTATAGGTGGAACAACAATCTGAACTAATCAGTACCCCCAGAGCTCGTGTCTCTAGCTACATATATAGCAGAAGATGGCCTAGTCAGCCATCATTGGGAAGAGATGCCCCTTGGTCTTGCAAACTTTATATGCCCTATACAGGGGAAGCCAGGGCCAAGAAGTGGGAGTGGGTGGGCAGGGGAGCAGGGTGGGGGTAGGGTATAGGGGACATTCTGGATAGCATTTGAAATGTAAATGAAGAAAATATCTAATAAAATAAGTTTTTTTTAAAAGTGGAATTGTATACCATGGACAAAAGCTTAATGGAGAAGACCAAAAGTGAAGAGGCCTGGAGTATATCCAACTCACAGTGATGACCCAGGAAGAGTGAAGACGAAGAACGTGCTTGTCCACGGGTTTCTAATGGGCCATCACAGGTCCCCAAGTATGGGTATCTCGGTCACATTCCACCGAAATCCCACTGTAAAAGTCAGACACTTTAGGGAAGGGGGCATAGTTGAGGCCAGCTCCCTGTGACTTTTATTTGTTATTTTGCATGAAATTGCAGTGCTTGCATTAGCCCTCAAGAGAGCAGACCGCCGCCGCATGCTAAAGGCAGACAATCCACATTTCCAAGGTCAAAGTCTCAAGAGTTACTGACTTGCAGTACATGCCACGGAGATGTGGAAAGTGCATAGACTCCATCCGATGTGAATACATAAGGCCGCTCACTCACATGTATGCAAATCCTAAATCCCAGGGGTGATGACTCTCACATTCCAGCCATTGTCTACTGTCTGAAAATCAACTCCCAAGTATAAGGAGCCCATGGTTTCAGAATCCTTTAAACCCTGGTCTCCTCTGCAGTATTCAATATTTTCTCTGCTCTCCTAACACTGTAAGGTTGTGTCAGACTAGAGCTTCAAGACCTTACTCTACCAAGAGAACTTTTAGCATATCCAGTTCACAATGATAAACCAGCAGCTTTTGGACCAAAGGACCATCTTTGCCTACAGCTTTCTAATGAGTCCAAATGGAGTCTCTGCATGTGTGGTGCATTTGGTACAACAGATAATTTTATACTGTATAATCTTACATTGTGTTAACTATGTAGTATTCATGAACAGTCTTAATATCTATCCTCAGTCTCTGATGTTCACATCAGTGCTAGCAGGAAGCATGACTTATCACTTATCTACTGAAGGTCAAGATCTCCGAATCTTGATGCAGCATCCACTCACCTAGGTCTGTCACAACACAGATCAGGGGTACATACAACTAATGTAAAATTGTTCGGTAACACACATGAGCTGATACAGCACTAGTACCTAGAATAAAGTTAGATTCACTATGACTCCTTTGAGTCCCCTTCTTCAGCTCCATAGAATTGGCAAGGGTCTAGTCTTGTTCCTTAATTTTGGAGGAGAGGCAGCTACATCTTTTCAAACTTGCCAAAAGAGTAAGAAAGTACAGAGAGCTCTGATGTGGAAAGGATGGATGTCCCATACAGGTCACACTGTGAAACACAGAGTACCAATACTGCCTTACCTGTATGTCCCTGAAAAGAAGCTTCACCCATGTGAGTCCCAATCTTCATGCACAAACAATATACATGTGGTACATATTTCAAGCCAAAAAAGAAAAATGGCTCTGAATATCTCTAAATTAAAAGTGCAACAGAATTTTCCTCCAAGGCCCTGGCTTTGGAGAAGTAAATGTGTTTATTATCAGGACTCTGCAACACAGCATCCATCTTTAGATATGCATTAACAAATGGCTGTGTCCAGTGTGTGCATTTGCCTGGTGCCATGATGGATATGGACATGGAACCCTACCACTTTCTTCTTCCATAGCTCTTCTTCTATCTCTTTGTTATCTATTTCATTCTATACTTACATAAACACATTTTTTAAAAATCTGTGCATTTCTTCATTTTAGTTCTTCCTTTGTTTTTGCTAATGAGCATAAAGTCAGGCATCAAAAGCCTCTTTTCTGGTGATGCTCTTGAACTTACCCAAACCTGTGACAACTTAACGTTATAGAAAAGGCAATGTATCCATGCATGATTCATTGATGACAAGTCATAGGGAAGTTACCTTCTGCAACAACTGTTATCTTTCAAGTCCAACAGACCAAAGGTATCTAAAATCCTAGGGTTGATCACATGTGGGCATTTTCAGGATAGACCTTGTGTCACCCTCCATGTAAAGATGTTCATTTTCTTTACCTGGGTCCAGAAAGAAGAGAACAGCAAAGAGAAATAAGAATGTCTTCATGACCTGAAGGGCTGCGAGGGTCAGCACAGTGTCCATGGAAAAGGGCACCAACACCCACCCACCTTTATATGCTTCTCCAGAGCAAACAGGGCCTTGATCAGGGAAGCGTATCAGAACAAGTGACCTGCTGCATGGAGCCCAACCATCTCAGTGGGTGTCGCTCAACCTACAGTGTATAGCTGGTTTTTTTGGCTCTGGAAAGTTCCCAAGAAGGAACATAGGCATGAACGTAGAGCAGAGGTGGGCAGAGGTGGATGGCTGGGTGCAGGTCATGTGCTAGAAGAATCTGGAGTCCAGTCCTTTGCATTGCTAATCCTCACTAGGTTCCATCCCTAGTGGCTGCAGACCACGGCTATAGTGGGAGTGTATGTACACAAGACCCCATGTTTCAGTGAAGAACTGGTGCCCGGTGGTCAGGTGGACTCTGAACTGCAGAGTCAACCTTTGTGAGCTGTCCACACTGAGGAAAGAACTTGACCTAAGCATGTACCCAATCTTTGTTTTTAAATTTTGAGCTTTGCCTCATGCAGCCCATTTCAAGTGTTTTGTTTTGTTTTATGTTGTATATGCTTTTATTTGTCTTTTGAGAATTTCACACAGTATATTTTTAAAGATTTGTTCATTTTATTTATATGAGTATACTATAGTTGTCTTCAGACACACCAGAAGAGGCGGATCCCACCACAGATGGTTGTGAGCCACCATGTGCTTGCTGGGAACTGAACTCAGAACTCCTGAAAGAGCACTCAGTGCTCATAACCACTGAGCCATCTCTCTAGCCCCTCACACAGTATATTTTGATCACATTCTTTACCCTCCCATAACTCCTCCCAGACCTTTCCACTACCCACCAAACTTCATGTTGTCTGATTTGGGTTGGCCAACTACCATGAGCATAAGGCCTGTCCTGGAGTGTGGTTGATATACCCAGTATCACCACAGTGATGGAAACTTATTTTCCCTATCCCAGGAGCTATCGATTACAAATAAGTAGCTTCTTGTCTAGGTGGGAGCTCTGTGCCCACTTCCCCTTTGCTCTTCGTCTAGCTTATACTGTGCAGGTCTTGTACACACTGTCAGCCTCTATGAGGTGCGTACCAGCCTTGTAGTACCTGGAGCAGTCCCTCACCAATGTCTACTCGTCCTAGCTCTGACACTCTTTCCACCTCCTCATCCACATAGATCCCTGAGCTTTGAGTGGAGGAGTGTGATAAAAATATCCCATGAAGGACTGAGCACTCCACAGTCTCTCTCTCTCTCTCTCTCTCTGCACATTGGCCAGTTGTGGAGCTCTGTGTAAATTACTACATAATGCAAGAGGAAGCTTCTCTGGTGAGGGTCAAGGGATGCTCTGATCTGTGAGTATAGGCTATGTCATTAGAAGTCAGATTGCTATACTACTTAGCAGAGTGGTTGTTCAAAGTTATAATGAAATATAAATGTGATGATGATGATGATAATCAGACATTCTGCCAAACACTTCTATGCCATGTGCAATGCATTCAAATGCCCAATGAGGCTGATATTATCAGTATAACCCAATTTTAAGGATAAAGAGACTAAGATTTCAAAAAGTGTTAACCTATCCAAGGTGGTCTACTTGGTAGGTATCTGTGTAACTACACAGTCTACATTTTTCATGTGTGTGAGAGAGAGTGAGAGGAGGGCACTGAGAATTGAATGTAGGCTATGTGTATGTCAGGCAAACACTTTTCTACTGAGCTACACCCCAGCCCCTCTTTACTTATTTTAGATTCGAGTATCACCAAATTGCACAGGCTGGCTTTGAACTCACTGAACTCACTGTGTAGCTCAAGCAGGCCTTTAGCTTGTGGTGCTTCTGCCTCAGTCCCTGGAGTAGCTGAGTTACAAGCCTGTGACAGACACCAGGCCTGCCTTTGTCTCCAAGACTGAAAACCAGAACGTCATGTAACTATAAGCATCAAGGTGGCAATAAGCAGGACACAGCTTGGGGGTTGGCATGAATATCCCTTTTGATGCCCATGGTTTTCATTATTAAAGGACGTTGTGATTATAACTTTGGTCTATGATGAGATTCAAAGCTACCTTAGCAAAAGGTCTGTTACTCCTCACGTTCTGCTGAACAATTTATAAATCCAGCAGTGAGAATGAGGAGGGTCAGTGTGCACATCTATGGATCACCTTCCAGTCCCCACCATAGCTCTGGAAGCACTGGGAGCATTCAAAGTGCTCCTGAGTTGAAATCATACTGGGTCCTCAGGACAAGCTACAAAGGCAATACTTGTGCTTTGTTCCTTGAGAAGTCATGGAGACCTATCAGGATTTGCCCCCTGCAATAGAAGTGTGTGCACAGCCCTGAATTCTCCAAGTCTTGGACCAATGTCCACTCCATTCTACAAGCTGGTTAGGCATGGAGAAGTAAGGCTTTGCTGGCCCAAGGTTATAACCCACTGCCCCAGCTCTTGATACTGGCAAATGGAGCATGTAATTGTGCTTTCTTTATTGATTCACTTCATCAACCTAGAACATAGCCCACTACATTCCAATATAAACGCTTTCTTGTCTCCTCAAAGAAACCCTGATTTTGTGTGTTGAAGAATCTCCCCTCAAACATGGCTCTGTGCAGAGAGGTGTTCTATTTTGGTTTTGCTTTGTTCTTCGTTGTAGCTGAACTGCCATCAGGTAAATCAAAGTTGATGGGATTTTGATGGGGTTGGGGGGGGCGCAGTGGGCAGATCATGAAACCCAATGATTCTTCCAGGCACCACCCTGAAATTGAGAGTAACTCTCCTCTCCCTGGAGATTTCTCGGATCTGCACTCATGTTTCCTAAGAGTCAGCTGAGTAGAACTTTAATTTTTAGTTTATTGGTTTGTACATTGGTCTTTCTGGCTTCCAGGAGTGCTGGTCTTGAGAAATCCAATAAAGACAGCAGCCATAACATCAGTAGTCCCTCACGAGCCATGGAACATGTACAAGAGGTTTCATAAAGTCTCATTGTTTTAATATTCTTTCCTAAAATGCATTTTGTTTTAAATTTAGGTTCCTGGGCAGGACTTGAGTATTCCCAGTCATTTCCAGGAGGTAAATTACGTTTTACTTGTAAATTTCTCCTTCTCTCTTGGGGACTCAGGCCCAGTTAGCTATCTTTGACTGATGAAGCCAAGGAAGGGAGGTAGTTATGAAAGGACTGAGTTCTGGTCCGTTGGCTCCATCTTCTATGACTATTATGGCCATGATCATATTTATATTTTTCAGTGACATTTCTATTAATTTAAGGTGCTTAGGTTCAACCTCCTCCCCCTATCAATTAGCATTACCCAGAGATCCTGGCTGCCCTTCACTTATGACCTAACTTGAATGAGGTCTACATGACGGCATCTGCTGAATGAGGAAGATCACATAGAATGGTGCAGATGGTTCGTGAGGCACCACCCTCATTAGAGAAGCGTTGTTTATAACGGTTAGTCGTAAGCTTTGGGTGTGCACCAGAGGTTCTCTTACACTGGAAGACAGTTCAATGCAAATGCAATTAAAAGAAATATTAGAATATCCTTGGAGGTCTGGAGAAGTGACTCACAGGTTAAGAGTGCCTGCTATGCAACTATGAGGACCCAAGTCTGGACTCCAGCACACACACAGTGTTGCTTGAGCTTGTGACCCCAGCACTATGGGGGTAGAACTAGGAGGTTCAAGGGCAGAGCTAGGTGGTTCCCTGGGAACCAGAATAGCTAGGCAAATGAGCTAAAGTTCAAAGAGAGACCCTGCTTCAAAGCTGAGAGTGACAGAAGAGGATGCCCAAAACCTTTTTCTAGTTCTGAAGAATAGATGTTGCTGTCACTTACGTCGGGCTGTGAAAGACAATAAACACCTGGGGGACAAGGGTGATGGTTACCTATTGTGTTTAACTCTCTTCAGCTCCACACTGTGGTAAACAAATGCTGTGAGGTAGTGCTCTTCTTACAGTATGAGTGTCTGTGTGTGAGTGTGTGTGTGTGTGTGTGTGTGTGTGTGTGTGTGTGTGTGTGCATTTATGTGTTGAGCCCATAGGTCAAACTTAAATGACATTCCTCAGAAGCCACCCACCATGTTTTGTGATACAGAATCTACCACAAATTCAGCTGGGCTGGCCACTGAGATCCAGCTGTCCGTGCTCCCCCGGCTGAGGACTGTGAGTGTACACAAGTGCCTGGCTTTTTACCTGGGTACGGAGGATCACACTCAGGGTCCCATGCTGACCCAAGAAACATTTTGCCAGCTGAGCTATCCCCAACACCTCTGGCCTAATTCTAGAAAACACTGCTGGCCATACACGCAAACACTGCCTGTCAGGAGGCCTTAGATATTCTTCCCATTCCCGCAAAGTTCCAGCAACCATCTCAGCAGCTCTTTCCTGGCACAGGGGAGTTTGCTGTGTGCGAGACATGCAGGCTCGGCTGGGGGAAATGCAGGAGGACATGCACCGAAAATGAGAAAATTGCCGGCAGGTGCAAGCTGAACTTCTTCTGCTGTCGGGAGAGGATCTGAAAGCAAGGACCAGTGGCCGTTGGGCCTTGCAAGCCTTGCTGAGAACATCTGTGAGGAGAGAACATCTGTGGCTTCACAGGGCCACAGTCAGCGCTGTTCAGGCCCATCTCACCTCAGTCTGTCTCTGTGCTTCATTTTAATTTTAAGATGACCAAAATCAAAACAGCAATGAATGTCTTCTACACAAGCAGACACGACCTCGCATCTCCCGAACACTCATAACTTATAAATGTTCTTTCCAGGATTGTCTCATAGGGCTCAGGGTCACCTGAGAGTGTGACTATCATCCTTATTTGTATTTGATACAGGTATTTGATTTGTATTGCTGCCTGTGGTAGAGCAAACCTGGGAGACAAGGGGCAGTGTGTGCATCACTACCTCTTTCTGTGTCTCTAACATACTAATTATTATGGGATTAATAGACAAATGAAAGTGCCATGCTCCTCTATGTTGACAGCTTTGTAGTTCTATAGAATACAAGAAAAATTCATTCACTTGATTCTTGATGAGGTCATGTATTATTATCCACAGATTATAACAACTGTGATGCATCTTTTAAAACAACTCTCATTTACTCTATTGATGCCTGTGCTCCTAAGACTGCATTGTCCTTCTTACCTGCAAAAGGAAATGGTTAGAGATTAATTAAAATGTCCATTTGCATAGGGTATCTGCAGATGAAAGACTTTTACCTTGTGAAATAAAATTTGTAGCTTCAAAAGCTAAATGTCAAAAGAACAGTCATGGGGCTCACACTTGATCAGTTTTGTGGGGACGCATGAACCTCAGCAGTGTTCTGCACAGCGTTAGCTAATACCGAGGCTCTTCTCTTACTCGTTACCTTCTAACTATGAAACATCAGCACTGGTCTATCCTACCTCCATCCGCCAGGGTTCCTGACTTTGGGCTGAGTTTAATCAATTCAATCTGCTAGGAAAATGGCAGCCAGCAATAGAAACAGGGGCAGTTCCCCACCAGAGGCTTCATTTCGCATATTAAAGCTGCTGCTTTCCTCTCAACGCTCACCTGGCTCCCCCATGGCAGGTGTAGCTTCTGACAGGCAGAGCTTGGGATACTGGATAGAGGGCAACAAGATGTGTGGTTTATAGAGGTCCCAAAAATATCGCATGGGTTCACTGACTCAAAGGCATCCTTAGGGGAAAACAGCTAAGGATGTGGTCTGTTAGGAAAGAACATAGATAGCATAAAGGGGTTTTAGAATCAAGTTCTGGGAATGAGATGAATAATAAAAAGACAATGACAAAGACTTTCAACCCCTTGGGAAANTGCTCACTGCTTTGGAGAGCACAGCAGCCTTGTGAGAACATGCAAAGGCCTCTCTACAGAACGCACACACCTTAACATACAACTGTTATTCATGTTGCTGTATGAGAACACACTGCCAAGTTAGCAGCTTGACATGGCACACACTATCTCAAACTCTCTCAGGTCAGGAGTCTGGCTCTGGTGTAGGTGGTTCCTCTGCTCAGACTTTCACAAGACTGACAATAAAGCATCGACTCGAGCTGCAATGCCATTAGAGGCAAAATGTCTTCCAAAGGCACACAGTCAGGTGCCAACCTCAGCAGTTTTAGCAAGGACAGAGCACGTAGCATCCCCTGCTCACAGCTGCCTTTGTCCGCAGCAATCTCATCCTTCAAGACCAGCACGAGAACCCCTCACTTCAGAACTCACCAACTTACTTTTATATAAAAATGAGCTGAAGAACTGAGGCTGTGACTCCAGGTTACTACTACTACTACAGGATATATATATGTATATATATCAAATAATAAAACTAATATAAGTCTACTTTACTGATTATTACATTAAAGGAAAATAAATTAATCATCCCACATAGAAATTAACAGATTGTGGTTTTAACAGATAGTTTAAGTTGTATAGTTTAAAAACTGCATTCAAAGAAATTTTGGAAAGACGTGGTAGACAAATAGCTTTGTGAAATAGACTTTGGCAGACAAGAAAACACCTGATATTGGAGACAAGGATGCTTTATGACTGAAGTATCCATCCAAGAGAGGAGCTACAGCATACAAAACATTGCACCTAAGAGCAGATTGCTAAAATACTTGAAGGAAATATTGACATGTCAAAGTTCTAATGTCTAGTCTTTTCTGAGATTCAACAAAAACTCAGCTGTGAATATATGTAAACATAAAAAATTCCAAAAGACATGCTTTCCATATACAATGTCACCCAAAAAAAATCATTTCCATTTCAAGAAGAGTCGTGAGGATAACAAGGAATGGTGGCCCAATCCTAGACCAAAATCCAGCTGAGGAAACACTAAAGCCTTCTGCTCCATGCCTGGCATCTGGGACATGGGGTGACACGATGTAAACTCCAGATGATTTGACTAGTCCTATTTCTATACTATAGCCCTGTCTCCTGCAGCAAGTATGGCTTCTTATAGACTATTTGGTAACTGTGGCTTTCCTTGGCAGAGATCCAACATTCTTGATATCTCTAACACCCTAGGGTTTTGGTCAAAGTGTAGACTTCACCCCCCCCCCAAACTTTGTACAAAGTCTGTTCCAGGACTCTTTTCAGGGAATTTGACCTTGCTATACAGTCCTGTATACAGGCCACATTCTCTGGAAACTTTCCTGAAAGCCTCCACATCCCCACAGGCCTTGCATTCTGCAAACCAACAGAAATAGGATGGCGTAGACATCCAAATTCTCCTGCTAACTGGAAACATCATGAGGCCCTCTTGAACTGTAACTGCAACAAGCTCTGAGAGCTTGCTCAGCTGAACCTGGAAAGTCACCTTAGGCAACCCTTTCACAGGAAGCTTTCTGTTGTGTTCGTGCATTTGCACCCTGGGCTCCTCAGTGGGAAAGGATCCCATCCTCAGACACCTCTCCTGCTTTTCCAAAGCAAAGTACTTGGTGTCACTGATGCCACCAGCCTTGCTCAGGAAATGGAAAGAAAGTGACAGCTGTGGTCAAGAGGAAATCCTGGATCCTGGAGAAATAACACAAGGGAAGATCAGAGCCTCCGGGTTTCTGGACCTATGGAGGATGGTGTGAGCTCTAAGCACCCCCTTTTATGGCTCTGGCTCTCATGAAGTGTTGAACAGAGTCATCACCTGAGGGTAGGTCCAGGTGAGTGCATTTGCCTGTTTTTCTTTTGCTAACACAAAACACCTGAGTCTAGGTACTTTATTTTCAAAAAGTTTATTCCAGTGACAGGCTTATGACCATAATCAGGCAACATCTGTGTCCAGCTTCAGAGAGGGTCTCTCAGGCCATGTCAAACCTTGGTGATGACCTCCTGGAGGAGCGTGGATTAGAGCCAATGGCAGCATGAAAGGCAAGAATCCAGACAACAGGAGGGGGCACTGTTATTGTTAACCTCTCTGGAATAGTGAGTCCCCATAAGAACCATGTTCTCCTTGTAACAACAGTGCCCCAGTGACCTAATTAGCTTACACTAATCTTCACATATTTTTTGGGTTTACTTTTATTTTGTTGAGACAGAGTCTGTCTAAGACCAGATTGGGCTGGTACTATGTAGCCCAAGCTGGCCTGAAACTCTCTGCCTCCAAATCCTGAGTACTGGGACAGGTATGGGTCACCATAGGTGAATTCTAAGCCCTAGAGTTTAAAAGTTCCATTATAGCTCACTGAGGACCAAGATTCTAACACATTAAGAATCACTGCATTCTTCTACATGTTGATGGCCAGTTGAACCAGCACCATTTGTTGAAAATGCTTTCTTCCACTGGATGGTTTTACCTCCTTTGTCAAAGATCAAGTGACCATAGGTGTGTGGGTTCATTTCTGGGTCTTCAATTCTATTCT
The DNA here is from genome assembly GCF_900095145.1 of Mus pahari. Taxonomy (NCBI): domain Eukaryota; kingdom Metazoa; phylum Chordata; class Mammalia; order Rodentia; family Muridae; genus Mus; species Mus pahari. The sequence continues at coordinate 39,931,515 of NC_034608.1, forward strand.
ATTGATCTACCTGCCTGTCACTGTACCAATACCATGCAGTTTTTATCACAATTGCACTGTTTGAGGTCCGGAATGCTGATTCCCCTCAGAAATTCTTTTATTATTGAGAATAGTTTTCACTATCCTGGGGTTTTTTGTTATTCCAAATGAATTTGAGAATTGCTCTTTCTAACTCTATGAATACTTGAATTGGAATTTTGATGGGGATTGCATTGAATCTGTAGATTGCTTTCAGAAAGATGGCCATTTTTACTAAATTAATCCTGCCAAGTCATGAGCATGGGAGACCTATCCATCTTCTGAGATCTTCTTTCTTCGGAGACGTAAAGTTCTTGTCATACAGATCTTTCACTTGTTTGGTTAGAGTTACACCAAGATACTTTATATTATTTGTTGTGGATGCTTCAGTCCTTTTTAGAAGGGTGAACAAAATACTCACAGGAGGAAATATGGAGACAAAGTGTGGAGCAGAGACTGAAGGAAAGGCCATCCAGAGACTGCCCTACTTGGGGATCCATCCCATATACAGCCACCAAACCCAGATGTTATTGTGGATGCCAGGAAGTGCTTGCTGATAAAAGCCTGGTATGGCTGTCTCCTGAGAAGTTCTGCCAGAGCCTGAAAAATACAGAGACGGAAGCTCACAGCCAGCCATTGAACTGAGTTCAGGGGTCCCTGATGGAGGAGTTGGAGAAGGGACTAAAGGAGCTGAGGGGTTTGCAGCGCCATGGAGGGAGCTACAGTGTCAACAGGCCAGAACCACCAGAGCTCCCAGGGACTAAAGCACCAACCAAAGAATGTACATGGCAACTAGCCACATATGTGGCAGAGGATGGCCTTGTTGGACATCAGCAGGAGGAGAGGCCCTTGGACCTGAGGGTGTTCGATGCCCCAATATAGGGGAAAGCCAGGGGTGGGAGGACAGGAGTGGGTGGGAGCAGCCTTATAGAGGCAGGGGAGGGGATCGGGGGTTTCCACGGGGGGGGAGACCTGGAAAGGGGAAAACACTTGAAATGTAAATAAAGAAAATATCCAAATAAAGAAAATATCAAATAAAAAAAACATTTAAAAAAAAAGAAAATATCCAATCAAAAAATTGAGGAAAAAAAAAAAAAGACTCACTGGTAACTCACAGACTTTCCTTCTTTACCAAGATGTTTTCTTTTCTCTAAAGTATGCCCAAATTCACTGGACTTTACACATCCCTTCAGCAGCTGTGCATTTTCCAGAAATTAATTTACTATTAGTGTGAGAATTGATCTGTTAAGCACTCAATCTGTTAGGGAGGTAGATTTTTTTCCCCTCTGGAATATTCTTCCAGATAACTCTCCTGCACAAAATCCTACAGAAGCTCCTTTGGTTCTAGGACGAAAATAAGGCCTACTGATAGAAAAATAGTTGCGGTAAAAATACACATAGTTTTTGCATCACCACTGATTATGGAAAAAAACTAAGAATTATACCATCTTCAAAATCCTTATATATGTTTAAACTTGAAAAATTTAATGACAGTCTGCATCTGATTGCTTGTTTAGTCATGAATTACCCTCAGCAGACAGCTTATCGCTAGAAACCTTAACACACTAATGTTTTATCCACTGGAAGAAATCAAAATTGGCCTGGTTTCTTCCATGACATTTAGTCTCTATTGAGATAGCTAACTTATCCCACAAAAGTCACTATCCCAGTTATCAATTAATTAAGAACTGGTAGATACAGCTTGTAAACAAGTACGCTATACATAAAACTTTACTACAGGAAGAAAGGAGTGGATAGTTGTAGGATTTGTGGAATTGGGGGTCCTGGAGATGGAACATGAAGGGAAATGAGGGAAGCCTAAGAAGAAAAGAAACAGAATATTCCAGGCAAAAAGGCAGGGTGCTTTCTCTACCTTGCCTCTAATAAAAGACTTAGACAAAAGGTCGATCAGCTGGCCTACACGTCACTCAGTGGAGCATGGAAAATAGTCCTCCCTCAAGGCTGTTTCTGAGCACTAGAATGGATCTTACTCTCCTCTCCTTAATGAGGGAACCCAGCTCCATTACTGTACCTTCTCCATCTCCCCTCCCCTGCTGCCTGGAGACATGAGAATCTTTTCTTTAATTGTTGCTGAGCTTGTTCTACTCATTCAACTTTACCCAGGTAAGAGGAAAGTCAGTGGAGAGGCAGTGTTGGCAACTTGATTGGGATCTGTCCTTGGAAAGCAAGCTAACTTCAGGGAAACCTCGCCCTTCAGCTCTGTGGTCTGTAAGTCTGGGGTCAAAGGGGCCCTGGAAATGTCGTTCCAAGCTGAGAAACAGAAGACTAAGCTTACACTGACTCAGATCAGCGGGGACAGGAGCACCTGGGCCACTTCTCCAGTCGTTCTGCACAGGGATTTGGACTTCTTCACTCCTTTAGATCCTTTCTCTGGTTTTCAAATCTCAACATATTGCAGCATATGGCAACGTGACTGCTTTAAAATGGAAAAAAAAAAATCAACATTCCCATGTCTTGGTAATTGGTTCAAATAACTTGCTGTAAGATCATTTCAAACTTGTTTTGGGGGACCTCATAGGTAATAGAGAATAATCCCATTGAAGCTGCTGCCATCCTGAGATTTGGGGTGCTTTAAACAGATCTGTTTGTGCAGCATAACCTATACCCTACAACAGTCTGGCCAGCCCCCCTCAAACACCCTTGCTACATTCTCCCTGCATCGAGCTTTCCCACTCTACTGCATAACTCCCAGGTGTCTAACCATCGTGGGTGGGTGTGTCAACACCGGAAGCTGTAGGGAGACCCAGACTTTGTGCCCTCACTGTTGTGAGACATCATCCCCAGCTGTGTTCGTTCAGCTGTACAGACTTTGTGCCCTCACTGTTGTGAGACATTGTCCCCAGCTGTGTTCGTTCAGCTATACAATATAAACAGAGATTTTTAATTAAAGCAGAGTCTTTGTCCTTAGTTTTCTGGAAATGTACTGCCATACTTTATCTGTTAATAAATAATGGATTCCCTGAAAGAATAAAGTCATTCAAAATATAGGTAAGTATAGATAAGTGAGTGAGTGAGGAAGGAGTGTGTGCCCAGAGCTGTAATTCAAACCACTTTCCTAAAAGCCAGAATGCCGAGTACAGAGGAGCAGGAGCAGGACAGCCCGCACTCTGACTGGGAGAGGCAGAAAGCCTGCAGAGGAGCAGGTTCACAGGAACCCTGCTAAGAGGCAGCACAGACTAAGGAGCCTGCAGGGAACAGCCATGGTGAGCTCTGCCAGGAACAGTCCGGGCTGAGCTCTCCCTGGCAAACCAGGCTCCCAGTTAGGTTCTTGAACTCTGTGCTTGCATTTCTTTTCTGCGAGTGCCAATCAGGAGAGCATTGTTGACTGATTTTGGATTCTGAAACATTAAGATCATATGCTATCGGGCATGGTTTATTGTTGACCTGCCTATAGTAGCAATCGTACTGTCTTTGCATTTTGATCTATATCAGACACTATTAGAAATACAAAGGGAGAATCTTGTTGGGAAGGTTTGTTTCTTAGAGTTGGGGAGTGGATTGCTGCCTTCCTAGGGAGAGACACTCTCTTTCCATATAAGTCAGCTGCTTGGAACAGATCACATGATGTGTGGTTCCCGAAGATGATTGCTAAGGGCGCTGATAGCAAACGATGTGCCAGCTCGCGCTCGCTCTCTCTCTGTGTGTGTGTGTGTGTGTGTGTGTGTGTGCATTTATCTATCTCTGCCTCCCTGTGTCTCTCTGTCTCTCTGTCACTCTCTGTCTCTCTGTCACTCTCTGTCTCTCTGTCACTCTCTGATTAAGTAATGAAGTATTCACTTTTTGGCCTAGTGAAAGATTACTAGATAACTAACAGTTGCCCTCTCCCCCTAGCCAGGGGCACATAATACAGAAGGTTCCTCTGTAAAAAGCTGAATGGCCAATGTGAAGCTGACTGCCTTACCGTTGAAGGAAAGTTGGGGACCTGCTGGGCCAACTTAACACCCCTGTGCTGCAAAGAAAGAAAGAAACACTGAATTCTCAGCACCAGCCATGAGCAGAATGTCAGAAGAAACTTCTCGGGTCCCGCACTGGCCTCTCCTCCAGTTTGGGACTTTGTAAAGTCAGGTCTACTCAGTGTAGTGGAAAATGGCCTCCCTGGGTCTGACCTTCTGTGGGGCTAACAGTATGTCCTGTTAACAAAGTCTCCACACTCTGTTTCTGTCACGGTCTATACATTGTTCCATTTGCTGACAAAAGGAAGAAAACCCATAAAAGCAGGTAAGATGGAAGAGTTGGCCCATGATTTAGATGATCTGCCTTCTCTAGTTCTCTTCCTGGCTTTAAGCAGCTCTTTGACAATAGGTCTTCCCCTCCAATTTATGATACCTGTAAATAGAAGGAACTTGACCCTCACAGTAAACGGGTTATCTGCTAGACACAGACGTCTTCAGCAATAACCCCGCCACACATTGTGAGAAATTATTTAGGCTGACTTCCATACACTGAATGCCCTCAAAATTGAGTTCCTATATAGAACAGAGCTCTAAATGCATCAAAATGAAGATTGACCATAGTGTAAACGTGTCTCACACTTGCTGAGTACAGTGAGAACTTGAATCATAGCCTGTGCAGACAGCACAGTCCTCAGAAGTCCTGAACTCAGTGCCTAACTACAGATGAGGCTACATTCAATCTATGACTTACTGCACTTATAATTTAGACTTCTGGCTTTTACATTTCGTGTTCTTAGCATGTGCATTAAATAGTGTTCTGGGCAAAGATGGAAGAACAAAGGCCGTGGATAAAGGTGTGACAGTTCTCAGTAGCCAAAGTGGAAGGAAAGGAGAAAACAAGCAGCCACAAAGAGAACAAGTAGACACTTCCCCCAAATGCTCCCTGCAGAAAAATGGCACACTCTGGCTAGCCCTGTGCTGTAAGTCACCAGAACTGGAAGCCCCGTGTATTTCACAGGCCACGTTTGGCATGTCGCTTTCCTAGCCAGCCCTGTTAAGCTTGCTTCCTGCAAAGATTAAAATAAAAGGACCAAATAAAACTATTTGCTAAAAGAAGGGGTACTTTTGAAATTTGTTTTAAAATAAGGGATAGGAGCTGGGGTGATGGCTCTGCATTTAAGAGTGCTTATTGCTCTCGCAAGGACTGTTTCCATCCCCAGCACCCAGACTGGGCACACACAGCTGCCTGTGGCTCTAGTTTCAAAGGTCCTGATGACTTCTGGCCCCCTTCAGCACCTGCATGTACAAGGAACAGGGAAACTCACAAAGGCACACACTGCACAGATAAATACCAATGATTAATGAATTTTAATATAAGAAAGGAAGCATGTTCTCACGAATTATCCTGGTATTAGGACTTGTCTCTGTGGTTTCACATCTCTTCTCAAAACTAGGCCAGAAGAGATCATGGAACCTCAGCCCTGATCAAGTAAATTCTGTTTCAGATGAACCTAATGGGACATCTGTCGGCACATTTACCCTTCTCATTTCTACCTTTATCCTTTCTTTCTTTTGTTGAGAGCTTTTGGTGCCACCTCTAGGAATTTGGCATCTGTCACTGGGCTCAGACAAGGAAGCAGGTTCAGGTAAGAATGTCAGAAACAGTGACCATGGGGCTTGCTACTTTGCTGAATCACTGCCTTGTGTGATCTCTCTACTTGATTACTTTCTTGTGTGATCTCCTTGTTGACTACCTCTCTAAGAACTGAGCGCATAATTCTGGATGTACCGAGAATGATATAAAAAGCAGGCTGGAGAGAAATAAAGTGACTCCAGCCTCAGCACTGGCTGGAGTTGCATTATAATTTTGTCTAGTTGTTCGTCCTTTTCAATCCTCACTCCCTGGCTTGAGCCCTGTTGACTGACTGAGCTGGTTTGGTGTCTTTCAGTGTCAAATGATTAGAAATGCAATGCACATTTCCCCAGTTTTCAAAATGTCTTCTCTGCAGCCTGTGGGAAAGTCTACTGTCACCACACCAATAGGATGTGTCTTTATAAAGAAGCCACTGCTCTCTTCACAAAGGAACCAGGTGCTCACAACAGTCTAGGACCTGCGTTTGTCTTCCTGGCCTTCTCTTGAGATGTTCTACAATGTGGTTCGGCCTGCACCTTTTCCATTCTCTCTACGTCTCTCTGAGGGTGTCTCCTCAGCTGACTTTCCCTACTCACTGTCTCTGCCTATGTTTCTTAGGGGTTTTTTTGATGGAACTGCATTGCCCGCATTTGCCCATCTTATTATATATGCTACCTTGAGGTGCCCACTCAACCCTGTGGCTTTGAGTCTCACTGGATGCCATAGCATTTATTTGTCAACATTTCTGAGCTCTGAGTTCTTGGCCTGCCCAGGGTGGGGAGTGGCTGGCTTTCAGGGGGCTTAAATAACTCTTGGAGGTGACAGAACTACTGTGTATCTTTATTTTGGAAGTGGTTGTATAATCCTGAATCTGTTGACTCGGTATGACAAACACGTGGAAGCACATGGGTGCACACGCGCGCGCACACACACACCCACACACACCGCATGCACATATGTCTATATATGTTTAAGCTGTACCTTCACAATACACATGTGCCCAATTGAGATAAATGATTTGCTGGCTCATAGCTGTTGCTATCGTCTTCCTGGCCAGCAAAGAAGAGACGCGACAATAGGATTCTTCCACAAACGTTTTATTGTTGAGTTAATTGCTAAAGCGAAAGACCCCGAGCCCGAAAATATGTATTGTTTATATATGCTTAGGACAGTGCGGAGACTCCTGATTGGATATGCCATCAGGACCTCATTACCATGCTCCGGGATAAGCAGGGACTTGGCAGAACCCCAAGCGCACATGCGCACATTGCTTGTTTACAAGGAAAGCACACAGGAAGCCAGCGCCATCTAGTGATGGCGATTCATCTGGCTTCCCACACATAGTTAGAACATTAAAAGTTTGCTATGATGAGCTTCTTTGTACATCCCTAATATGTTGTAAATTAACTTGAAAGTGATTATTTTGAATGAATATGGCCTTTCAGAAATGAATAGCATAAACAATATAGTTTTTAGCATTTTAGGAATTGAGAGTGGAGAATGTTGTCTGGAGACAGTGAAGTTATTCACCATCAATATGGGAAGGAATCTTATAGATAATTCTTAATGTTTTCATTTTGCACAGTAGAAGTTTAGGACTGCCTACTGTCTTGATAAAGCTCAATCTCACAGAGTCAGTTATGTGTCGGTGCCAAAAAGACATCTTACTACCTTAATGTTAGTTCCTTGTCCTTCTCCCTGAAGCCCACACACGTTAGTCTGTGATGGTTATCTCTGATGACTGGTCTCAAGCTGTGACTACAGGTAGCCAGTGCTTGCAAAGAAAGATCTATAATATTTATGAGCTAGCCTACGACCTGAGTAAATAAGTCTTCCGTGCAGTCAGTTTGCATTGAAATGTTTCTTAATTACCTTTAAACACCATCAGGTTGTAGCATTTTAGTAATTTAATCCACTTTGAGCAATGTGTATTTTACTGCTAATCTGTATTTGATTTTTAAATGTAATTCCGGCCTATAACAATAAGAAGCTTATCTGTGGCTAGTACCTGTCACAGCCTCCACCCTGACAGGTCTCCGGGAGGGAAGGGCTAGATCCTAGTGTCTACCAGGTCTAGGGATTGTCCAGCACTGGGGAATTATACATTACCGTGTTCCTTTCTTAGCGCACACCCCATGAGGATTTATGTGCCATGGCATGTGCGCAACAGTGCCCGACAACTGTAGTAGAATCTAAGGGCTAGAACCTTGACAGAAGACTCTTCAGTGGATGATAAAGATGGTGGATCTTCTCCCCTGTTGTAGCCTCATGTCTGGTAAGGATGACATGTTATCTGGGGACTTTAGGAAGCTCATGAGGGAAGATGCTATGGCCACGGGGAGCAACTTCTCACATTAAGTGGCATTTGCCTGTGAGTGCAAGTAGCTTCCAGAACGGTGCCTGACAGGAATAGAAGCATGGTTCACTACTAGGAGGAGAATTTAAAAGGAATTTTCCAAGAGATGTTTCTAAGCAGCCAACTAAGTAAGTACTCTTTGGGTCAACAACCCAAGAAGCAAAAGACTTTGCATCTATGGTGTGTGTGTGTGTGTGTGTGTGTGTGTGATGTCTCTGTTGATGCTTAGTAAGTTCAATGCCGTTTTCCATACTATGCATAGCTAAACTCAAGCTTTTTTGGTCTAGATCTAAAACAATGGTTTTGTAAAACTTTAAATTTGGTAGTATCAGACATTGAGTTAATGAACAGAGTCTCAGTACTCAAGGAACATGTGCGATTTACAAAACTCAATCTCATACTATTTGAATATTTTCTTCACATTTTGGTGGCTCCATTTCAATATTATAATCCTCTATGATATTTTGCATTTCAGATATTCAAATTATTTAGCCCCATTTTTTGATTGGATGTTTTCTTTATTTACATTTCAAAGGTTTTCCCCTTTCCAAGTCTCTAATTTGGAAACCCCCTATCCCATTCCCCCTCCCCCTGACTCTATGAGGGTGCTCCCCCACCCACCCACTCCCATCCTCCCACCCTGGCATTCCCCTACACTGGGGCATGGAACACCCTCAGGCCCAAGGGAGGCTCCTCCCACTGATGTCCAACAAGGCCATCCTCTGCCACATATGTGGCCAGCACCATCAGCCCCAAATTTTTATCTCATTCCATTTTATAATTTATATTCTATCTTTCTATTAGTGCTTCCATTTTTTAACCATTTTTGTTTGTTTGTTTTTTAAGATTTTATTTACTTATTTAATGAGCTCTCTGCCTGCACATATGCCTGCATGCCAGAAGAGGACATCAGATCCCATTACAGACAGTGGTGAGCCACCATGTGGTTGCTGGAAATTGAACTCAGAACCTCTGGAAGAGCAGTCAGTGCTCTTAACCACTGAGCCATCTCTCCAGCCCAGTACTTCCATTTTATGACACATAATTCTTTTGGTTACTTTGAGGCAGCAATCCAGAGTTTCTCTGAGTGCTATGACTCATTAAAAGCTTTCCTCCCTTGTCAAAGAAAAAATACTCAATGATACTTACTAAAAGTATTATGGAGTGTCATAGGGTTTTACTGCTGTGAACAGACACCATGACCAAGGCAACTCTTATAAGGACAACATGGAATTGGGGCTGGCTTATAGGTTCAGAGGTTCAATCCATCATCATCATCAAGGTGGGAACATGGCAGCAACCAGGCAGGCATGGTACAGGAAGAACTGAGATTTCTACATCTTCATGTGAAGGCTGCTAGCAGAATACTCCCTTCCAGGTAGCTAGGAGTTGGGTCTTAAAGCCCACGCTCACAGTGACACACCTATTCCAACAAGGCCACACCTTCTAATAGTACCACTCCCTGGACCAAGCATATACAAACCATTACATTCCACTCCCTGCCCCCCATAGGCTTGATTGGACACATGAGTCTATGGGGGTCATAACTAGCCATAGCATAATTTTAAAAGTAAAATTAGTCCAACTTCCAAAGTCCCCATAGTCTATAGCAGAATCAACAATGTTAAGAACCCAAAGTTTAAAGCCTCATCTGAGATCCAATCACTTAGCTGTAATCCCCAAATCAAGATAAGAAACCAGCTGGGCAAACTCCAAACTCTGCATCTCCATGTCTGATGTCAAAGCGGCCTTCAGATCTCCAACTCCTTTTTCTTCTTTGTTGACTGCAACAAACTTCTTTTTCCTGGGCTGCTTCCACTTCCTGTTAGCAGCTTTTCTCAGCAGATAGCCTATGGCTCTGGCATCTCAAACATCTTTGGTCCTCCAAGGCAGCTTCAATGTTACAGCTTCTTGTTTCAGTGTCTGGGATCGACACATGATCTGGGCTTCTCCAAAGGGCTTGGGTCACTTCTCTAGCTCTGCCCTCTGTAGCACTCTAAGCTCAGATTGATCCACTCCATTGCTGCTGCTGTTCTTGGTGATCATCTCATGGTACTGGCATCTCCAATACACTGGGGTCTTTCACTGCAACAGCCTCTCATAGGCTTTCTTTGTGGGGTCAAGGCTCAAATCCTTTGCACGACCCCTTCAGTCCTGGGCCATCAACTAAGATTGAGACTACATTTTCACCAATGGCCTTCCATGACCTCTCACATTGCCAAACCCCAGCTGTTCTTCGTGTCTTCAAAACCAGTACTACCTGGGTGACTCTTACATATTACCAAGTCCAGCTGCAGCACTAGATACAACCTTGGCTATCTCTGGAACACAGCGTCTGTGTGCTCTCAGAAAACACTTCCCAGAAGATTTCACCTCAGTGATGCTGGTCTCTTAATCACCACTAATTTCTTAGGTCCAGCTAACCAGCATCAATTGCCCCAGTAGTCCCTTCTATTTTTCACTCTAAAGCCAGAGTCACATGACCAAAGCTGCTGAGTTCTGCTGCTTTCGGGAGCTGGAACATGACCCATCCCATGTCCTATCACATTGGCTCCTGCTCTCTCAGTTTTCCAACTCCTTCGCTGCCTAAGCTTGGCTGGCCTGGGTCTTGCCCTGTAGACTGACCTTGAACTCAGAGATCTGCAAGCCTGTCTCCTGGGATTAAAGGTATGTAGCACCATGCCTGAATTTAAACTTTTCTTCACCTAGATCCTCGGATTTATCTACAGGGATTAAAGGTGTGTACTACCAGGCCTGGACCTAAACTTAGCTGGGTAGGATCTTGCCCCAAGGTCACCAATCACTTGATTCAATTAATACCTTTGAACACAGGATTCATCTCTATTTTACTTCCTCATTTCCCTTTAATACTCAGACCATATATTTTATATTTTTCCTTTCTAAGCTTGCTATGCTTGGTTGTTCAAAACACTCTTCATAAGACTTAACCAGAAAACAATGTCTCTGCTGGGATTTTTTGAAACTTCTTTTGTCAGTGCAATTTATATAACTCTCTTAACTTTAGACTCAGGCAGACTCTTCAGACAAGGGCCAAAAGCAGCCACATTCTTCACCAAAATACCACAAAAACAGTCTCTAGACCACATTCTGAAGTTCTCCAGTGAAATCTCTTGGGTCAAGTCTGCACAGGTCAAATCATACTGAACAGCAAAGTCTTCCATATTCCTACTAGGATGGATCATTAAGTCCTTAAAACATCCCATGGCTTTCCAAATCCAAAGTCCCAAAATCCACATTCTTCTAAACAAAAGCTATTATAGCAATACCCAACTCCGGGTACCAACTTCTGTCTTAGTTAGGGTTTTACTGCTGTGAACAGACACCATGACCAAGGCAACTCTTATAAGGTCAACAATTAATTGGGGCTGGGCCGAACATATACAATCACAGGGAGGCTTCTTGTTGTTGTTGTTCTTGTTGTTGTTCTTGTTGTTGTTGTTGTTTGGACATGAGCAATGGGAGCCACAGAAACAGTATCTCTCTGTAGCGGTGAGATTTGGGGTTCATGTCCAAATATAGTACTGAAAAGTAGGAAACCACAAGAGACAATATAGAGGCCAACTAATAGAAAATTATCGAGAGAAAAGAAAACATATGAAAAGTGGATTCTGAATCATACAACAAACCATACAAGATTCTTAGTGATGAGAAGCCAAGATCAGAAGATAGGCAATTGCGCCCTCTAGTGGCCATGTCCCTCAATGACCCTCCCTTTGCAAGATGTTTTTTTTTCAGCATAGCATTTCTTCTCCCTTTCTCAATAATCGTTTATAAGTCACTACGGCCCATCCTGTGCTTCTCCCCTTTGGTGTCTGGACATATATATCCTAATGGGCTAGTTACACACATGGGATAAACGGCAGAGCGCTGGGATCACGGGAGTAAAAGCCCTTTTGAGCTAAATTGGAACAGTGGAAATGTTTAGAAAAACGCCCCTTAACTAAATTTATCTATTAAAATAATAACTGGTATTTCAAAAGAGAAATTAAAACTACACATAATTCCAGTAGATTATAATTGCAAAGCTAAAATCAGTCTTTAAAACAAATTTAGATCTCTCGGGAAGTAATAGTTGAGAGTATTTCTGAGGCTGGAACGATACCTCCGTCAAAAAGCAATTGACTCCTTGTAAAGACTTGAACCTGCATCCAAGCCAGGTATTCACAGAGCCATGCTTGTGACCCCAGGTCTGCGAACGCAGAGACAAATGGATCCCTGGTGTTTCACTGATCGCTCAGGTTAGAGACAAACTGCTGAGAGTCTCTGTCTCAAAGAGGATAAAGTCGGAGGGCTGGCAGTTGACAATCTCTTCTGGCCACCATGTGACTGTCACATGTGTTCTGACACACATACACAAACACCTGCATGTGCTCGCATGTTCACACACATACAACTAATGTGAGTCCTTTTGTGTCTAAACCATGACAAGTTATCAATGAGAAGAAAGCACATGATTTTACACTTAATCCATGTTTTAAAACAGCTGTGAAATCCTCTTCCTGACAAGTCCTCTGTGGCACACCCAAGTGTCCCAAGCAGCTGGCTGTCTCCCAGAGCTCCACTGTCCCACCACCTTGCCATCTAATACGCCAGGCCTGTAACACAAGAAAAATCCCTTCCCCTCCTTCCCCCCACCCCAAACCCATCCCCATCTGACTTTGTCCCTAGGAGCACACCCGACTTCTAGGAAACGTCCACTGCCCCCTGAGTTCCATTGTCTGGCCCAAGGCTGCCATATAGAGACCCAGGAACATCCAAGTAGGCCTGCCTTCCCAACACCTGCTACAACAGAAATGTTCATGGATAATCAGATGGTGGAAAACCAGCATAAGAACACAATCAACACAAGTCAAAGTAACATTGTACCCTCAGAGCACAGCTATACTAATACAGCAAGCCCTGGGTGTCTTAACACAGCCAAAGCACAAGAAAATGACCTTCGGGGCTGGAGAGATGGCTCAGTGGAGTTCAATCCCAGCAACCACATGGTGGCTCATAACCATCCGTAACAAGATCTGACTCCCTCTTCTGGAGTGTCTGAAGACAGCTACAGTATACTTACATATAATAAATAAATAAATCTTTTTTAAAAAAAAAAAGAAAGAAAGAAAATGACTTTCAATCCAATCTTAGAAAGATGCCACGAACCTTTAGAGAGGAAATGATTAAATCCCCCGAAGAAGTACAGGAAGATACAAATAAACAGGTGAAGGAAACGAATAAAACTCTTCAAGACCTGAAAGTTGAAATAGAGGCAGTTAAAAAAGAAAGCCAAGGGAATTCTGGAGACGGAAAACCTAGGGACAAGAACAGTAACAGCAGATGCAAGCATCACCAACAGAATTCAGGAGTAGGAAATGAGGATCTCAGGCATAGAAGACAGAATGGAAGACATTGATACATCAGTCAAAGAACATGTCAGATCTAAAAAGTCCTGACACAAAACATCCAGAAATCTGAAATACCATGAAAAGACCTAACGTAAGAATAAAAGGAATAGCTGGGCGTGGCAGCACGCGCCTTTAATCCCAGCACTNAGGCCAGCCTGGTCTACAGAGTGAGTTCCAGGACAGCCAAGGCTACACAGAGAAACCCTGTCTCGAAAAACAAAAACAAACAAACAAACAAAAGAATAAAAGGAATAGAAGAATGTGAAGAGTCCCAGCTCCAAGACCCCAGAAAATATTTTCAACAAAATCAAAGACAAAAAAATTTCCTCAACCCCTTCCCCCCAAAAAAACAGAGATATAAGCATAGAAGAAGCTTTCAGAACACCAATTAGATGGGCCCAAGAGAGGATGATTGAATCTTTCTCAGAAGGGAAAATAAAATAGACATTCCAGGCGACAGACCTCTAGGTTGCTTCTGATTTCTGGCTATTGTAAGTAAAGCTGCTCTGAACATAGTTAAGCAAATGTCCTTGAGGGATGGTGGGGCATCCTTTGATTATATGCCCCGGAGTGGTACAGCTGTCTCTTGTGTAAGAACTATTCTCCATCTTCTAAGAATGGCCGGACTGGTTTCCAGACTGAAGGCTTTCAAAACACTAGGACTAATGGTGTTTTGTTTGTAGCTCCTCATGGTCTTCCGCTGCCCCTCACAAATGAACCTGTATCTGCGTTTCCACCTTCCAAGCATATTCAGTCTGAAACTTAGGGACTTGAATTTGGAACATTCTTGGAATACAGTGGAAACCAAGGCTGTGGCATTCCTGCTGTGGCCTCTCATGATACATCTGCATGAAACAAGGCCCCCAAGGGCAATTACCCTGTTTGGCCATCTACTTCCACTGCCTATTCAGTGCCTTTTAATATTAAATCGATACTAAAGCCTCTGTGGCGATGCCTTAAGATCAGGTGTTCTGCATATTAGCCCTCTATCGGATGTGGGGTGGGGGACGGGATATCCTCGTGGAGGGGAGGAAGTATGAAATGTAGAAAACAGTTCAGGGGGTAGATGGAGGGGGGAATAAAATCTGGAGTGTAAAACTTTTAAAAATTTTTTAAAAATTTAAAAAAGATCAGGTGTTCTTAAATGGCTGCTTTGATTACACTGCATTGTGGAGGTCATGACCTTGAGGGGACATTATAAGAAACCAGTGCAGCACTTTCTTTTCAGTCCTGTTCCAGTCCACCTCCTGGAAGTGACACCTGGTCCACAGATCCAGACTCCACAGCTCAGAGAAGCCACTGAAGAGACCAGAGAGAGAAGGCAGGCTCTCAGGTGGAAGTCTTTTATCAGATTTTTGCTTGAGGTGAGTAATGGTTAGAGATGGGAGTGTTTTGAAATGAATCTGAAGTTCAGGGATGAATTTCTCATGTGAGAGTAATGGCATTTCCCTTAAGTAGTACTTTCTCATTCAAATTTTGGGAGCAGTGATGGATTCTTGAAGTGAAACATTCCCTGAATGTTACAACTTCGAGTCCCTAAGTCTCTTGATGGAATATGCTTGGGAGGCAGAAACACAGAAACAGGTTGATTTGTGATTACCATCACCAGGCCACATGTTCCTAGCATGTCACGAAACTTAATTCCATGGCTTGAAACTCTTTTGTTAACTTCTGTTTCAGGAAAGCAAAGCCAACAGGTCTACAAATGGAGTCACAAACGAAGATCAAGGGCCTTCCAGCCGTTCCAGCTCAAACAGCCCAGGGAGAGCCAAGAGGCTCATGGGAACAGACTCTTCCATCACTGAAAGAGGAGAAGCATACGGTAAGTGGAGGCCTGTATGTGTCAGCCAGCCCTGGGCCTAGGTGAGACAGGGCTGCACCACAAAATCTCTGTGGTGTGCGGGATCCACTAGAGAAGAATGCTGGCGTATAGGTTTAAGGCAATAGAAAGCCCTGAGTAGCCAGCTGGTACTGTACTGGGTAGGTGGGTCCTCTGAATCCCAGTGGGCCACTAAGCCTTTCTTCCAGTGAGCTTTGTGCACAGAAATCAAATTCTAGGTTAATGTATTTCAAGAACGATGGGACAGAAGCAGAAACTTAGGGGAGGTTGAAAGGCAGAGACGGTCCCAGAACCATGGGTTTGAATGGCTTAGGTCTCCGTTCTTTTTGGTTTTCTGTTTTGTTTTGTTTTGCTTTGCTTTTTTCTTTTTGGATATTTTATTTATTTACATTTCAAATGTTATCCCCTTTCCCTGTTTCCCCTCTGCACACCCCCTATCCCACCCTCCCTCCCCCTGCTTCTATGAGGGTGATCCGCCACCCACCCACACACTCCCTGCATCACTGCCCTAGCATCCCCCTATACTCCACAGGACCAAGGGCCTCCCCTCCCTTTGATGCCAGATAAGACTATCCTCTGCTACATATGCAGCTGGAGCCATGAGTCGTTCCATGTGTACTCTTCGGTTGGTGGTTTAGCCCCTGAGAGCCTTGCAGGGTCTGGTTGGTTAATATTGATATTCTTCCTATGAGACTGCAAATCCCTTCAGCTCCTACAGTCCTTCCCCTAACTCCTCCACTGGAGTCTCCGAGCTCAGTCCAATCGTTGGCTGTGTGTATGGTCAGGCTCCGGCAGAGCCTCTCAGGAAACAGCTACATTAGGCTCCCGTCAGCAAGCACTTCTTGGCATCAGCAATAGTGTCTGGGTTTGGTGGCTGCATATGGGATGGATTCCTAGGTGGGGCAATCTCTGGAGGGCCTTTCCTTCAGTCCTCTGCTCCACTGTTTGCCCCTGTATTATCTTTAAAACAGGAGCAATTCTGGGTTAAAATTTTGGAGATGGGTGGGTAGCCCCATCCCTCAATCAGGGCCCTGTGCCTAACCAGGACATGGTCTCTATAGGTCTCATTTTCATGGTGCCAGGTGGTAGTGTCCATGAATGAGCTCTACGGCCTGAAGGGTACTTCTATCTTGGAAATAGTTATGCAAATGTCTGGGGGTCTACTAAGGTCTGGGGCCCTGCTACATATGTCATACTGACCCATGGTCCTGACCATATCAGAGGTATCAGTGGGCCAGACAAAGGAACTGCTCCCCTGCATGTGGATCTAGGGAAAGACTGTAAAAAGGCTCCGCTCCTCTTTGGCAGGATTGGTCTATTGGCAGACACAGGACTCCCTGTCTTCACCTATCCATCTCCCACTTATGCTTGCCTCTCCCAGGTTCAAAGAAACAACCAGGCAGAGCTTCAACCCATTCTGTAGTGAATGTCGTCCTTGGAGAGAGAACATTACAGGGCCTTTTAGCTTTATGGGGGGATTGAGGATGGAGAGGTCCCTGGATCTCTTTGTGACCCACTGATACCTCCTTGGCTCCTCACAGGTGAAATGCAGAAACTGTGGGGCCTTTGGCCACGCTGTGAGAAGCAGAATGTGCCCTGTGAAGCAAGGTCGTGTACTCCTAGTCCCCCAGTCTCTGGGAGCCAGGAAGGAGAAAGAGAACTGGGATCCTTGCAGGCCCCATGGTCTACAGAAACTCAGTCAAGTCACCAGACAGAGGTAAGTGATAGGATCGGGGCTGGTGGTAGGGAAGGCTTCAGGCTAAGCGGAGTTCACAGGGATACCTTGTCTTATCTCTCAGTCTCCAAACTGAAAGGGCCAGAGAGCTAGTAAATAGTCTGCTGGCAAGTGACTGACTGAGTGAGTAGCTGACTGACTGACTGACTGACTGACTGACTGACAGTCTGACAGTGAGTGAGTGACTGACTGACTGAGTAGAGGAGTGAGTGACTGAGTAACTGACTGACTGACTGAGTGACTGAGTGAGTAGCTGACTGAGTAACAGACTGACTGACTGAATATTTGAGACTAAGGCTGTTCCCACACCACTGACTGTCCCACAGATGTGATGAGCAGCAGAGGAAAGCTCCCTTCCAGAAATTTCCAATGGAGCCGCAAAAGGGGAACCAGCAGGTCAACTTGGCTGTAAGTAGACAACCTGTCCACTGTCTTCTTCTGTGCTCTGCCAGTTGCACCTTTCCTTCTGCGCAGCCTATTTGCTCACCCCATGTTCTCTGTCCATTCTAGATTTCACAAATCCACTCTGGCAGCAATGATTCATTTGTTCATTTTCATAGTTCAGCCAGACTTGGGTTTGGGATGGGTGAATGAGCCTCTGTTTCCTTCTCGGACCAGCTCACCTGGAAGATGGGCAGGTTCCTCCACACTTGCCCGTGGATTTAGGTCTCCAGGTCCTCCTTCCTACTGAGGTCAGATGACAAACGGGACCTGCTCTCCGAGCTTTCTGGTGACCTGCATTTTCTACCCACAGTCTTGACTGTTGCCATTTTGAACTGATTATGTCTGCTACTTCTATAAATCTAGACTTTTACTGGAGAAGTCTAAGCAGCATGGGCACATCCATGTCCACCATCCCAATCGGATAGCTACAACATTCACTGTGGATTGCTGTCTATATGCAGGTTAGGGTAGGCACAAGATAAGGTGAGAGCCTGTGATTGGGCAGTAGAAAAGGAAGGCAGGCTGAGAATGTTAGAGAGAAGCAGAGAGAGACAGAGAGAGAGAAGATTGGAAGAAGAGGAAGGGACAAGATGGAACCTATAGGAGAGGAATAGGAGCCAGAACCACACAGTCCTGGGAGCCATAAGTATTGGGGATTTCTTAGATAGATGATTAAATAATTAGGGTGTGTCTGCCCCATCTGGGTGTGTAGCTTGCGTTTATATCAATTGAGTTTTGAGTTCATTGTGCAGGCCTTTTGTGAGTTGAGAATTTACTAATATAAATCTGACTGATAAATTACAAGCCTCTAGAGCTTAGATTTTGCTGGGTTTCTGGGATTTGTGACCGCTAACCACAGGAGGCAGATGGCTGGGAATGTGAGCAGAGTCCGCAGCCAGAGAACCTCAGATGGGCAGTCCTTGCATATGGCCAGCCATGGAGGCAGGGAGATCACTGGGGCCAGAGAGTAGCTTTCCCACAACAGTTCACCTCAAAGAACGTTGGTGGAGAGACAGATTCAAGGCAAGCCAATGCCTCTTGCCCTACTTCATATCCCAAGCGAAATGATTAGAATTTTCAAAACTAATGCTGTAAATTACGTGGAAATTTGAATCTAACTGTTCTTCTATGGCCACAGAAGGATCGTGGCCATCTTCCTAGCTGTCTTCCCTTCGTGTATGTCTTGTCAGATCATACACACAAACACATACACACACATATGTGGAGGGAGGGAGGGAGGGAGGGAGGGAGGGAGAGAGAGAGAGAGAGAGAGAGAGAGAGAGAGAGAGAGAGAGAGAGAGAGAGAGAGAGATTTGGATTATCAGAGTAAGGTTCACTTAAACTTTGTAGGGAGACTGAAACTCTCTCCCTTCCATTTCCCAACCCACCATGCTGCAAGTTTTGGATAGCTAATGTGGGTCACCACAGCCTGATGACTTCACATCAGACGGAGCTGCTACAAACTACCACCATAAATCTCATGAGCTCCTGGTGTTGTTTTGAAAGCCCTCACTGCCTTCCATGCTGACAGTGCCCCACTGATCTCTCCACACATCTGCCTTTCTCTGCAGCAGCCACGGATGCCAAGCCTCCCTGGGATCAGAAAGATGAATACGTCACCAGTTAAAGCGTCTCTTGGGAAGCAGCTGTGCCCTGGAAAACCTGCCCTCAGAAGCTTTGACAGCTCCTACATCTTACATTCCAGGCAGAAGGAAGGTCAGAGCATGGGTGTTGCTGGTGTTGCCAAGCTAGTGTTCAGGCAGGATGGAAGAAACTCAGCCTCAGGAGAGCTACTGGATCAAAAGGGTATCTCATGTCAACTCCCCGTTGCTATCCCCGAAAGTAATGCAATCGGTGAACTGTTCCACAAAGAGCCAAAAGCCCAGGGTCCCAGTAGGAAAACGCAGCCCAGCCAGCATCCTGTCCTCCACCAGAATAGACAAAACCCCAAACTCAGCTCCAGGGCCCCAGGTAAGGAAGCTCCCCGGTGCCCCACACAGCCTAGCCAGAATCCCCAGAAGAAACGAAGACTTTGTTCTACAGATGCACCAGAGAAGAGCCATACAAGGATTGGTTCCAAGGGCACCCTGGACAGCCAGTCTCCTCCCCTTGCCAACAGACTTGGACTAAAAGATGCAGATGAAATGAGCAAGAAAATAGCAGCCCAGGATCCCAGCACTGACCAACAACAGCTACATAGCAGGGTTGCTCTGGTCCCAACCAGACCCTGTATTGAGTCCCACCGGGCATCGGCTAGCCATGTTGCAGACCAAGCCCTGAGAATGATCTTCACCAGACATGGTAGTAACTGCTGGAGCTCCAGGTTCCTGAAAGTGCCCCCACCACTTCCCCTTGAGAAGCAAACACCTCCTTCAGAGAGCCCTGCCTTCCCTGAGGAAGGAGAGGCAGCAGGATCACAGGTCAAAGTGAGCGTCCTCTGTGAGGACCTTCAGGTCTCCTCCTCCTCCTCCTCCTCAGAGAACAGTGATGGAGAATGAGC
>NC_034608.1:39951383-40004849 GCF_900095145.1 Mus pahari
CACCACCCCCACCACCAACACCACCCACACCACCTCCACTACCAACCCCCCCACACCACCCACACCACCCCCACTACCACCACACCCACTCAGACTGGCTAGATTCTTTCAGACTGATCCTCTCCTGAATTAACCATGTAGATGACATGACTGTGTCATGTCAGGGTACTTCCAAATGAGCACCTCTATGGTGGGTTGGGATCACATCCCTTTCCTCTCTTTGCAACTCGCCTCACCTAAGCATGATCTCTGGACTCTGAAGTATGCCTCTGAGAAGCACTCTTAAGGTCACCTGTCCTCTCCACTCTTGTCATCAGTGACCTCTAGTGTGTCCTTTCAGCTACTTCCATGTTCAAAGCTATCTGTCAGTTGTCCTATTTTATGAGGTTTTTCTATTTTCACCAATAAAGTTACCTTAGAAATTATGTCTATGCATTCATGTTCTCTATGCATTCATGTTCTTGAGACGCGTACATAGGGTTTCCCACACTACCTATGACCCAATAGCAATCCAAAAAACCCAAGTGGCGCTCAACCTACTGCATCAGGTTCGCCATGTTGACACATGACCCGGTCCTTGGGTCAGTCAACAGGGTCTGCAAGAGAGAGAGTGGGGACTGAGGAGCAAGAGATTCAAAGAATGGAGACAAAGCAGGCTATCTGATCAAGTCTCATTTATTGGAAGGCAACTATGAGTATATATGCACTCGCTGGGGAGTACAGCTGGAGACACTTGACCACAAGTCCAGGGTGTACAGGAGAAAAACAAGATGTTATCAGAGTGTGTTCAGCTGTGGTGGGCTTCTTGCAAAAAACATCATGTTAGGAAAACAAGTCTCTCGTCAGGGTGGAAAAGTACCAACCTGTAAGTAAATAGCCCGAGATAGCTGCAGAGATGATAGCCACTTTCTGGTAAGAGTTGGCTCCCAACAGACACAAACATTTTGACACTGTGCACAGGTACCTCCCACATGTGACCTTAAGACCATGGAGGGACAGGACAGTCTGTTCTCTTCTTCCAAACGTCTGCTGTGTCACTGAAGCTTGGGCTTCATTGACACCTAGAAATCCAGGTAACATATACCATAAGGTATGAAGCCCTGGTGACTCAAGCTCAGGGTACCCTGGTGCGGGACCCTGAAAATTTCCTCTGGATTTTCCATTTCTCATTGAAACAAGAGAATGTTCAACAACACACAGTAATAACAGGGCCAGAGGTGCCATAGCTCATGTTGTCCACATGGTAGACCAAGACCAGAGGATTGCCTCCATTTCAGGGCTCAGTTGGCTACTTGTTGGCCTGCTAGACAAGTTTCTTCCATGTGAGACAGTTCAGTGACTCCACCTGTCATCTTACACTCAGTATCCATCCATGAGTTGAGGACATTGAAAACTTTCTACATCTGGCTTTTGCATTAAGTGTGTTCATGAAAACGCCCACAGCAGTGCCTGTATTTTTCTGTAATTGTGCATTTGAGATGGGGTCTCTCAGTGACTATAGAGGTTCAACAACTTGGCTAGCTACTCTAACAAGCTTCAGTGGTGTGCATGTCTCCAGCCTCCTAGCCTGAAAAAAAGTGTTGCTGTGACAGCTACATCTATAGAACCAGCAGCAGCTCAGGTAACTCTGGGTATTCCCTGCTGGGTCCTCTCTGGACCCATACAGGTACCACATGGAATGAAACTCTTTTTGACTCAGGCCTAGATGTAAATGTCACTTTTTCTTCATTAGATGAAGTGATGAGATGAGAACCGTACCCAAACTTTATGAATACATCGTTTGGGCTGAACCCAAAGGGTTGCTTTCTCTGTTCTAACTCTCCCTAGGACTAGGCCTGGATACTTCTAGCCCTCATACAATCGAATCCTGCAAATCTAAACCTTGAAAGCTTCAGCTTCCAGCCTCCATCTGCTAACCTAGGCCTAGAATGTTTCAGCATTGAGACATACTGTGGAATATACTGTGAAATATACTGTGGAATACACTGTGGAATATACCCATCCTCTCTAGCTTGTTCTCCCTGAAACCTGTCCCAGTAAAACTGCTACACACCACCACCACACCCCCCATATCTCTCCCTGTGCTTCTCTTAAGTACTCTCTCTTTTCTGTGCTGTTCTCACCAGAGTTGGATGTATAGTATCTCTGACTCATTCTGTCAAATATTTCTCTGATTGGTCACTTTGCCTCTCAAACATGGCTGCTTTCAAACATGGATGATTTCAAACATGGCTACTTTCAAACATGGCTGCTTCCTTCTACAAACAAACCTTCCCTTCCTTGTTAGGGATTAATGGTATGTATTAAGAAAGTGTCTATATTCCAGCCAAGTCATACTGTAATCCAGAGTGTCTGTACTCCAGCCAGATCACATAGGCCTAGAAGGTCTTTGGATGTGATCCCTTGCCAGATCTCTTGCCATGTTGCTGGATTAAAATTCCTCTAACACCTAGGTTATCCTTATCAAAGCCCTGGCAGTTCCCCTAACTCTGTCTTTTTTTTTCCCCTGAGGCAGGGTTTCTCTGTATAGCCCTGGCTGTCCTGGAACTCACTCTGTAGACCAGGCTGGCCTCGAACTCAGAAATCCGCCTGCCTCTGCCTCCCAAGTGCTGGGATTAAAGGCATGCGCCACCACGCCCGGCTTCTGTCTTTTGCTAGAGCTGAATAATATTCAACAACAAGGATTGGCAACTGTGATGGTTTGTATATGCTGGGCCCAGTGTGTGGCACTATTAGAAGATGTGGCTCTGTTGGAGTAGGTGTGGCCTTGTTGGAGTGGGTGTGTCATTGTGGGTGTGGGCTTTAAGACCCTCACCCTAGCTGCCAGGAAGCCAGTATTCTGTTAGCAGCCTTCACATGAAGATATAGACCTCTCAGCTCATCCAGCACCATGCCTGCCTGGATGCTGCCATGCTCCTGCCTTGATGATAATGGACTGAACCTCTGAACCTGTAAGCCAGCCCCAAATATATGTTGTCCTAATAAGAGTTGCCTGGGTCATGGTGTCTGTTCACAGCAGTAAAACCCTAAGACAGCAGCAATGCTAATGTTCACATATATAACGCCAGCCCTGCAGTAGACAAAGGCCTGAGGTTCTGGATTTATTCCAGAACTCCCAACCACCCAGGTATTAAAGGCTGTATTATCAGAGCATAGGGACTCCAACTTCAGTGTAACTGGAAAATGTTTCACATACTTGAAAATCAAGCAAAAGACTTATAAATAGAATGTGCAAAGGTAACAAAAATGAAAGTACAGTGGATATTGGGGGAAATTTTCTTTTTTTAGATACAACCTGCCTTAGAAGCTGAAACTTAGAGCTCACTTGACACCTCAATCTGCCTTCAACTTGTAATTCCACTGAGTAGTCTCCCAAGAACTGGGATTATTGGCTTGTCCACCTTAGAAGAGTTTAATTGAATTATACTTAAACAGCTTAAAATACAGGAAAGTGTAGAGGGAAATTGCCTTAAGCAAAGGAATAAATTAAGCCTAAAGGAGATCATGCCATTTTCTTCCTTGGTCAGTCTGGAGAACATTATACTAATGAAATACTAAATGAAATAAACCAGACAGAAATAAAACCACCAGTATCCAGTCTCGCTGCCATGTGGAATCTCAGAAGAAATCACAGCATATACATAGAAATGGAATAAAACTGTGGTGGGATAGAGAGGGGTGAAACAAGAAGTGAGTCAAAGAACAGCGAGTAGCAGATATTTGGGGTACGTAATTCCTGATTGTAATTGTGTTGCGTTAAAGATGTTAAGTGCTGGAGCCAACCAGTTAGTGAAGGTGGAAACCATGACAGGGGAGTAAAGACGATTATAGAAAAGACAGAAAGAAGCTGCAAGAGACAGATTGGGAGGGCTGTGGTTAATACCATGTCAGAGAGCAAGTGTGTTTTCTCAGTGTCTTTTAAAGGCAAGCAACACAAAGCAGGGAAGAAATACAATGACCACAAATCCTTACATGGTGAGTTTATGGTACACAGTATCTATGATTGACTAAGGCCATTGATCATAAGCAAGAAACCAGTCAAAGTTAACTCCAGAAGTGCTCCCCACAGATAAGATATTGATAAGAAAGTAAATTTTGGGTGCTCTTAACTCACTATCCATATATATATATATATATATATATATATATATATATATATATATCTGTGAAATAGCGGGTTTGTTCATTTTCTGGGCTATAGCAAAAAGTTCACTATGTTGACAAAAAAGTTCTGGTGTTGAAAATGAAAAACTGAGGCTACGCCAGTGCCTGGTAAACACCGAAATGGATGATCACAGCCAGCTACTGGATGGAACACAGGGTCCCCAATGCAGGAACTAGAGAAAGTACCCAAGTACCTGAAGGGGGCTGCAACCCTGTAGGTGGAACAACAACAGGAACTAACTAGTACCCCCTGGGTTTGTGTTTCTAGCTGCATTTGTAGCAGAAGATGACCTAATCGGCCATCAGTGGGAATAGAGGCTCCTTGGTCTTCCAAACTCCATATGACCTAGCACAAGGCAAGGCCTGGGCCAAGTAGTGGGAGTGGGTGGGTAGGGGAACAGAGGTGGGGGGAGGGGTATGGGAATCTTTCGGGATAGCATT
Source organism: Mus pahari (assembly GCF_900095145.1). Classification (NCBI taxonomy): domain Eukaryota; kingdom Metazoa; phylum Chordata; class Mammalia; order Rodentia; family Muridae; genus Mus; species Mus pahari. The sequence continues at coordinate 39,955,989 of NC_034608.1, forward strand.
TGAAATGTAAATAAAGAAAATAATAATAATAATAATAAAAAAAAAAAAAGAAAATGAAAAACTAAGTGGAGGGGCTTAATAGTAGATTTAAGCTGATGTGGAATGAATCCATAAACTCAAAAGCAGCTCCATTGAGATTATCCATTCCAAAGGTCAGAAAGAAGCCAAAAAAAAATTAGACTTGAGACTTGTGGGCCACCATCAGCTGCAAGCCCAGGAATACTACAAGTCCTGGAAAGAAAGGGGAGGGCAAGTAACCGAACCTGCCTGACCTTTGATGAAAAACTAAGTAAAGTTGTCCAATGTCAGAGGATCCCAACAAAATCAACCAGGATAAACTAAAAAGACACAAAGCAAGACACAACCCAGCCAAACCACCAAAGGCAAGACCAAACATAGCAAGAGTCCTTTATTCCAACACCCTTCCTGAAAAAAAAAAAAAAAAAACAGATAAAATTGGAGGTGATAGGACTGGTTGACGAAGTTCAAGGTGAATGATACTAACGTCTTGCCAACCTGTCGGGGGTTCGATCCTTTTCATGGGTCCCCAGCCTAGGGCCTCATCTTGATCTCCAGTCTGTGACCCAGAACTGAGAATGAAAGGGTCACTTCAATGACTGCTGGGGTGAGCCCAGGAGACGCATCACTAGGATTCTGATGTGACAATGTCTGCCTGCCCTCTGAGGGCTCCAGGGCCCTTCCCAGTTGGGAAACAGCTAAGCAGTAAGTAACCTTAAAAATAAGTTGTAGCCTGGAATGGTGATGAAGGCCAGATATGTTTTTATTGAATTTATAAGTATCTATTTAAACACATAGTCAAGTTTCTATTGTCCTTGATATTTAATGATTATATAAAGACTCAATCTCAACTATTTTACTTTTTAAGAGCATTTGGTTTTTACGTTGGCTTGTGTAGAGGTGGGAACAACTGTGTGTGTGTGTGTGTGTGTGTGTGTGTGTGTGTGTGTGTGTGTGTGTGTAGATGTCAGAGAACAACTTGTAGGAGTTCTCTCTCTCCTTCCACTCTGTGGCTTCCAGGAATCAAATACAAGTCATCAGACTGGACAGCGAGTGCTTTTACCCACTAAGCCACTTTGCCATCCTACCCAAAGATTCTGTAGTGGTCACTTGATAAAAGCTTGAAGATAATTTTTCCTCTACTCTTCTAATTCATGTAACTGCCATTCATTGAGCTTCTGTTTCTTGAACATCTGCTCTGTGGCAGAAATTACACTAGGTACTATGCCTAGTTGTGGCAGACAGGCATCAGGAGGGAAGGAGGGCAGCCCTGAGTCTGAGTGAGAGGCCATGAGGAGAGGCTGCCTAGAGAAGGCATCTCCCTACCTAGATCTGGAAGGATTGGCTAGGTCAGTTAGTTCAGGTTTTCTGGGGGATGGGGGAGGGGACTAATGGAATGGAAGTGAAGAACTTAGCATAGTCCAAAGATTCTAGACAAAGAACCATAGAATAACACAAACAAAATCAAAATTCTAAATCACGTATATTCACCCCACATTTTTTTTTTTTACTATCTGCTGGGTTACAAAAAAACAGCAGGAAGATACATCCACACATAATGTCAAGTATATCAGGTAATGATAGGACACTGGCAGATAGAGATGGAGTGAACATTGGCATATTGAGAGAGAGAGAGAGAGAGAGAGAGAGAGAGAGAGAGAGAGAGAGAGAGAGAGAGCTGTGTGTGTTTCCTTCCCTGATCCCAAGCCAGAAGAGAAGAACACAGAGAAAGTGAAAAAGTCTGGGTCGTGCTGCTCCACAGTGTGGGACTTTAGTGAAGACCACTGAGGACAAACTCAGTTTTCAAGAAGCACACAGTGGGATCTGCGCACCTGAGCGCGCACACACTAGCTACATTCAGGTTTCCCTACACTCTAGGCATTCGTTTTTCTCACCCATGACCAGCCATGGTGCTTATCTGAATTGTGGGCTGCCTTGGTATTTGCTACTTCAGCTACATGACAGTGTTTAGAATCCATATCCTCACCTTTCTTCTCTGCCTTCCTATCTTTCCCTTTTCCTCTCGTCCCTTCCTCCTTCCTTTCCTTTTCTTTCCCTTCCCCTCCTCTCTTTTCCTGTTCCTTCATTTCCCCTTCTATCCTTCCACTTCTGTCTTCTCTTCACTTCCCATTCCTTATTTTCCTCTTTCCTCTCTTGTCTCTTCTCCACACCTTCTCCCATCTTTCTTCTCTTTTTCTCTCTTCTTTCCTCTTTAATTGGTGTTTAGGGTTTTTTTTTTATGGACATATTTTTATATGACACATAGGCGGTCACCACCCAAACAAAGAAACAGGGCACTGCCCCGCCTCCAGCTCTTCTCAGCTGCTCACACTTCAACCTCTTAGTCACACCCTGAATTGTTCTCCCACCCACCACAATCCTAAGTTCACATGCTTTTATTCATTGGGCTATAACTCAAGTATGTTTCCCTACATAGTGGGACTGTTGCTTGTTTGGAATCTTTATTCTTTGAAATCCCTTGATTCTTTCATCACAATATTTATAGATTCCATTCATGTTGCTGTTTATACTTCTGCTGCCCATTGAAGGAATTAACCACCATGTTTTATTACTTCTGCTTGCTATGAATTGGTCTGTTTCCAGACTGATGAGTGTGGACAAACTACTTGAACATGCTTTGTCTGTGACCTGGTCATAAATGTTTCCTTCAGTTGGCACCTAGAAGTAGAATCACCAGCTCACTGGTGTCATAACTAAGTAAAAACATCACCTGAGTGGTTTTCAGGTTGCACACCCTCACCAATATTTGGCACTGTCTCACTTTTTCTCATTAAACCTCTTTTTATCAAGTATGCTTTTTTGCTAAAATAATTTCCCTCCCTCCATTGATGGAATTCCCCTTCCAAATGTCCAGGTGTATTGTAAAAACAACTTTCACATGGGAGCCACCAAACATGAATGAACATGAACTCCCAAGAGAGAATGTAGATGAATCTTGAGTGGCTTTGGCAAGAGTAAACCCTCTGAAGACTGTGGGAACTTATTACTTAAGAGGAAAGCAAATGACCAGCAATCCACCCCTTAAAAGACCATGTCACCCTTGCATTCTTTTATTCCTAGTTTAGCACCACTGTCGTTGTTGGGTGAGATTGTTTTTGGAACACTAGACCTTGAATGTATCAACCAGCTCAAAGCCATGACCACCCTGCATTCTTCTGCACTAAAGATTCTCTCTCACCAATACCATCAAGAAAGCAATGATTAAATTCTCATATCAGACAGCATGCTTCCAAACACTGTTCTCTGGTGAATGTTGCTCATGGATGTGTTCTCTCTGATGTACTCACAGGGTTTGGCCAACTGACCTGGACGTGGTCAACAGCCCTGACCTCCAACACAGCCATCCACCATTCCAACTGATTGGGAGATGTTTCCCTTCAAGGTGAGCAAGTGGATGGGACTGGCCTGCCTCCGGTCCCTGGTGCTGCCCTCGCCCAGTATTCGTCAGAAGAAAATAATACACAAGCTGCATGAGGAAAAGGCTTTTCGAGAAGAGATGAAAATTTTCCATGAGAAAATCGAAGACTTCAGGGAAGAGATCTGGGAGTTCCGAGGCAAGATCAGGGCTTTCCGGGGCCAGATCCTGGATTTTGGGGAAGAAGAGAGACCTTTCTGGGAAGAAGAGAAGATCTTCTGGACAGAAGAAAAAGCTTTCTGGGAAATGGAAAAATCATTCTGGGAAGAAGAGAAGACTTTCTGGAAAAAATACAGAACCTTCTGGAAGGAGGACAAGGCATTCTGGAGAGAGGACAATGCTTTATGGGAAAGAGACCGGAATCTTCTTCAGGAGGACAAGGCCCTGTGGGAGGAGGAAAAAGCCTTGTGGGTAGAGGAAAGAGCCCTGCTTGCAGAAGAAAAGACTTTGTGGGCGGATAAGAAGTCTCTCTGGGAAGAAGAGAATGCCCTTTGGGCGGAAGAAAAAGCCCTCTGGGTGGAAGGTGGTGGTTTCCATCTCCCTGGGAAACTGAGGCACCAAAATGGTCCCTACAATGCCAATGAAGAGCCACAGTCAACATTCTTCCTCCGGAGCCGTGCTTAGTGGACACTGAGCACAGACGGTCATGGGATGCAGACATCACTGGTTGGGACTGAAGTCCAGGGTGACCCCGTGTACTAGAAGAAATAGACACTAATTTGTCTCTTTGCCATGAAAGAGATAATAAAGTCCTGAAGAGAGGTTTGACAAAGCAGCTCTTCAAGGAAGGTTGGCTTCATTCTTCCTGCCACGCCATCTGATTCTGTGATTTTTTTGTACTCAATCCTCCAGATTATCACTGGCCACTGGGGTTGGCTCTCCAGATAGTTCCCATTGTCCTTTGCCTGTGTGGGCGTTTGTAAGGTTGCATAAAAGAGATTCAACGTCGGACTGAGACATACAGGGACAGAGAGGAGCTGAGACATCCTGCCTCTGCCACCCTGGGAGGGTGACCTCTTCTTTACTTTGGCTAGTCTGGGAGGCCTGACTTGGGCTGACAGACCTGTAGAGATCTGCCAAACTCCTGGAAGTAGGAGAAAAGGGCTTTGACAGTGGCCAGAGGCTCAAGAACACTCTTTAAAAGCACTAATCTTTTCTAAGAAGGGAGAAAAAAAGGTAGACAGGAAGGATGATCCAGGAACCATGACAGTCTTGTCTCTGTATCCTTGCACTCAGATAGGTTTCCCTGTATGTGACTCTGGGTTGTCAGTTCCTTACCCCTGCCCTGCTGGCTTGTATAAGCTTTCCCATTACTCTGGGTTGACAAAAAAAATTACAACATTCATTGATGAGAGAACAGAGACCCAGAAAGGCAAAGTGATTGCATGTGGCCAGGAAAAGAACATATCTACTCTGCCCTGGGATCCAGATCCTCCTCTACTGCAACCTGGCTCGTGGTAGTTCTCTTTAGAGGCCACTTACCATTAGAGGTAGTGAGTCTAGTAAGGGAGTCTAGTCACTGGGACTTTGTCCTTGAAGGGAACAATATTTAACACGGGCATCAAAGCAACAGACCAAGCAGCCATGGATCAAGACCTCCCAAGCTTTAGTCCCAAATAAACCTTCCAATCTAGAAAGTTATTGATCACCTTGTGTATTGAGTGAAGTAATGAAAAACTGGCTGATGTGTAGAGAGGACAAGATGACAGCTTAGACGATCAGATTTCAAAGTGATCGCTGAGGCTCATACCCAAGAAAATCTAGTCTGAGGGAGGTATGTGAAGTGACAGGAGCACCCAGAGCAGCAAAAGGTAAAGATCAAGCAGGTCCCAGATGCTACCAAAGGGAAAAAAAATCAGAGAGTGGCTAACACCAAATGGAAGCTATAGGACAGGAAGTGCAGCTCGGCAGCAAAGCGTTTGCTTAGCGTGTGCGAGGTGATGGCTTTCATTCCGAGGCTGCAAAGACAGGGAATGGGACATACAATATAAAGCAGTTTGAAGCAGGAATTAGAAGGACACGCTGAATAGAATTGGCCCTCTTCTCAATTTCCCATGGAGACTACTGGAAGCAGCAACTGTCCATTGACACGTGCCCGGAAAAGCTATCCAGGGAGGGTGTGGGTCTCACTGATTTTCTTTTACCCAGTACACAGTGGTAAAATCATGCCATTTCAGGTTCTGCTCTTCCAGATCTAGGTAAGTAAATGAGCAGGTTGATGAGCCAATGAGCAGGTCGATGAGCCAATGAATAGGTCGATGAGCCAATGAGCAGGTCGACGAGCCAATGAGCAGGTCGACGAGCCAATGAGTAGGTCGATGAGTCAGTGCATCTATACATGGTGAAGGCCAGGTGAGACAGACTCGTGGAGGGATTCCTTACTTTTCTCTTAAGCTATATGAAAGCAAGAGTGAGAGCTTGTAGAAAGGTTTCCTAGAGGGGAAGATGGCTTGGAGAATCTTACCATGAGAGTAGGGATGATCTCAAGACTAAGCCATAGGATGTATTCCAGATATAGAGAATGGAAAAGCATAGAGCTTTGAGGAACTGCACATGCTTGGTTAAATGCCAGGGGGGGAGGTTGCACAGACTGAGGAGTTATAAGAAGTACTGGTGGGGTGGTCCAGGAGTGGTGTGGGCAACAGAGAGCCACTGAAGGGTGGCAGGGGAAGGGATAATGGATTTATTTTTAAATGTAAGGTATTATTTAGTGCTAGAGACCAAATCCAATGCTTCAGATATGTTAGAAGCATTCACCACCACTGTTATACCTCTAGCTTGGGCTTAGAAACAGCATATGATTGTTCACATGGAACTCTCAGAAATGGCATGGACCTTGCCTGGGAGTGTCTCATAGATATAGAATCATAGGCTTTGATCCAATCTATTGAATTGGGGTCCTGTTTAATAAGGTCCCTGGGTTAATTGTGTGCCTTTCAATTTGGCAGCATATTTCTGTAATATGGATGAGCATAGGAAAGGGCAGTGGGGAAATGGTGAGACCATTCATCTGGCCACAGCAGAGTCCAAGGAAAGGTGATGGATTGGGGTGAAGCAGCAGCAGGGTTGGGATAGAGAGAAACCACATCTTGGTTAGCCATTGGGAGGCAGATCATTATCTGTTTGCCGAGGGATGAATGGGATTTGAGGATGAGGGAGAAGCAGATAACCAAGATGTGGGCTCCTCACAGACAATGAAGGAATCGTTGTGCCTGTCTGTTACTAAGACACAAAGGAATCAGGAAAGTGAAGAGTGTAATCTAGGACATGAAAGATTGCAGGTCTCCATACTTTGTTTGGTCAGTGCTTAGATTCCACTGGAGCTGGAGTTGTAGGCAGTTGTGGGCTATCCAATATGGGTTTTGAAACTCTAGACCTCTGGGAATGGAACACTAGACCTCTGGGATAGTAGCAAGCACTCTTAAGCAGCAAGTGCCTTCTTCAGCCATGTTGCCAATGACTTTTTTTTTTTATTTTGTTTTAATTTTTCTTGAAATCAATTTTTTTGGTTATTTTACTCATTTACATTTCAAATGTTGTTCCCCTTCCTTCCCAGTCTCCCCTCTGCAAATCCCCCATCCCATCCCCTCACCAATAACGAGTCGGTGGGAAGACCTCTACCCTTGACTCCCTAAATGAAAGTGTATAGAGACACCATGGCTTCCCCCGTGCCCTTGTCTTCAATTCTTTTATTTTCCCAATCCAGATAGTCCACTTTCTTGTAATAATCAAAGCTCCGAGTTAGACTGGGGCTTCAAACTCAGGCAGATGGTGAGCTGACCGAGGTAACCCCGCCTTCCTCTAGCTTACTGCATTTTGTGATTCACCAAACTGCTCCCTAGCCCTGCTAACCACATTCTGCTGAGCAGACTGTTCTGCTCCAGCCACCCTGTAGCCCCCAAAAGCCCATTGTTTTACTAAACCAGAGATGTTACTGTCTTTGTTTACAAAAACTGCTGAAACTTCTGTCCCCGATATGACATAATTGTGGTTCAGGGCTTTATCTCTCTCTCTCTCTCTCTCTCTCTCTCTCTCTCTCTCTCTCTCTCTCTCTCTGTCTCCCTCAAAAGCCCATTGTTTTACTAAACCAGAGATGTTACTGTCTTTGTTTACAAAAACTGCTGAAACTTCTGTCCCCGATATGACATAATTGTGGTTCAGGGCTTTATCTCTCTCTCTCTCTCTCTCTCTCTCTCTCTCTCTCTCCCCCGGGGCCAAGGGTCTTTTTGTCATGAGCCTGCTCTAAATTACCAGAAAATAAAGGTGTCTTAATATGACTATCATTGAAGGGCGTTCTCCTGTGTCTATAAGATGTAGGGCATCTGGAGGCCCCAGTGAGATGCTCATTCAATGCTAACCTGCACTTTGGCTCTCTCCACTGGTGAGTTACAAGAGAGATACCTCCTAAGACATTCCAGGGCCCTGTGCCTCTCACACCAGGACTGGAGATCAGTTCTAAGATATCCACTGTGTTTCTTGACACAAGTACTGTCCTCCGGATCGTCCCAGGACGTAGGTTCTGATATATATAGGCTAGATCTCTGGTCTAATCTAATCATTCCTGATGACGATTTCTCTCCAGCCCCTTCCTCCGAAGTCAAGATTGTGACCTTAGGAAACTCTGGTCAGAAATCTTTATGTCTATTTCCGTGGGTGACTGAATGGCTGACGGCACAGTACAACTTAGCCATTTCTATTTCAGCTATAGCTCTGTGCCTCACCACTTTCCTCTGAACTTCCTTGGAGACTAGAGAGCCAGCCATCTCTCAGAGCTCACTTTAGTTAATGGCAACTGGAAGCCAACCTGAGTATTCCTTCTTCCCTCTGGAGGAGTGAGGAGTTCTTCTGCCGTAGTCACCTATGCTAGGAGAGACAACCCAACCTTTTTTTTTTTTTTCTTTTAATGGTTCTATTAGCCATATGGTAAACTACTCTCTTCTACTCCTGGTTCCACCATAGTTCCCCTCCCCTGTCTCTTCTAGTTCCTTCTCTCCTTGGTTCCAGATCCCTTGATTACCTTCTCATTCCCTCAGACTCATCACACTGGAATACTCTCTTGGCACCTCCTCCTTTCCTTTGTTGTTCTGTTCACTATGCAGTTTAATTCCAGCTCAGACATCGGTCCGGAGGGAAGAGGGGCGTTGGAAGCTCAGTCACTTTAAACTGACTCCTCTCCAATATATGTTTAAAAAGTTTCTCAGGGGCTGGAGAGATGGCTCAGCGGTTAAGAGCACTGACTGTTCTTCCGAAGGTCCTGAGTTCAAATCCCAGCAACCACTTGGTGGCTCACAACCATCCGTAATGGGATCTGATGCCCTCTTCTGGTGTGTCCAAAGACAGACAGCTACAGTGTACTTAGATATGATAATAAATAAATCTTTAAAAAAATTCTCTTTGGGATTTGGTGATGACTACAAGGTGTCTCTGAGAGAAAGCTTCATAAATTGGCCACCTTATAGTGTAGGCTAGACCCAGTGATCCTTAGACCCACATCACTAGACCTGAGTGTCTTGTCTTGTGGTTACAGGAAGCCCTGATACCCAGACCATTTCCCCTACATTGATCAATGGTTAGCCCTAATACAGATTTTCTCTCTGAGCCATCATCCCAAATACAACTTTACTCATTTTTTTTTGTCCACTACCCCATGCCAATATTCTACCCTCACAGTAAGGATGACGGTACAGGCCCCCCTCACACCTTCTCACATCATCTGCCCTCATCTCTACCATTCCCCATGCCTTACGGTCTCTGTTGTGAGCCCAAGCCCTGCCCTCTTCTCTCCTTTCCATTCCCTGGTATAGACCAACAAGAATGTTTGTCCCTAGCTTACAAGTGATCCTCTATGGCATGATTATGATCTATAAAATGGATAGACCCCAAATACCCTGATCTCTAAGAGACCTCAGGCCTTCACCTCTCTCATCAAGTCTATTTTCTACAAATCCACAAACGCACTTGGAATGACTGCCAGCAACTGCTTTTGACTGTTCACAGCTGAGCAGTGAAATGTTTTGGGATTTTCTTGGCCACAGCCACCTACGGGGAATAAAAAACTGACTTGGAGGTTTTCCCTTCCACCCACCCCAAATGGGACCCTAATACGCCCACTGGCCCTTCCTTGAATGTTTAATGAGATGCTTTTTTTAAAAACCCTCATTCCTTTTGACACTGTAGCCATGAGAACAACAGAGCACTACATTTGGCTTTTGTTAGCCAATCTTCTCTGGGATCCAGAAAAAGAAAGCTCCAAAAACTTGAGAGTTTCATGGGCATAAACACTCTGCATCTTCTAGAAGTGCCAAAAGGTTTTCATAACTGAGGTGAAAAATAAAAACAGACGGTTCTGACTGTAGATTGGGCAGCACAAAGACAAGCTAAAATCATGGTTGCTGGCAGCAGAACTGTCCCATTCTGGACCAAATGATGGCCTCGTCCAGAGAAAAGGTGAACCGTGATGAGAAAAATCGCTGAAAATGAGACAGCCCAGACTAGAACAAGATCAATGTGTTTACTGCAAGCAAAAGAGCTATTAGAAAAGTCATGTTCTAGCTGTCACTGGGGATCAATAATGGATCAGAAGGAAGACACCTGGTCTCTGCTGTCCTTGGTGTTCAGGAGCCCTTAATTACAGCACCTGCAGGAAGCCACTTAATCTAATTTCTAGTGGGAACAAACTCTCTAATTAAAAACCATGCTAGATTGGCCTTCCCCAAGGGAACTTCCCACTCAGGAAGCTACTGGTAGTCTGGGACTACCACGTCATACCTGAGAACACCATGAATCTGGGTCACAAGCAAGTATCTGTGAGGACATACTGAAACTGCCACTTCATGGACAGAAAGAAATGTTTACTGGGGAAACAAACAAGCTGTCTCCAAGAATAGTGGCCAGCAGCACGGTGAGAAAGCAAGCAGATTTGTATGATAGCAAGATGAGGGTCTTTGAGTTGATGCAACCTGTTAAAATGAATCAGGAATAAGATGCTCTTGCCAGAGGCAGTTGATCACTGAGGGTAGATAAGGGATGTAGTGGTTTTCCTTGAATTCAGAGAATCTGTTTGCCTTTGTCACCTGGGATTAAATGTGTGCACCACGATGACTGGCCCAAAGATTTTAATGCCACTATTCCTCAAGATCTGGATCAATATCTGTGTCCTCAATATCTGAATTATAGTTCATTCCAGATTGAAAGTCTCTGAATTCAAGGTCAGCCTGGGACAGAGCAAGTTCTAGGTGAAGAAAAGCCTAAATCCAGGCTCCTAGCAGTCAGGAGACACAGATGTTCAGATCTCTGAGTTCAGGTCGGTTTACAGAGCAAGTTCTAGGACAGCCAAGTTTAGCCAGTGAAGGAGTTGGAAAACAGAAAGCTGGTGATGATGTAATAGAACAAGGGGGCCATGTCCCAGTCCCAGCAAGCAGCAGAACAATGCAGCTTTGGCCATGTGGCTCTGGCTTGAGAGTCTAAAATAGAAGGCACTACTGGGACAATTGCTGCTGGTTAGCTGGACCTAAGAAATTAGTGGTGATTAAAAAGGGATCAGCATCACTGAGATGAAATCTTCTGGAATGTGTTTTCTGAGAGCACAAAGAAGCTATATTCCAGAGATGGCCAAGGTTGAGCCTCATAACATAGCTGGATTTGCTAATGTATAAATATCTCCCAGGTAGTACTGGTTTTGAAGGCATGAAGGACTCATGGAGAGCAACTGAGGCTCGGCACTGTGAGAGGCCAGGGAAGGCCAATGGTGATGGTGCAGCCTCAGATGCAGTTGACGGCCCAGGACTGAATGGCTCCTGCAAAGAAGTTGAGACTTGGCACTATGAAGAGAGCCTATAAGAGGCTATTGGTGAAGCCTAGTTGCAACGGAAGACCCCAGTGTATTGGAGATGTCTGTACCATGAGATGATCACCAACAGCAGCAGCAGTAGGGGAATAAAGTCAACCCGAACCTTGAGTACTACAGAGGGCAGAGCTGGAGAAGTGACCAAGCCCTTTGGTGAAGCCCAGAAGATCATGTATGGATCCCAGACAATGGAACAAGACGCTGTAAAGCTGAAGTTGCCTTGGAGACCCGAAGATGTTAGAGATGTTAGAGATGCCAGAGTCATGGGATACCTGCCAAGGAAGGTTGCTTACAGAGAGTAGAACTGGCCCAAGAGAAAGAATTGTGTTGTAGTCAGGAAAGCTGAGAGGAGCCGGACACCATACATGGAGATGCAGTTTGGAGTTTGCCTAGCTAGTTTTTGGTCTTGCTTTTGCCCAGGATGTCATTTGTTGGAGGTATCTGATCTGCTTTTTTATTTTTATTTTACAAGAGATTACATTTAAGAGATTACATGAATCTCAGAAGAGACTTTGAACTTTGGAATTCTATCATTGTTGAGACATATAGACTATGGGACTTTGGAAGTTGGACTGAACCTATTTTGCATTACGCTATGGCTAGGTATGGTTCCCATAGACTCATGGGTTTGAACAAGCAATGGGGGCCAGGGAGTGGAATGTGGTGGTTTAAATAGGCTTGGCCCAGGGAGTGGCACTATTAGGAGGTGTGGCCTTGTTGGAGGAAGTGGTCACTTTGGGGGTATGCCTTGAGACCCTCTTCCTAGCTGTCTATGGACAGTCTGCTCCTGGCTTCCTATGGATGAAGATGTAGACCTCTCATCTCCTTTTCCAGCCCCATGCCTGCCTGTGTGCTGCCATGCTTCCTGCCATAATGAGAATGGACTGAACCGCTGAACCAGTAAACTAGCCCCAATTAAATGTTATCTTTCATAAGAGTTGCCTTGGCCATGGTGTCTCTTCACAGCAATAAAACCCAAACTAAAACAACATCCCAAAAGAAAAGTGAAAATATTACAGTGAGAAAAAATCATGCAGAAATAATTATGGACTGTGTTTTGAACACAAGTGTGACATACATAATACACACACGCACACACACACACACACACACACGTGTTTACTGTGTGTGTCTGGTGCCCTCAGACACTAGAAGACAGCATCTAATCCTTAAAACTGGAGCTACAGATGGTTCTGAGCCACCATATGAGTTCTGAGGGCCTAACCAGGTCCTCCGAAGAGCACTAATTGCTCCTAATGACTGGATCATCACTCTAGGCCCTAATTTTGTTGTTGTTATTGTTGTTGTTTTTCTCTTCCCTAAACTTTATTCTTTTATTTTTTGAGATTATAATGTAATTGCATGTAATTAAGTGTGTGTAAGTGTGTGTGTGTGTGTGTGTGTGTGTGTGTGTACGTGCGCGTGCGCATGCATGCGTGTGTACATTTTCATTATCTATCAGGGACTTGAAGAACATTTAGATTGTTTCCACTTTCCAGATACTGAATAGAGCAGCAATGAACATGGCTAAACAAATATCTGTGGACTAAGATGTGGACTTCTTTGAGCATATGCCAAAGCGTGTAGAGCTGAGCCATATGGTGGATTTGTTTTTGCTGTCAGAGAATTCTCCCCAGAAAAACCTGAGGGCCAAATAATAATGACGAGAACTTGTATTCTGGCTGTGGTATTGTTTGGTCAGAGAGACACCTGGTGGCTCTCAAGCTAAATTGCACCGGTTTGCCAAAGGACAGTAGCCACCTTCTCTACTGAACTGGAAGGTTCAACTTTGCCTTAGGAAGAGAGAGAGAGAGCTTTCCACCTGGAGCAGAGTAGATTGTGAGCTCTGAGACCACAGTGACAGTGTGGGTGCCCCCCACATCCCCCACTGTCTCGCTGGCAGCTAGTTCAACAGTGCTGTCACTTGGTTCCCTGGCAATAAAAATGGAATGTATGCAAATCACTTATGTGAGCATTGTGAGAGATGGGGACTGTAGCATGTCACAGCTAGTCCTTCCCGGGCCACTGCATCATCTCTGTGTTACAGCTGGTCAAGGCTGGAGCACGGGAAGCCTGGAGACTCTGCCACATCTGTATCCAGATGCATCCACGCACAAGCACAAAGCATTTCCCTCTACAAAACCCTGCTTGGGAGCTTTCCTCCTGAAGCCAGGGTGGCTTATGGAGCAGCTCTCTGCACCAACTTTCTCAATTTCTACACTTAGAATTTTTGCTGTAACAGTGTGAGCCCAGGGAGTGGCACTATTAGAAGGTGTGGCCCTGTTGGAGTACGTGTGACCTTGTTGGATTAGGTATGTGGGGGTCATGGGAGTGCTTTAAGACTCTCATCCTAACTGCCTGGAAGCCAGAATTCTGTAGCAGCCTTCAGATGAAGCCAACACCATTTAAATGTTGTCCTTGCCTTGCCGGGCAGTGGTGGCACACGCCTTTAATCCCAGCATTTGGGAAGCAGAGGCAGGCAGATTTCTGAGGTCGACAGAGTGAGTTCCAGGACAGCCAGGGCTACACAGAGAAACCCTGTCTTGGAAAAAAGACTCCACAGGACCAAGGGCCTTCCCTCCCATTGATGTCAGAAAAGGCCATCCATAGCTACATATGTAACTGGAGCCATGGGTCCCTCCATGTGTACTCTTTGGTTGGTGGTCTAGTCTCTGGGAGCTCTGGGGGGTCTGGATAGTTGATATTGCTCTTCTATGAGGTTGCAATCCCCTTCAGCTTCTTCAGCAATTCCCCTAGCTCCAGAAGTGACTTCTAACTTTGGACTTTTAATATTGTTGATACTGCTATAGACTATAGGGATTTTGGAAGTTGGGTTACACGTACTTCTTTATTAAGCTATGTCTATATATGGCCCCCATAGACTCATGATTTGAACAAGCCTGTGGGGACCAGGGAGTGGAATGTTATGGTTTGTATATGCTTGGCCCAGGGAGTGGCACTATTAGGGGGTGTGGCTCTGTTGAAGTAGGTGTGTCATTGTGGGTGAGGGCTTTAAGACCCTCATCCTAGCTGCCTGGAAGCCAGTATTCTGCTAGCAGCCTTCAGATGGAAGATGTCAAACTCTCAGCTCCTCCTATACCATGCCTGCCTGGATGCTGCCATGCTCCCCAATTGATGATAATTGACTGGACCTCTGAACCTGTAAGCCAGCCCCAATTAAATGTCCTTTATAAGACTTGCCTTGGTCATGGTTTCTGTTCAAAGCAGTAAAACCCTAACTAAGACGGACAGTTAAAGGGTTTTATTGGCACTGGGCTCAAACCAGGGATCTTGCACATGTTAGTCAAGAGCTCTACCAAGTTATACCCTCTTGGTCCATTTTCCTTATGCTGAGATAATATAATAGCCATTTCTACCTCAGAGAAAAAATGTTAAATTTTCATCAATGTTATTTCATTTTGAAATGTTTGAATGGATGCTTTTACTTTTTTTTAGGATTTGGATCAAAGCACTAGGATTTATTTAAAAAACAAAATAAAACAATGATATAAAAACAGCAAGAAGGCCTGAATCCAAAATTTTTCCTCTAATAGTACCAAATACCACAAGGTACAGATTATTATACAAATGTGTACAAATCTTTAATACAAATACAACANGGCTAGGCTTCAGAGGAAAACAAACCCAAAAAAGCCAGTTCTCCTTAGGAGTTCACTACTGTCTGTAGCAAGGGCAATGGAGGACTGGCTGAAGCTTCCTCTATCACATATGTCTTCCCTGGCCTCTCCTTGATACCGGTTCTCACAGGAAACTTCTGCAGGGTCAAATGAGATTCTGACATGTTAACTCAAATGGAAATTTCTGCTCTGCTTGATTTCAGTTCCCACATATTCCTGTTCCTTTCCCTATTTCTCAGATTAAATCTCAAAACTGCTCCTGTGAAACAGTCCTGTGAGAAGCTCAGCTGTGACAAGGAGGTCCCAGGATGTCAGCTGGCTACGCGACTCCCAATGGTTTACTGGGATGCCGCCTTGTTCCATCAGGCCATTAGAAGAATAAGATTTTGTTCATCTTTTTGAATAGAAAAAAAAAGCAACTCTGAGATCTCTCAGTATTACATAACCTTCTTACATTCTACTCTGTAATCTCAGCTGTGGTCATTGTCTTTATATGAAGAACAAGGGCAGACAGTAGACATCTCTCTCCATGCAGTAACCCCCAAACAATGGTGCTTCCAGCCTTGTGCAAGCCTAGTGTGAAAACTTAGCAGAGCGGTTCCTTCTCCACCAGTCCCAAGCAGTTTACACACACACACACCTGCAAAGGGAAAAAAGGACCAGAGGCCACTTACTGTATTCCTCTGTGTATGTGCGCCAAGGAAAGGTGGAATCATGGGTGTATGCAAATAAACCTTTGATAACTCAGGAACTTTATGTACATTACACAATTTGTCTTAGGCAATCCTATTTTATTGTATTTGTACAGGGGATTGAACTTACTACTCCAGACCCCTACATGGGTTTTTAAAGTCCTTAATCTCCCCAAATCCTTTAATCAAGTAACCTTTTAAGTGAAAGTCACCTTTATTAATCCAAGTTCCTTATTAAATTAGCTCAATAGTTTAGATACCTGTGTTTAACATGCCAATTTCCAGATGCCACTGAAAATTAGAATTATCGGTCATTTATTATAGAGATAATCCCATCTTAATTCTTCAGTTTACCAGGAGCATGAGAAGATGCTCAGATTCAGCCTGAGAAACCTGTCAGGGATGCTTGCTAAATCCTCCCCACAGGGAGCACCGACACTCCTTCTACAATGGTCCATGGACACTTCATGCCCTGACTATAAGGTCCTCTAGGGTGTGCTGGAGACCAAGCAATGAGATTCCAGGCACAGTCAGAGCTTGAGTCAACCTCTTGGGGCGGTGACTTCAGCAAGGGCTTCCTTCTGCTCAGTCCTAATGCTACTTGGGCATCCAACGACTCTAGATTCAGCAGAGGGCTTTAGACCAGAGCAAGGCAAGAGGGTTCCTAACACCTCATGTCCCCACTGCTAGAATCCCATCATTCTCCATCCCTCCAAAGAAGTCCCCAGCAATCCAGCAGCATGAGCCATCCGGACAGAATAAGCAAGTCGTGGGCGACTCCTGGATGAAAAGATGCAACTTTATCCTTGTGCTTCATGGAAAGTTTTGAAGAGGGAACTGTTCTCTGGCCATTAAAAAAAAAAAAAACAAAACTGACTCTTTGAACATCTAAAAAGTTATTTATTTGTACAATTATATAAATATTTTCATGTCTACATGTGAACATGATGCTTACATTCTCAGAAGGTTTAAAAATCAATACAATTAGATTCTTTAGAAAATGATTACCTTATTCCAAAACAAGACTTATTCCAGAACAGAACTATAGACAGAGTAGATGACATCAGTGAGAGGAGGTCACTGGAGAGGGCGTGGGAGGGTTGCAAATAGCGAGAGCGCAACATGCAAAACTGAAACCAGCCATCCCAAGGGACGGGTGGTAACCTCGTGACCAACTGCATTCTAAGTTGATGCAACTCATCCATCTCCTGTACGTTTGCTCATCCAGCGATGAGGATCCTCGTCCAGTTTACTCTCACCGAGCAAACTGATATTGTAAGGCAGCAACAGAATTACAGAAAGGCCTTCGGAGCCCTCTGAACTGCACATCGGCTGTGAGTTCCTGGGAAGACACTGAGGCCCTCGGACCCTGTTTCCTTGTTTTCAGTCATAGACGGTAGGTAGCTAGGGTGCTATTTTTGTGGGGAAAAGAGGTGAGAAACCTACCAAAAAAGGACTAACACTGCCATGGCCAACAAATGACATCCTATAAAGGAGTTTTGTTGTTTTATTTTATTTTATTTTTTAATATCACAAAAGAGAGTAATCCATTTCTGCCAGTCTGCTCTGGGTGGCTCAGCCGCTCGCTCAGTTAAGCTGGCCCCATCCCTGCCCTCTGACACCACTCCAATCACACAGCCATAGCTGACAAGAGTGTTTTCGCTGGGGGGCTGTGGGTGTCTCTCCTTTAGAAGTCTCCTCAGCAGCAGATAGCTCTCTACTGAGAACTTCACTCTCTTCTGGTGGGACAACTCCCTCCAGGCACACACACTAAGCATTTGTGACAAACTCCACCGGACCCCACTGAGTGGCAGGGGTGTGCCCTTATGCATACACCTCCCAGGGAACAGTGCTTTACACACCACAGGTTATGGTCGGGCCGTATAGGGTCCCTGAGAGGCAAGGAGCTGGACCCCATAGGAAAATGAACTATGGTCAGGCTCTGAGGGATCTCTTCAGCTGGTTGAGGGTGGCACGTGTGGGTCTGTAGATGTGGCTCTAAGCAGGATGGCACTCTCTCCTCAGAGTAAAGAGGGGTGCCGGGTAGCTCTTGGGTTGGGCTGCAAACCAGGGCACCACCTTTAGGCGGGCAGATATGCAGGAGCCAGAGCATCGGACCCAAGGCACAAATTCTACCCTGAGAAGATAGAGGGCAGGCAGTGCCAGTACCAAGGACGCCAGCTACACCAGGCAGGGAACAACAGACTCGTCTGAAGGAGCCTTAGGCTTACATGGCCCATGTGAGCTGCCTAACTCCAGACTTTATGGGAGCTCTTGGTATAGGAGAACTCTGGTTGGAGCTCTCCAGGGCGGGGCGGGGGAGGCTGAGCTAGGCTTGTGGTCCTGACGAGCTTGGTCCTCACTGCATAGAGAGTATATACAAATATAGAAGGCAGGGCTCGGTGAAGAGTGCTGGCTTCCTCTCCTGTACTAAACTCTAAGCAGGGTGTGATCTTGCCCTGATGAAAAGCATGGAGACTAGTGTACCTTGCCCAACCTAGCAGCTTCTGACAGAGCGATCCCGCCCAGCCTCTGCAGATAAACCACACACTGTAAGTCAAGGCTAGCAGGAGCTCAGGTCTCACGATCGACTTCACCCGTCCTGCTGTGGCTTGTTAAGGCTGCATCTCCTGGCTCAACCACCATGAGCGGGAGCAGGCTCACCTAGAAGGAGCGCCATGGCCTGCCCAGGGTTGCCATCAGGAACACTCAGATACACTGCTCTTCATCCCTGTCACTCAGGAGCAGGGACCATTTGTCACCACCGTCCTCTGCTGCCCCGCCATGCCGAGACAATCTGTCTGACGTCAGGGAGGACAGAGACACTTGGCTCACGTAGCTGACCTGGTCCCACACGGTGGCCCTGGGAGAATCGCGACGCCGGTCATCCATGCCAATGTGCACACTGACTTGGGAGGCACTCAGGGGTTTCATACGGCCGTGGGCCTGGGCTTCATATCTCTCTAGGTCAGGCTTTCTATAACTGAAAGGCAAGAACCCAAGAATACTCGAATCACTCTAGACATAAGGCCCTTTTTCTCTGGCGAAATCTCTATTTTTCAGTAACCTAAGTAGCAAAATTTCATGTTTTTTAAGGGAAAAAAAAAGGATACTGAATTCCCATGGTTCAAGTTCACATAGTCTAGAAACTTTTTATGTAAATACTCCCCACATAGTAGGCTACTGTTCGTTTTTGTTAAGTGAATGCATGAGTAAATAAGTCAATGTTTTTTTCTGTTTTGGCAGTGTTAGGGACTAAACCCAGGATCTTTCCCATGCAAGATTAGTGAGCATGAGTTCCACTAGTGAGCTCTGTCCCCAGTCCATGGACATCCTTGCTAAGGAGAAATCCCTGGAAACCCACAGGGATCATATATTTACATGTGTTCATGTAAATAACTCTGAAAAAGGCCCAGCCTCTTACCACTGCTAAGTGGTCAGTCCCTGTCCAGGGTACTGAAAAATCACTACAAAACCCCACGCAGGTCCTTTGTGTTGCTCCCAGATAAATAATGGGGAGCACGAAGCAGGAAACACGCTGCTGTGCCCCGACCTGCACGGTGGAGCCTGCAGAGACTCCTCCAGCAGGTGCTCCAGGCCCAGGACTTACCACTTGAGCTGAAGAGACGAGAGCACCACAGACACAGAGGAGGCAGCCATGGCCGCTGAACCCATCCACGGCTGCAGCACGATGCCAATGGGCATGAAGACACCTGCCGAAAGAGGTGCCACCTGGCAGCCAGGGAATACTGAGATCCCTCCTCAGGGAACCTAGGAGACACTATGCCCACCAGCTTTCAAGGTGAGACTAAGCTCGCAGGAGGTGGGCAAAGGGAAGGTGAGTCTGTCTTGCTTACTCTTGCTTAGAATTATGTATGGGTACCACCAGCCAGTGCCGGGGCTGGGAACCTTGGAAGCTAACAACTGTGGATATGGTCACCGTCCTTCTCTACAGAGGTAGCAACCTGGTCTCTAGGGAGGGCTGGAAGCCAGGTCCCAGACAGCCAGGAGGGAGTGAAGCTCCTAAGCTGCTCTGAGGTCAGAAGAGACACTTATCTGAATGCAGCTGTCCTTCACTTCTTTGTGGGTTCTTCTATCTCCCACTCTTCTCCACTCCTTTCTTCCACCCCTTCTATCCCCCTAACACTAGATAAGAGAGAAAAAAGATAGAGGGGAAAGGAAGGAGATCCCTGAATAAAGTCAGGGGTCAGAAAGAAGGTGACATTATCATCAGACTGCTTCCTACTGTTTAGGGTGTTAAGTTCCTTTGGGTAAGTTTGATCTTTGCTGGGAGAATATCTAATATCTTCTTCACCCACAACTTTTTAACAAACCGCAACCAACCAACAACCCGCCCAGCTTCTCAAGGCTCTAGCATTTCAACCTCTTAAAAGTTTCCAGTCAGGGGAACGCCAGGGCCAAGAAGTGGGAGTGGGTGGGCAGGGAAGCAGGGTGGAGGGAGGGTATAGGGGACATTCGGGATAGCATTTGAAATGTAAATGAAGAAAATATCTAATAAAATAAGTTAAAAAAAAGATTAAAAAAAAAGTTTCCAGTATTCCAAATGTCACATAATCATGGCTATCTGCAGCTGGGAAAATCACACCCCTGCTAGAGCACAAGGTAAATCACAGTCAGCTGCTGCAGACAATCTGAAGCAGCCCCATATCCCACACCTGGGATTAAAATGAAAACATATAATACTTCTGTGTGTCTTAAAGAAATCAAAGTTCCAGAATTGTCACTACATCTGACTTCTAGACTCAGGAGGCTGAGGCCGACTGGATAATCTCTATGATGGAAGTCACCACTTACCACTTGGATATAACAGAGAAACTGAGACAGGAAAACTGTGACTTTAGGTCAGGGGCTAACAAGAGGGCTTCCTGGGTGAAGGAACTTACAGGCAAGCCAAATGACCTGAGCTTGTTCCTCAGGATCCACATAATGGCATGGGAGGACTGATTCTGGCAGGAAGTCCTGTGACCTCCAGGCCCACATGTGCACATATGCATGTATATGTATACATACACACAAATATAATAATAATAATAATAAAACAAACTCCTTCAGGTCCTTTTAGCCTAGATAGCCTTTCAGCAGAATACCCTTTCTCTCCAGGTTATTTGTGGAATCAAACTAGAGTCTGGGCAGGGTTCATTTTTAATACAGAGACAACAGCCACTGTGTCTGAAATAGCAAGTACCTCAAAACACCCCACGGTGCCTATTCAGACCTTATGTCTTAATAAAGCTTCAGAGAACAGGGACACTCTTAAATGAATGGCCAAGCCTCCTGATCAGCCTTCTACAGGGGACCAGAGCGAGGGAGGCTGTGGGGCCCTCCCTGGGCTTTCCACAGTGTCTGGCCAGCCAGGTCAAGAGGTGGGTGAGTCATTAGTTCACCAGGGACACAGCAGAGACCAAAGGTGACATAACAGGCGAGAGCTGACCCTACCTACCTGCAGCAATAGGTATCCCAACCATGTTATAAATCAATGCCAGCACCAGATTGACCCGGATCCTCCGGACAGTCCTCTTGGAGAGATGAATGCTGGCCACAACGTCCAATAAGTCATTCTATAGGAGAGGAGCACACTTGAGTGTGGACTCACGCCAACCCCAGCCCCTCCTGAGACCTCCACACAGCCGAGCTCACTCTGATCAGGACCACGTCTGCTGCTTCAATGGCAACATCTGTGCCAGTCCCGATGGCGATGCCCACGTCAGCCTGGGCCAGGGCTGGGGAGTCGTTCACCCCGTCTCCCACCATGGCGACTTTCTTCCCTTTGTTCTGAAGCTCCTGGACCTTGGCCACCTTGTGAGAAGGCAGTACCTCTGCAAAGACCTTGTTGATGCCAACCTGAAAGGAAGGCGGTCGATGCCTAATGTCGGTGCGAGTTTGATAAAAGCAGAGATCCACAGTAGCAGCTGGTTTGGTAGGGTGTGCAAGGGTGAGAGTACAATGCTCAGGAATTCACGCTAGAGCCATGGGGACAGGCAGCCACCCCATGACATCGTCCTCATGCCCCAAGCTCAGAACTGAGTGGGCCAAGCCATTCCTCTCAGTCCATAAGCAAGATGAACCAAGAAAGCACTCCCATAATACAGTGCTTAATGATGGTTTATTGACCGTTTATTTTGGTTTGGTTTTGAGATAAGGTCTCGGTGTAGCTGTGGCTGCTATATAGACCAGGCTGGCCTCAAACTCAGAGGTCCACCTGCCTCTGCCTCAGAGTGCTGGGATTAAAAGTGTGCATTTACATCAGATGTTTAGATTTTTTTTTTCCATCTGTGAACTTGTCTACAAATTTCCAAGGATAAAAAATGCCTGGCGTCTGCCCTACCTGAGTGGCAATGGCTCTGGCTGTCTTCCGGTTGTCCCCTGTGATCAGAGCCACATCCACACCCATGCTTTTCAGGGTGTAGATAGCCAGGGCAGCCTCTGGTTTGACAGCATCTGCGATGGCAATCATCCCACAGAGCGCACCTGAAACCAAGCAACCACGGTCAGCAAGGGCAGGCCCAGGCAGCTCCGTGCAAGCAAGATGGCTCGCGGCATACGTCATCCTCCACAGGAAATGACCCTCCAGAGTAAGTGATATCATGTCTGGGTTCTGTTGCTTTGTTTTTGTTTCTCGGTCATGGAAAGGGTAAGAAAATGTGCACAGGGACTCCTGAACAGGTAGGAGCAGGGAGAACCTCATACCCTCCAAAGCCCAGTGGGATTTTTAATAGTTTCCACTGGGAACATATATTACATTGCCAAGTATCTTTTACATGGAGAGAATCCAGTGTATGCTTGCTATTAAAAATACAAGACACATACAACGCTACTTATAGGGACAGATATCCAACCTAGGAAGCTGTCCTCCCTTTTTGTCATTTCCTACAGAATGTATGATTTGCACAATATACCTTTTTCCTGAAGTTAGACACAGGAGGAGGAGAGTTTTGAGCTGCGGTGGCACGGTAAGACTACAGCAGAGCACAGTTCCTCTGCTTACCCTGAGTCCGCGCTTAGGAGTTGCAGACCACGGTTTGTAAGGATGAGGGTCAGGGAACGAGGCCAGGGAGGCACTTTTGGATGGAGTTTTCAGAATACAGGGTTGTAAACTACTTTCTATTCAAGTCCAGCTTTACTTCTAATAACAAACGCTAAAGTGGACGTAGCGAAGGCTTCCGTCTCTCAGGGAGACAGCCTGGTGCGCTCTGAGCGCTGAGACACCCAGAGTCCTGGGAAACCGTACGATCAGAGTCAGACAGTGGCGAGCTGCAGGGGCCTCCTTATGCTAAGGCTTCTGCAGTGAGGCCTCTGGGGCCGTGGACTCCTGTTTTGTCTGGGGCAATGCGTGAGAAGGATGATGTGAGTTGCCACCTTAGACAGAAGCAAATACAACGGAGAGCAGTTGAGGCTTCTAGGAGCTGAGCTGGCGCAAGATCAAGATAGAGACGGTAACAAAGGGAAGGCCTCAACTCTTAAGGAACTCTAAGAGTGAGGTAAACAGTCTTTCCCAGGGAGGAAACACCAATTGGCTACCTAGTACCAGTGGTCACCCCTGAAGACAAGCATACAAGTGACATTACAGACTGAGCTGGCTATACTTATGTATTTAGACAGACATATATACATACATACATACATGTATAAATGAAAAGTAGAGCCCATAAATTTGACAGAGAGGTATATTGGAGAGTTTGGAGGGAAGAAAGGGCAGTGGAAGATGATATAATTATATTGTAATCTCAAAAATAAAGCAATCATTTAAAAACGAGGAAGGGGTTGTAGAGAAGGGATAAAGGGGAAAGACAGCAAGACAACCTGGAAAGACACCTCAAAGTGACAGAAAGGGTGACGTAGCTTTCAAAAGAAAAAGAAAAATAATGACAAGTAAGAGGAAGAGGAGAGGAGAAAAGAAGGAAAAGATAGGAAAGAAAACAGAAAGGAGGGATGGGGAGGGGAGGGGAAAGGAAGGGAGGGGCAGGAGGGGACAGGAGGGGAGGGGAGGCAGCATGGGAGGCCTCCTTATGGGCCAGGGAAGGTGAACTGTGTGCTAATCTCACACAGGATTACCATCAATGGCCACCAGGATGGCCGTCTGTCCTTTCATCTCGTGATCTGTCATGGCGTCACTGATGTCACTGGAGATGGTTAAACCATTGCGCCGCATCCATTCCCGGTTTCCAATCAGCACAGAGAAGGTATGGGGACCTGCACCTGTTCAGAAGGGAATGGTTACTCCCAGATGGTCCAACTTCACAAAGAGCTAAAACCCCGAGACATCTGACTGCTTTGAAAGCTATAACCTTGTGTGACACTCTCCATGAAGGACCAGAAAGATACACAGTATGGAGAACACCATGAATTGAATGGAGTGTTTCATGCATTCCACATGTGTAAAATGCTGTCAATATATCAAACATCATGTAATGTTCTTAGATGCCATTAGAGATACGTGCTGATATTTTTGAAGACGTATTTATGTGAATGAGTATTTTGCCTGCATGTATGTATGTGCACCATGTGCATGCCTGACAAGGAAGCCAGAAGCGGTGAGATCTGGAACTGGAGTTACAGATGGTTGTGAGCCACCATGTGAGTGCAGGGAGTAGAGCCTGGGTCCTCTGCAAGAGAAGCAAGTTCTCTCAATCACTGAGCTATCTCTCCAGCTCCTGATTCTTTTATATAGCGGTTGGGGCTGGCCTTTTAGGTCAGACCAGAGAATATGTTGACTGGATTATTAGATGACCCAAAGTGAGTCAACAAATCAGGCAAATCTGTTCCTATGATACATATACACACTATTTTTTGAGACAGTTTTATATAGATGAGATGAGGAGATACATGGAGATACACACACACACACACACACACACACACACACACATATATGCATCCAACAAAATCAAATTACTGCTCTATGTCATGACATCCTAATAGAAACTTGGGGCCCCTACTCCCGGTCTTTGGAAGACAAACACGTGCAGAGAGCACCTGAAGAAGTGACTCCCGCAGCTCGCTGCACAAAGGCCACACTGTAGGTCCTATGTGTTAACAAGCAAATTCTTCTTGGCGCTACTTGGCGCTTCTACTAGCAAATGTTCACATACATTTATTGTGACTTGTAAACCACCTATCTGCAGAGATATTTTTTTTTCCTGCAGTTTCTGTGTGTGTAAACATGCCTGTGACAGAAATCCCTTTTGGTGGTCATGAAGCTCAAAGACCATCTATTACCTGACTTACAAAAGCTGTTAAGTGTGTGTGTGTGTGTGTGTGTGTGTGTGTGTGTGTGCGCGCGCGCGCGCGTGCACATAATTGATTCTTGCTGACTGGAATCTTCCATATCAATGTAGTCCAGGTTGGCCTTGTCCACCTGGTATTCCTGACCCCCATCTCCCAAGTGTTGGGACGGCAGGCATGCAGCACGCCCAGCCTCTATGGAATGCTCTAGAATGCAGGTGGCTTTTAATCTGCCACCTTCTAATAGCATGAGACCCTGATGAGACACTACCCAGCTTTTGGATGATCTAATGGGAATGTCACTTTAGGGCTCTAAGCTATTAAAGGGCAGCACATGACATCCAATAACATCTCCTAAATTAAGATTTAGCATTTGGGGCATTCTACGCACTACTGGTTTAATGTAATGGCTGGAAAATGTCCTCAGATTGAAAAAAAGGCAGACTAGGGAGATGGCTCAGTTGCTAGGCGAGCCTGACAACCTGGGTTCTATGCTCCACAGTCACATAAAAGCCTGGAACCTGGCGCGCCTGGAACCCCAGCACTAGGGCAGAGAAAGGAGATTGGAAGATCCCTGGGGCCTGCTGACCTACTGGCCTAGCCCATACTAGCCTAGCCCAAACTAGTGAGTCCTGGGTTCAGCAAGAGACCTTACAAGGTGGGGGCTGATGGAGCAGGGTATCTAACATCCTCCCTGGCCTCTGTATGCACATGCATGAGCACGCCTCCCCACCACACACACATGTACACAATTATGTGTACACCCTATATACATAAGGATGGAAGAAGGAAGGAGGTTAGGAAGGCAGGCAGACAAGGTGGGGTGCAGACAGGGCTGCATGCCTGCAGTCCCAGCTCTCAGGAGAATCCCCAGGGTTCAAGAGCAAGGAACCTAAAGGTGGCGCCCGCCACTGGGCAGATCTTTTCTTGGTGTTGGCAGACCGCTTCCTGCTTCCCTTGCTTTAAGCTCTGAGAATACTGCACATCACACTGGAGAGCACCCAGATGGGAAAGAAACAGGAAGAAGAAGAGAAACAGAAAAGCAGGTGCCACCTGCGACCCTGAGGCCATGGGAAGGAAAAATCACTGTGGAGTAAGAGAGATAACACTCCAGGGGAGAAGTAACTGTGGATTGAAGTCTTATGCCACTTCCGTAAGCATCATCAGTCTTGAGACGTCAAGCCAGAGACAGTGGTACACATCTATAGCCTCTGCTAGCTGAAAGGCTGAGGCAGGAGGGTTGTTTGAGTCCCGAGCTGGAAACTAACACAGCAAGACCCACCACAAGAACAAAAAGCCAAACAAAACACATAAAGAAGTGAGACTATCAAAACATGGGAAGAGAAACAGCAGGTGTTCCTGGGGTCCCCATGGCATGGGCGCCTGGCAATGAGCATCCTGTATCCACAGTGGGGGGAAAATCTCACAGGTGGGTTTGGTAATGGTCTGGCTTGCCTCTGCTTTCACCCAAGATAAAGTCTGGCCACCAAGAGACACAGGAGGGACAAAAGTGAGGAATACCTTCCCCTGTGGGAGGGTTGCCAACCCCAACAGGGTGAGCGGTTGGATCACTGCGAGCCAGGATGCCTTCCACGTTGCTAACTTTGCAGCTAATTCCACAGCCGGGCACTGCCTGGAAGTCCGTGCTATATCCCAGGGTCTCTGTCCCAAGTTCCTGTGGAAGCGAAAAGGGGGGGGGTGGGTAGTGGGAGGAGCCAGGGAAGGAAGGAGGAAGTGAGGACAAACAGAAGGAAATGCACCATGACCTCAGCAAATGCTCTGTCACCAGATTCGGTGTTGGTTGTCAACCTGAAACAGGTGAAAGAGCTAAATCCTCTCTAGGTGGAAACCTCGTGACTGGGCAGGCTGCAGATCCAAGGGGAGAGTCAGCTCCCCTCAGACCACTCAGATATTTCCACGTTGAGAGTGATTACAGTAGAACGACAGGCTAGGTAAGTGGTGGGCAGCAGAGCTACTTCGAAGCTGCCAGGCAGATCATTCGCCCTGCGGGATACCCAGGGAAGGCATCGGGAGTGGTGGGAGGCACTGGAGCAGCAAGCGAGCAGAAGGCTTCCTCCCGACCCATATGGGCAGATGTCAAACAGCAAGGTACTGTCCCCTACAAGGGGCAGCAGCGTACTGACCCCTACGAGGGACAGCAGCGTACTGTTCCCCTATGAGGGACAGCAGCGTCCTGACCCCTATGAGGGACAGCAGCGTACTGACCCCTATGAGGGTCAAGCCCAGGATGAAATTTCTCAAACATCCCCTTGCCAATGTTTCCTGAGGTACAACAATGATAAAATTTTGTTCATGCCACTCAGACACTCTCGGCATAGTCTGCCATCTGCCCCCACGTTCTAGGGAAAGAGGGGTACAGTGATTCTCTAAACCCCCCCAAATCAGGGCTATTCAGCTCATCTGCGCTAGCTCCTCCCTGGCAATCCCACTGAATGCTGTGTCTCCTCAGCCTAGCCATATAAAGAAGTTGTTCACGTGCCCATCTTCCCCTGCCCCAGACTTGGGCTCTCAGAAGGCAGAGGGGTCATGTCTCGCTCACTTTGCCCTGAGCCTGGCGTTATCCATTCGTCTGACTAATAACTGTAATGGCGTCACTGCGAGCCCTGGCTGCAGCGAGTGAAGAGCTCCCCTGGGGCAGCTAAGCAAGTGTGGAGAGGTAGGGAGCCAAGGCTGGTGAGAGAGAAGAGCCCATGCGATGCCAAGGCCAAGGTCGGCATACCTCTTTGCAGTATTTAGTGACGGCCACACCTAAGGGGTGCTCGCTGCTGGCCTCCGCAGTGCCCACCACAGCCAGAACCTTCCTGAGGGGGAGTGCGGCCATGTCCGAGAGCAGCAGGAACCGCATGACTCTGGGGACCCCGTGGGTGATGGTGCCCGTTTTGTCAAACATAACGGTCTTTATCTGCAAGAACAACTTCACGTCAGGTCTTAGCGTGGGAGCGGCTTTCACAGTCCCCATGTCTGAAGGCGGAGCTTCTCCCAGCCTGCCTTGGGGCAGGGACCGGTTGTTAACTTCCTAACCCTCGGCCTGAATCTGTGCAGGCATCGAGTGCTGCTACCAGAGAACCATTACTCATCTGCCAGTCTGCGGCTTCACTGTAACTTATCTTTGACCAAGCAGAGGGCAGCAGTTTTCTCTGTTCAGACCATGATCCGTAAGCAGCAGATCCACTGCTTAGATTCCAAAGCTCAGTGCTGGCCTCTGCCCTCAACACTGGTAGCCGGAGGTTCTCTACCATACCCCACCCTTGCTGTGCAGCCAGTCTGACACTCCCTGAGTGGCTCCAAGGAGCGCTCTACTCTGTGATCTTCCTCAGCTCTTAGAATGGTCCCCTCCCTTAGCCCTTTCTCTGTCTCTGATTTCCCTCTGGCTGCTCATTAGTTTATTCAACAAGATGTCTCTGGAGGCTTTCAGGCTGAATGCCAGTCACACTGGTAAAAAGAAGTGCTGCAGACCTCATGGAGCTCATGATCAACAGAGGCGTGGCCCCGAGGGTCCTCTTCACCTGCCTACCATTCCACAGCAGTGATATCTCCACTGCCACCTTATCTGGACAGCTCTTGCTCCAATTCCCAGACCGCCAGCACTGCCTAAGAGCTCCTGACTAGGCCAGGCCCCAGTGCAGTACAGATGGGTGTACAGCTGTGGTCTCACTAGGCAGCTCAGGCAGAACCTGAACTCACGATCCTTTTGCCTCAGCCTCCTGAGAGCTGGGCTCATGGCTGTGCATCACCACACTAACCTAAACAAAGTCTTAATATGCACTGTCACTCTGCCACCCTGAAGTCTGCATGTGAGCTGTCAACTTGGTTAACAGCTGCAGGCTTCCGGGCAGGTTACCTGTCCTGGCTGGTTTTGTGTGTTAACTTGACAAAGCTGGAGTTAGCACAGAGAAAGGAGTCTCCCTTGAGGAAATGCCTCCATGAGATCCAGCTGTAAGGCATTTTCTCAAGTAGTGATCAAGGCGGGTGGGCCCATTGTCGGTGGTGCCATCCCTGAGTCCTGGGTTCTATAAGAAAGCAAGCCAGTAAGCAGCACCATGGCCTCTGCATCAGCTCCTGCCTCCAGGTTCCTGCCCTGAGTGAGTTCCCGTCCTGACTTCCTTTGGTGATGCACAGCAGTGTGGAAGTGTAAGCTGAATAACACTTTCCTCCCCAACTTGCTTCTTGGTCATGATGTTTGTGCAAGAAGGCAAACCCTGACTAAGATATTACCTATCCTCCTTCTGCTATAGTTCCTACACCTATAAAACGGGAATGAACCACATCTACCACATGAGATGGAGTCAGTGAATCTCCATGAAGCAGTGAATTGTACACCCATTTAGCTTCTGCTGCTTTGGCTCATACTCCCAGGCAGCCCTGGCTCCCTGCCTCAGTCATTCACACTTGCTCTCAGGCATCTCTCTCTTAAGGAACAGTGAAGAGAGACTGTTTTATAAGGACCTGACAGCGGCCTACCTTGTGTGCCATCTCCAGAGGCTTCCCTCCTTTGATTAGGACACCGTTCTGGGCAGCCACCCCAGTGCCCACCATAACTGCTGTGGGTGTGGCCAGCCCCAGGGAGCAGGGGCAGGCGATGCACAGCACAGTGATGGATGTCTGGAAGGCAAAACGGATGATCACTTCCGTCTGCGAGATGTGCTTGCTAGGGTTCTGTAGAGAGAAGCATCAGATGGAGAGATCAGGGAGCGGGGAGGCATCTCACCTTGGCGGGGCAGTGGAAACTGAGAACACAGTGACCCTAGTTCAGGGAACATGACTGTGACTGTGTCCTGTGCAGCTTCTGTATCAGACGTATCGTTTCACTGCCCACCTCCGACTTGCCTAACCTCTTCCCATAGCTTCCCTCAAAGACGCAAGGTGGAACAGGAACAGAGTCAGGTCAGACACTGGTGGGGCACAAACTCAGGAGTTGGACCACATAGGTCATATCCCAGCTGTGTTGCTAATGTCATCCCTCGCTGCCTCTGTTTCCCCAGCTATATAATGGTATAAAGTGCTTTGTGCTTATAAATGGGGCAATGTGCACACAAACACAGACAGCTATGCAGAACAGCACTGGCGCGACACATTAACTCATCATTACTTTTGGCCTCATTATTTCGAAAGCCTAAATACCTCTCCACAGGACCTATGCTCAGATGATGCAAGGATATCTATCGCTGTTTTTTTCTTGTGATAGCAAAACCTGGGGACAGCCAAAAGGGAACTGGTCCATGAAACTGTAGGCATAACGGAGTCTGAGGGGTTGCGGAAAGGTATCCGGGACACACTGGGACGTAAACGGCAGTATGAGGAAATGTGCTGTGGGTGTATCCGGGCTATCAAGTCCTCTGCCTCATAGACGAGCCACAGAGAGCAGCAGAGGGCAACTGTGGGCTCCCTCCTCATGACGGAACTCGGGGCCCCCTTGTTATTTCTCCGACTAGTTTTCATTACCCGAACAAACAAAATGGAGATCTGCTTTCTGGTGTGGTGGAGCACAAGGAAATTACTACTCTCTGTTTGGGGTATTCATTCATCTTGCAATGCAGTGAAATGATACACTACACTACACTACACTATGCTACACTCACTAATCGCCAGAGTGTGTTTCGTGAATGGACAACACAAAGCACAACTTCTTTACATCCTTTATCTTTTCACTTTAAAAGGCATGGCTCAAAAATAAGGCATATTGTAAAAGTCATTTAATTTTTCTCTCAACCCACTGTGTTCGAGTAAAAGGGCATACCATTTAACAAATATGTGATTTTAAACGAATGTGTTTTGTTTTCACGGGCATCTTATTAAAATGACATTTGGCACTTTGGGGGCTCTGGTGGACTTCTGGGAATTAACATGAGCCCTTCCTACAAATGACATTTTTGCCACAGTGATGACAGTGCCTGAATGGAACACACAGCACCCCAGTTGTTAGCACACACTGATTTTGCAAATAAAAACAGGAGAATCAGAGTAAGAGGTCAAAGCATGGAACTGAGCCTACTCCTGTCTTCCCCAAAACCAGATCCTTTTTGTTTTAGTAGATAATTTATTTACATTTCAAATGTATCCCCTTTCCTCATTTCCCCTTTGAAAGCCCCTTAGCCCCTGCCCCCTCCCCCTGCTCACCAACCTACTCATTCCGCTTCCCTGCCCTGGCATTCCCCTACACTGGGGCGTAGAGCCTTCACAGGACCAAGGGCCTCTCCTCCCACTGATGCCTGACAAGGCCATCCTCTGCTACCTATGCGGCTGGAACCTTGGCAGTCAGGCTTAGCTTAGCCACTGGCTATCCTAGAGACAATGCCCAGGTCACTCTTTAGAGCGCCAGGGGCTTCTTGGATGCCACAAAGTACTTAACTCAGACTTTCTCAACTTAAGATACATGGACTGAGGGAGAAAGTGACACGTTGGTAAACAGCACACGTCTGATACACCTTCATCTGCCGGCAGAAACTGTTTTCACAGAAGAAACAGGCTCCATCTTTAGCTCTTCACACCATGACTCTAAACTAACAAAGCACTGGTGTGAGGTAAGATGAGATAAGATGAAAAGCGCCCCACTCACTGGGAAGCCAGTGGTGCTGCCAGCTCACAGGCTGGTCGGCCCTGGCGCTATTTAACTGTGGGGTCCTGACCTGGCCTCCAAGTGTCAGACATATGCAGCACTCCATACATGAAAACAACAATGGCTTCAAACACTGCTAAGTGATCTTGAAAATTAGTTCTTATTTCTTAAGCAGGAAAATTTCTGAGGATACACCATACTTTCCATTGATATTTTTGAAGTTTGATTAAAAAAACAGTATTTCCTAAGATAGTCTTCTTTGCCTATTTCTTCTTCTGCTATTGAATAAATGTTTAATTATCGAAACGCTTTGCCTACGGTGATGTATGGCCTTTCAGTCACACTGGGAAGTGTTATTGCTTGACAAGGCAGGACATTAGATCTGGGATTCATGGAGTTAAGTGGCAAAAATACATTTCTCCCGTAAGATCTAGTATAGTACTGTGCCATCAAAACTGTGGTCTCTTTTCTATATGTTTTAAACTCAGTAATGGCCAATAAATGACATTTTGCAAATCCTTGGAGCATTCCAACTGGGGAGTCAAATGATGTCATGAAAATTATCTCTGAGTAGAAAGCAAAGGGAACTCGTGTATGTGGGTATCTGTGCCCATGATGAAACTCCAGGCCTGGCACATACTGGGTGACCCTCAACCAGCAACCTCAATAAGGACCTTCAGAAGTAGCCTGATTATCCTACCATGACTGGGATTTTACTGATAATAAATAAAAGAAGCTAACAAAATAAAATAATGTGGTAGTTTGAATATGTTTGGCCTAGGGAATAGCAATATTTGGGGGGGTGGCCTTGTTGAAGTAGGTGTATCATGGTGGGCATGGGCTTTAAGACCCTCATCCTAGCTTCCTGGAAGCCAGTCTTCTCCTAGCAGCCTTCAGGTGAAGATGCAAAACTCTTAGCTTTTACTGCACCACATCTGCCTGGATGCTACCATGCTCCTGCCTTGATGACAATGGACTGAACCTCTGAACCTGCTAGCCAGCCTCAATTAAATGTTGTCCTTATAAGACTTGCCTTGGTCATGGAACTCAGAACTCTGACTTCAAGGTCGATCTATACAGAGCAAGTTTGCAGAGCAAGTTCCAGGACAGTCAAGTTCAGGCAGTAAGGGAAATTCAGAAACAGAAAGCCAGCTATAAAATAAGAGGGGCTATGTTCCAGCCCCAGCAAACAGCAGAACTCAGCAGCTTTGGCCGTGTGGTTCTGGATTTAGAGTCCAGAACAGAAGGGACTACTGGGACAATTGATGCTGGTTAGCTGGAGCTAAGAAATTAGCGGTGGATAAGAAGAGACCAGCATCACTGAGGTGAAACCTTCTAGGAAGCGTTTTCCAAGAGCACAAAGAAGCTGTGTTCCAGAGATTGCCAAGGTTGTACCTCATGCTGCAGCTGGACTTGGGAGTGTGCAAGAGTTTCCCAGGTGGTACTGGTTTTGAAAGCATTAAGGGGTCATGAAGAGCAGCTGAGGCTTGGCACTGTGAGAGACCAGGGAAGGCCATGGGTGAAGATATACCTGAGCTGCAGTTGAAAGCCCAGGACTGAAGGGGTTGTGCAAAGGATTTGGGGACTGGTACCATGAAGAGAGCCTATTAGAAGCTATTGGTGAAGCCTAATTTCAGTGGAAGACCCCAGTGTATTAGAGATGCCAGTATCATGGGGAGATCACCAAGAACAGCAGCAGCAGTGGAGTGGATCAACCAGAGCCTAGTGTGCTACAGAGGGCAGAGCTGGAGAAGTGATGCCAGCCCCTTGGAGGAGCCCAGAAGATCATGTGTGGATCCAGACACTGAAACATTGAAGGTTGCCTTGGAGACCCCAAGATGTTTGAGATGCCAGAGCTGTGGGATATCTGCTGAGGAAAGCTGCTAACAGGGAGTGGAAGCAGCCCAGGAGAAAGAAGTTTGTTGCAGTCAACGAAGATGAAAAAGGACTTGGAGATCTGAAGACCCCTTTGACATCAGCCATGGAGATGCAGGGTTTGGAGTTTGCCCAGCTGGTTTCCTGCCTTGCTTTAGTTATAGTTAAGTCATTAGATAAATCTCAGAAGAGACTTTGAACTTTGGACTTTTAACATTGTTGAGACTGCTAAAGACTATGGGGATTTTGGACACTGGACTAAATGTCCTTAATTATTGTGCTATGTTTAGGCTGGCCCCATATGTTTAAACAAGCCTACAGGGGCCAGGGAGTGGCACTATTTGGAGGTATGTCCTCGTTGAAGGAAGTGTGTTACTGTGGGTGTAGGCTTTCAGACCTTCACCTTAGCTTCCCAGAAGTAAGACTACTAGTGGCCTTCAGATGAAGATGTAGAACTCTCAGCTCCTCCTGCACCATGCCTGCCTGGATGCTGCCATGCTCCTAATGGACTGAACCTCTGAACCTATAGGCCAGCCCCAATTAAATGTTGTCCTTATAAGAGTTGCCTTGGTCATGGTGTCTGTTCACAGCAGTAAAACCCTAACTAAGACAAATAATAGAGGACAATTAAGCCCCAGTGAAGCTAAGACACAAAAGAACAGGATTAGTGGCAATAAGTTCTGTCAAGCACACCAACCATCCTGCGCAAGGCCTTCAACTTACAGGAAAGTACTTCTGAACCACACCAAAATCAACAAAGCCGATGACGATCCACACCACCAGGGTCAAGGTTGAAATGATGATGATGAATGGGACGAAATATCCACTGAACCGGTCAGCCAGCTGCTGAATGGGAGCCTAGGGAAACAAAGCACTAAGTCCACGGGAAGTTACAGCCTACAAAGGCAGGCTTGGGTCCATGCTCCCTCCATTGCTATCTTTAGGAGTCAATCTCTACTTGATCCTTGATGGGTGGAACTATGAACCTTTGCAACCATTCCTCACATCTATTTTGTTTGGGGGGGGGGGGCGGAATAATGCAGCCCAGGTAGTCTGGAGCTGACCTTGAACACCCGACCTTGTCACTCCCGCCTGTGGACTAGCTAGGAATAGGAGAATGCTGTGGCTCCGCCCCTCTGTTTTCTCCAGCGCTGGAGATTGGATCCAGGGCCTCTGGTATGCTAGGTTGGTGGTCTACCCACTGAGCTAAATAAATCCCTTTGAGATTGTTTCATTACATGTTTTAAGGTTCATCATTACCTTTGACATCTGGGCCTCCTCCACCAACTTGACAATCTGAGCCAAAGTCGTGTCATTACCCACATGGGTAGCTTTGAGGAGCACAGAGCCATGAGCATTTATAGAGCCAGCAATCACTATGCTTCCGGGTTTCTTAGTGACAGGCATGGCCTCTCCTAGGGAAGAGAGAGAAGTCAATCACTCACTCAGCCCTCTCAGCATCGCATGGACCAATGGCTACCACGACCCCCATCAAAGGGAACCTAAACCAAGCCACCTAACCTGTGATGAGGGACTCGTCAGCCATGGTATTGCCTTCAAGGACTTTCCCATCCACTGGGAACTTGCCCCCAGGGACAACCTTGATGACATCACCTCGCTGCACCAGCTCCATGGGCACTTGCTCCTCTCTGCAACAGAAGACACTCAGATACCATCCTCCTCGTCTGGGATTAGACCAGGTTCTAGACTGACTATTGGACCTTTTACGGCTAGCCCTACATATCTAAGAGTTCTAGATTAGTAGACATAACCAACCTTGCATAAAAAATACTTAGGTATGGATTTGGGATATAGTTTGGTGGTACAGTTCTTGCCTAGCATGTAGGAGGCCCTGGATCCCATCCCCAGCAACACACACACTCATACACATACACACACACACACACACACACACACAAACACAAACACACATACATTGTAGGGGGGGAGGTGTAGAAGTCACCTGTCTATGTATACTGTATATATATATATATATATATATATATATATATATATATATATGCATCGTTGTTCTCTAAATCTAGGCAATACAGTGTAAAAACCATTTATATACCATTTGCATTGCAAATATATCATAATTAGTCTAGAGATGATTTAAAGTATGTGGGAAGATATGAATTCTATGCAAATACTGTTCCGTGTCATATGAGAAACTTGGTATTTGAGGGTCCTAGAGCCAAACTTCATGGGTGTTGGGGGATGATTATGCTCGCATCACCCTGAGCAACGGATGGGGCTAAATTCAAGAGGGGCATGCACAGTTGATTCCAGAATCCCACTGCTGTGCTATCGACTTTATCATAAGAAAAAGCAGGCAGCTGCTGAAGGATCCGTCCTCACAGCAGTACAGACAGACTGGTACAGTACAGGTCTTTAGAAAGGTCACTGGTTTGACTGCAGTTAGCAGCCGGTGCAGGCACTGGACAGTGCTTCAGGGTGATGTCAATGGTGGCCTAAACTTTACGATGGTGACTTGTTGTCACTACACGGGTGATATACAGGGATTCCCAAGCTCTTCTGATGGACCCAACGCACCTGAGGATTAAGTTGTCCTCACCCAGGGTCACGACTGTGGCTTCTGTGGCTTGGAGTGACATGAGTTTTGCAAGGGCTTCTGAGGTTTTGCTCTAGGAGATAAACCAGGATGAGAGCTCACGGTCCATACCCAGGCTGACACTCCCAAGCACTGCACTGAAGGTGGCTGGCGTGAGAAACACAACCCCGCCACTGAGGCAGCCACGTGTGTGCCAGCGCCACGAGGGAAGCCCGCCCAGGGCTGCTGAGGCAGAGCTTGAATCCCATTTCAAAGGAACACAATCCTAGTCTGCCCGATGGCCATTTTATTTTCACCTTCAATATAATTTCCTTCCCCCTCTTTTGCAGGCTCCAATGCAGAGCACTGAACAGCACCCAGCCCTGAAGTGAAGGTGTGGATTTCTACACAAACTAACTACAATCCATTAGGCGTTAAGAGACCTTTCAAGCTCTGCCCAAAGTTCAGAGTTTGTTCTGCGGCACAATTACCCAAACAAAGGTCTCACTAATTAGCCAGATTAGCTGGGATTTCAGAAGGAACAACCAACTGGGAGATTAGTGACTGCTGCCCCTAATTACACGGGGTTCAGATTCCTCTGGATCATTCTCTATAGCAAGTGTAATTAGTAGTTCTCAGCACATACTGCCTTTGGGCTGAGAGTCGGATTACCGAAAGAACCATTGAAGCTGTAGCTACCTTTGCCACATGTTCCAGCCAACGTCCCAGGGCAATGAACACGAAGAGCATGGGGGGCGTGTCAAAGAAGGTCACCGGGCTCTTCTCTGCCTTCTCGGCTACCGCGACCACCAGGATGACCAGGGAGTAGGCGTAGGCAATGGTTGTGGCGAGCACGATGAGCACATCCATGTTGGCGGACCTGTGTCTCAGCGATTTGTAGGCTTGTACATAGAAGTACCACCCACCCAGGAACTGAAAGGCAGGGAGGGCGGGGTTGGTGGAGGAAGGGGGAGGGGCCAGCCTCAGGAACGAGTATTCTAGGTTCTTGGACATAGCTACCACTATGCACCAATATCTGCATGATTATTTGATACTGAGGGCACACACTCCGCCTCAGCCTCCGCTGAAACATACTCTCTCATTCTGAGCACTACTGGCCACAGAAAGGGATGACTGAGGATACAGGACGTTTGGAACACAAGCATGCCACATAAATGTCCATAGTGAGAGAATGGTAACAACGACAACGTTATTCACTTATATTGTGAATGGTCTCTAGAGAGAAGACAAGCCAGTGACGTAAAATATGTCCACGATTCAAATAAGAGAGGCGGCATCCGATGGTGGTGTCCCGTGACACCCACACACACACTTCCCTTAACAGACATCTGTGTCTATATTGTATGAACATGCATTGCACGTAAACGCACACACATATGCATGCACATACACACAGAGAGAGGCAGAGACAGAGAGACAGAGATAGAAAGGTTTGCTCTACAAAGGTGAGATATGAGAGAGGCATGCCTAACTCCTGAAGGCATGGCAGCAGTACCAGTGAGCAGGACCGGGCCAGAGGCGGGTGTAATCAGTCAGCGTACATTTCCCTTGGCTTCAGTATTGGTGAGATTGCTCACAGTAAGGGCAAGGGGCACTTTCAATTACAAAGAAAATATAGGAAAGTGATCCAGCCTGCAAATGGTTACCCCTAAACAGTCCTAGTTTTATATGTCAAAATGGACACATGCAGACATTCTCTATGTTCATATATGCATGCATGCACAGATGTTCCACAAAGCCTCCTTGTTCTGAATGATACACGTATCCAAAGATAAAGACCACGGCTTTGCCTTTAAGGATAGAACATTCAATAGAAGCCTGAGCTCTAGGGACATTCATCTGAAAATTCTAACGAGGGTAAACTGAAATAATAATAAACGAATCCGGAAATGGGGAGCCGGGGTGTGACTGAGCGATGGCGCACTTGCCTAGCACGTATGGCATGTAAGAGGTCCTGAGTTGTCCTGTCATTTGTAACACACACACACACACACACACACACACACACACACACACATACACACACACCAGGAACAGGCAGGCTCACCAGGCTTACAAGGAGAGGGTGGCTGCTCTGACAAGTTTCAATCACTTGCAATGACCTGTGACTGTGAGACCAGGCCTTTCTTCTTCATTCCCACATTTGCAGCCCCCCGGTACCCTGCCCTCCCTCTGGTCATAAGACAGAAGTAACAGCAGCAGCTCCCCAAAGGTGACTCTGCAAAGCTACCATGAGGAGCCACTGGAACTAGGTTAAAGGGCTATTGACACAGTGATCAGAGATCCATTAGCCATGCCTGGGCACAAAGGGCAGAGGTTTGCCCAGCTCTCCAATACATACTTGGACAAAGGTACACAAGATGAAGAAGATGAGATTGAGAACGGACAGTCCTGGGATGATGTTGTGGTCCAGGACCATCGTCTCCTGGGGCGTACTGCTGGGGATTAACATGTAGACCATCAAGCCCATGACGGGGATGCCGAACACGAGGCTGCACAGGAAAGACTTCTTCCACCTGGATGGCAAGGTCAGCGACACAGACACATCAGAACCACTTGGCACTGGGATCAGATTAGACATAAGATGAGCTAAGACAAGAATGACGCTTACCCCCGACATCATCAGTGACCTGAAGGGCCAGGCATTGCTGGAGGGACACTGGGCTCAGCTATACTTCTGCATAAGCTGGTGGCCACCCATTTATAGGTACAACAGATGAGGCCCCAAAGACGAGAACTAGCCCCAAAGGGGCTTCCACTCTTAGTCTACAGCTGCCTAGAGTTCTCTTTGTCTTCTTATACAGTTAGATTCCCCTTAAAGCAAGGGATGGATAGACATACTATTAATTAGTATAAGCTTATTTACAGTATTACTATTATTTACACTGGAAGCCAGACACCAAGGTTGGCAGATGACGTCTGTGGCTGCATGTGAGCCACAGCACGGAACTCTAAACAGGCAGTGTGGGACCATCAAGGGAAGTCCTCACAAGCTGTGTATCCTAATGTACATCCTGCAGTCCTGAGCACTCAGGCTGCTGCCTGAGGCCATCCGAGAGACAGGCCCACTAGTTTCCCAAACCCTCGACTGCCAGTCTCCTGCATCCCAGGCAAGCCAACAGGACTGAACCAAGGGCACCATCAAAGCCCCAGAAGGATCTACCACTCCCTGCGGACACTAAACTGAGTTTCAGATCCGGGGTCTCCTTCTCCCCAGACTTTTCAGGATTTGCCTAAGCTACTGAGGTCACAGCTTGCTCCTCGCTCTTTCCCAACAAGGTACTGTTGTACTGCCCTATGTACAACAGTGGCCTTTGAGTGTGCTCAAAGACTAAGTGACCGTCTGAGACAATCGATGAATTATCCTTTATCTGCATCCTGGGCCGCCCCACCCCCACCCCACTCTGTGCTGGAGATTCTGGGGGGCTTGTGCATGCTAAACACGGGCCCTGTCACTGAGCTGCATGTCCTTCCCTGCGCTGGCCATCTTCTTTCCACTTAGCTCTGAAGACTGTCTTCAGATCCTACTTGTAGAACTTACGAAAATAACAGACTAAATAAATAGACGGTGAAATAAAGAGCCAACCTTGCAGTTAGAATTAGCAAAACTTAATAGTAGTATTAAATATTTAAATAACCACCGAGAACAGGTGACTATTTAAAGTAGTATTAATAATTAGTGAAATTTAAAAGGAAAGAGAAGAAAAAAGCCTACTCCGGTTCTACACTCATTCGAGTGCACACACTACTGCATCTCAAGTACACTATCATGCTGGGCAGTACAGACACAGATGCTGCCAATATCCGAACACTTCTACAAACAGCATGATTCCAGCTGCTGACCTCACAGGCATAAAAGGCAAGGAACCAAGACTGAAGGCAACCCGGGAAGCTGGGGTACTGGGGTCACAGCTGAGTCTGCTGGCATCAGCATGGGACACAGAGTCGGCGGGAAGGGGACAGAGACTTAGCCAGGGCAACCGTTCACCTTCTGTTTTCTACCTACTGTTTTATTTCCATCTTGTGGTCCAAGTGATGAGCGTTGGGGTTTCTCTGGGCCAGGGAAGCATGAAAGCCAATCTCCTTGTGATGAAAAGAGGGGTGGGGGGCAAGGGGGGAAAGTTCTGGTTAAAACGTGCACGTGCAGAAAGCATTTCCAGTACTGGGAACTGAAATCTCAAAGTTCCACCAGTGACCTACGGTTTTCCTCTCGTGACTTCTTTGTGGCCAGCGGCTTCCAAAGCCTGTTCAGAGGTTCAGTACTCTGTGTGCCGAGAGACTGACTGTGCCACCTTGGAGACACGGCACTGAATGGAAATCCCTCCCCCTTCCCAAAGGAAAGGCAGTTGCTATTGTCACACTCACTCCAGTGGGTCCCTAAGCTGACCAGGGTTTGACTTCAAGAGTCTTGAGTTAAAGAATTTTGATGCCTTGTGGTCTGGTACTTTCCCCACTCACGAGAAAAAGGAAGGTCTGAGAGAAACAGTGTGTTAAAGAACTGGGTGCAGAATATGGGACTCTAGGCTTCTAGGCCAAGCAACTTCCTACTGTGTCCAGGGCCTCACTAGGTGAAGAGCGGTTTTCTCCATGTCCTGACAAACTGAACCTCAACCCTGTGCTTTCCACAAGCTCTGCCACCACCACCTCCGTGTGAGCATTACGGCTCTGTTGCTTCTTGTTGGTGTGCACAAGGAGAGCTGCCAGAGAATGTCCTGCCAGCACAATAAAGACAGCCCCGGGATGCTGGTGCTGCTGTCTCCAAAATGAAATGTCATGGTAGAAGGGCATCAAAGGCAACACAAGACAAAAATTCTCATAACTAATTCCAGCTTGGTCATATCAGGAAAAGATGCCCCAGAGTCTCGCAAGCCTGGAAGTCCGGCAATATTCCAATAGTCCTGCATTTTGGATAGAGGTCCGGGAGGCTGTACCAAATCACCTCGCAGGGAGGAAGCAGCTAAGATACTAGAAGTCAAAATGCATATGAGACATGATTGAAGCCCCCCACCTAGAACTCTCCTTCCTGTCCCCAGCATCATGGTGACTCCTCGGCCCCATGGGTGACATGTGGACACAATTCTCTAAGGTTTAGGGTAGAAGAGAATGGGATCCGAG
Organism: Mus pahari; assembly: GCF_900095145.1. Classification (NCBI taxonomy): domain Eukaryota; kingdom Metazoa; phylum Chordata; class Mammalia; order Rodentia; family Muridae; genus Mus; species Mus pahari. Next base: position 39,997,004 of record NC_034608.1, read on the forward strand.
TTGGGAGTGCCATCTTGCCTCTGATGAGCTGGGTATCAGTGAGCAAGAACTTCGCTTCCCTGAGGCTCTGCCCTCATCGAATGAGGCAGCTGTGACGCTAGCCAGCCTATCTGTATAAAAACTGCAGCGGCATGTCATTTCTGTATCGGAAAGCTCTGCTGGGCCACACAGTAGACACCTCTATATACACATGCCCACGGAAGAGAAAATCAAGGATGAGACTGTCTGATTGCATGAAGCCTGATACAATGTTTCATTTCATAAGCAGTTTCGATACAATGTTTCATTTCATAAGCAGTTTCACTTGGTTTAATTAACCCTTACCACTGGCCGCTAAACCCTGATCTCACTTAGTCTGGACGTCTGAACCCTTTCCAATCACAGTGGATGCTTATTCTCTTAAGATCTGCTACAGTGCGGACATTAAAGCGCAAGTGGGAAGTCTGTGGACAGAGGGAGCTGGAGGGAGGACAGTCATAAACCCTCTGATTTCCTAAAGCAAGATGACCAAATTCTCCTACAAACCTAGCAGGGAGGGAAGCTCGGATCTGTGGTCTAGTGCCAGCATCCTGAGTCTGCACACACCCAGCACAGGTAGAAATATTTTTTTAAAAAAATGGTGACTGAGCAACTCAACTCTCCACAGACTGATGATTTTCAGGATATAGCTAAAAACTAGAAATGATGTCTTTTTCCTCTCAGCTTTTTCTTTTAAAAAGGAGTGTGTGTAAGTTGGAGGATGGTGGCTTTTGAAAGTCAGATCTTGCCTACCATGGGTTCCAGGGATCAAAGGAGTTGTCAGGCTTCCACAGAAAGCACCTTCACCTGCTGAGCCCCCTTGCAAGCCCTGCCTCATCTCTTGTTCTGCTCAGACGCTCTGCTGCTCATTAACCGTCTTCAGTTAATTAAGCAACTGACCTTACGACCCTTGGAAAAAGTCCACGGCTTACAGAGGACTTCTGAATCGGGCTTAACTACTTTCTTCGGTGATTATATCTCACTGCTTTGTAAAAGTGGATACAGAGCTTTCAGGAACTGGCTACCTCGACAATCTTGATGATGTCACGGGGACCGACAATTTCGGGATCGAACTTCACATGGGCTTTGCTGGTGGCGAGGGCCACAGAGGCGTAAGTGATGCCATTTGTCCTTGTGAGCTTGGACTCTATGTTGTGGACACAGGAAGCACAGGTCATCCCTGTGATCTGCAAGACAGGAGGACAAAAACCCCAAGACTGAGACGAGCCTTTCCAGTGGACCCCGGGAACTTAAGTGGCAGGCAGCTACTTCCCCATCCACAGATGCCAATCCCAGTGGCTCCGTGGCTGTCCCCCAACTGCAGGGTAGGCAATAGCAAACATTTAGCCAGTGGCTGCAGACAGAGGTTTGGCTTTTGGCTAAGAATGGGCTTTTGGAAAGCACTTCACATTGTATTCTCTCACCAGTGACACTGTAGCAACTGTCGAATATGGAGTGTGTGCAAGTGCATCTTTGCAAAATCTTTGGAACTCTTAACAGTCTACAGTTTCAAGTGTCACTGGGATCTGGTCTGCTCCAGTGCCCTGCTGGCTCCAATACAGTTAATGTCAGTGTCACATTATTAAGAGAGCAGGATTTAGGAAATGACGGATGCAGTGGGTGGGTTTTAAGTGTGATATCACATGTCATTGCTGGATACAGATAAGGCGCATCAGAAAGCCTAGACTACAAATGAAGTGCACAAGTTCTAGGTTGGGGTATGAATCACGTGCCTAGCCTGTGCAAACAAATAAATACAGTTCACATAAAATGTTCAACTGGGTGCAGTGGTACAGGCCTCTAATCCCAATACTCAGGAGGTAGAAGCAGGCAAATCTCTGTGAGTCTACAGAGTCAGGCAGAGTAAGTTCCAGGCCAGCCAGGACTAAATAATGAGACCCTGTCCTGTTTTCAAAAGCAAGCAAACAAACAATCAAACAAACAAACAAAAACATAGTAAGACCCTGTTTGGAGGAGGGAGGGACTAGCTTAAAGAAGACTATAATATAGTACATTGATGAGTTCTTGCTTTTTCTGATATTCTATTTATTTGCTTGTGTGTGTTTATGAATATAAGAATGAACTTTCCAAGTGGAAGTGAGAGACAAGTTGTGGGAGTCGGTTCTCTCATTTGGGGATCAAACACAGGTGTCGGGCATGATGGTAAGCACCCTTACCCACTGAGCCTCCCCAGGGCCATATTTACTGACTTTCTGTATGTATATGAGCACCCACATGCACACAGTGAGCGTGTGCATATAGAAGACATAGGGTGATGTCACCATTGATATGCAATCCACTTTGTTTATCAAGGCAGGCAGGTATGTCCCTGAATCCAGAGCTTACCAGCTCGGCTCTCCTGACCAGCCACAGGACTGTCTCTGTCCCTGCTTCCTTAGAGTTGCCATTACAGCCCTGCAGGCCCGTCTGGCTCTGTGTTGGGGATCTGAACTCTGGTCCTCAGGATAGCATAGTAGGTATGGAATCATCTCCCCATCGCCCCTTGATTTAGGTTTTCTGTGCAGTGTCTCCGTGGGCCAAGGTATCTACTGTGTATGGGTCTAGAGGACGGCAACAGGGTTCCTCCCCACCTCGTGATGCCTGCTGTAGACGGGAAGTATTAGCGCTGACCTTCGGCACGCAGCCCCTGGAACTAGTACAAAGGGTAGGCTCTTCAGAGAATATAGCTTATCAGGAGCTCAATGTGCCTCATGTCCTCCATATTTTCTTCAAACATTGACTTACCATTAATGGCAGAGACTAAATACACAGAAAGCAAAGTCCCCACTTACCTCAGTAAAACAATATTACTCAATTTTGGCAGGGCTGCAGGGTTTTTTTTATGTCTCCCTTTGTTTACAAAAAGCATTTTCTACAAACATGATCTGAACAGAGGACACAGCAAATGCCAGAGTTGACTACGATTTTCAGTAACATGTTGATGTGCAACTGCAATAGTGGATAGACAGAAAACACCATGGGAACAACCACTCCCTTAGGAATTCACCTCCAGTCCCTCGGGAGTTTTAGGACTCCTGGTCACTCAGCTTTTAGTCGCTGGTGTGCCTATAAGTCCTCTCGACTTACAGGTTGTTTCCTTTCAGGAGACACAGGGTGGAATCCGGAGTCTTTGTGTCTACTAGTTCTATGGACTATCCAGACCTAGATATGTCACGTGAATGGAGCTCGCTCCTCCATGGACTTGGGTGTTGTGTCTAGAGATGCCTGCGAGTGGCTGAGCTTCATACTTGAAGGACTATGCCACAGTGAGCCTCCAAGTCTACCATGATTACCAAAGCCCACCATCTGTGGCTTCTCTGCTCTAGGCACTCACGCCGTCTTTCTTGACCCTGAGTATCCGCACGAGGAAGGCCTCCTAGTTCACAAACAGAACAGGTCAAACAAAACAGAGCATGCTGCCAGCAGCCAACAAGTACAAGGATAGCACTGTGGCAGGTGTCACAGTACCCTCCACCTTCCACAGACTGCCCTCTCTAGAGCAGTGGTTCTCAGCCTGCCTAATACTGAGATCCTTTAATACAATTCTCATGTTGTGGTGACGCCCAACTTTACAATTATTTTCATGGCCACTTCATAACTGTAATTTTGCTACTGTTATGAATTGTGATGTAAATGTGTTTTCTGATGGTCTCAGGAGACCTCGATGAAAGGGTCCTTGGACACCTTCCCCCCAAAGAGGCCACGACCCATGGATTGACAGCCGCTGCTCTAGCGGATAGCCAGTGCACTTACAATGAGTTCGATGTCACCTTCAGAGACTGTGTTGTCCTCCAGGATTGATGCTTCGAAGCCCAGGTCCTGGATGAGCTGAGCTATCCTGGGCGACTGGATGACCTTTGGATCATACTTGACCTCTGCCTTTCCCGACATCAAGGCGACCAGCACGGAGAGAATACCTGGAACCATTGGGTCACCACTGTGACTCTGGGCATGGCAACTGGGCTGATATTACTGTCTTCGTGATTTAACCAAGAAATCCTCTAGAACAGTAGCTCTCAAAACGGGATGGGTATGAGCATTTCTTGGGAAACCATGAACAACTCTGATGGCTCCTCACACACACCAGGAAGCTCAGGGTCTCCCAGGGTGAATGTCAAGTATCATTTTTAAAAGGCTTCTCAGGTGACTCTAACTTAGAGTCAGGTTAGAGAGGTATTGTTCCTGAAAAACCCTTCTCAGACCGTAATGGGCATAGGAACCATCTGAGGACCATGTTAAGTCAGACTCTGATTTAATGGGTCTGAGATTCCCAATACCCGTCCAGCCCTTGGGGATACCTAGCCTTTAGAAGGTTCATTGCTGCATGTGTATCACACAAGGGGTGTGGCTGCAGAGAACACAACCACTGTACAAGGTGTACTTTTCTTTCCCTTTCTGACATACAAGGGAAAAATAACTTTTTCAAAATGGTTTTATTTATTCTTTTCAAGTTTTTAAGGATTTCCAAAAGTGAAAAACCTGTAGCTCATCTGGCTAACACTATTGTGTTAGTATAAGGAGAAGAAAGAGTCACATTCAAATACATGAAAGGCATGATATGATTCAGAAAAAAATATGCCATGGAAGACAGAAGCAAGAGGTTAAAGTCAGGAGCAGAAACATTAAGTATCATGAAACTACATTTTAATTCATCTGCGGCCAAGCTTGACAAAGGTCCTCCCGAAGCACACCTCCATTTATGACCTAAGCAAGGGCTTCAGTACTTTTAAAGCGAGAACAGAAGCCTGAAAAAGCAGGAGAGTCTAAGTTAAGCCTGATGCAGGGCCAGGAGTCGGAGCACGAAGTCTCAGGCAGCCACTAGGTCAGCTCTGCTTCGGGATGTCAGTGGGATCACCCATCAAAGTATTTCCAGACAGAAACAAGGACAAGATTTTGTTCTACTTTCTGTTTAAGAAGCAATATTACAGACATCATCAGGAGGGCAAACCCAGCAAACCAAGAATGCATTAGCTTTTAGAGTCAACAGGACAGAGTGTCTGAAACTGGAAATTCTAAGCACAGGCTGGTGTTTCATTTTCTATAGAAGGATTGACCAGATGAGGGTGACAGACTGGGAAAAGGTAACTGAGAATATACCTTGACCTTCAGAACAGGTGTTCATGGCTAACGTGCTCAGAGAGCTACTTTGTAACAAAATAAATGCTTAAGGGACAGAATGCCAATCATACAGAGGAGACATTAGACAAACATTTACACTATTGTGTAATGGGCTTGCTGTCTGATTGTCTGGGTTACTGATTGTCAAAGGAGAGTTGATACAAAGTATTTCCAAGTTCAACATGGCTGCAGGCCTCTTACCAGCATGTCTCTGGAGACTCCTTTCTATGTTAGACACACAGGACGCACAGGTCATGCCTTTGATCTGTACGAAGCACTTCTGTGATGCTGTTGCTCCTGGAGATGGTGGGGCAACTGATGAGTGACCAGGACCTTGGTGTGTGGGGAGCCCTCTAGTGTCGGAAGCCACTTTTTGCGCAGTCCCTGGTGTATCACCCATGGTTTGTGGTACAGAATTCCCAGACTTGAAGTTCCTGACACGGTTAATAGTTTCTAAAATAGAATTTGAGAAATAATTAGAGGACAAAAAAAGAATTCTGCCTATTACAACAGGAGTTTCAATCATGATGATGTTCAAACTGAGGCTCCTAGAGAGATGGCATGGGGACTGTCATTTCCAACGGTCCTCTCCCTCCTGTACCTTTCAGATAGGACCTTTTTGTCAGGTGACAAGCATTACAAATGTCTCCTCCAAACCTGCATTCTGTACTGTCATCCTTCTAATGTCTTTTGGTAAACACAGTTCTTATGCTAATACAGTCAATCATTTCACATGCTTAATTCTTTCATAAATTCTTCCTCAACTTGGCAAAAGTATTCATGGACTTTTCCTCTCAAAGCACTAGGTTTCTTTGTATACATGTGATCTCTCTCTCTCTTGTGCACTCGCGCTTGTGTGTGTGTGTGTGTGTGTGTGTGTGTGTGTGTGTGTGAGTGTGTGTGTCTATGGTGTGTTGTGCGCACATGCACTTGTGTATGTACACATGAGTATGTGTGTGGGCACACATGTGAGTGTGGAAGCACAAGGATATACATATATGTAGAGGACACAGGTTGCATAACATGTCTACATATGTGGGGGATATATATGGATATAAATACATGAGGAGGATGCAGGTTGATATCACTTATTTACATATGTATGTAGGGGATACTTGCAGATGTACACACATATAAAGAACAGGGTTGAAATCAGGTGTCTTCTTTGGTGTCCTTACTTTATTTACTGAAGCGGCATCTCTCACTAAACGCAGGGTCTGCTGATTTCGTGGTCCAGCTAGCCAGTGTGCTCTGGGCAGCCGCTGTTTCAACTCTCCAAGCGTTGAGATTACAAGTGGGGCACCAGTCCCACCCAGATACTATGTCAGTGCTGGGTACCCGAAGCCTAGTTCTCACACTTGCACAGCAAGCACTATACCTACTAAGCTATCTTGCTAAGAGACACTGGGCCTAGCAATAAACTGGGCCGATAATAAACTTTATTTTTTATGTAGTATATAAGGTAAGAGTCAAGGTTAGTTTCTTTCCAGCTCTGTTCTTCTTCCATAGCCTGACAAGACTAGCATTTTCTCCACCAGTGTCCCAGTGACATGAATGTGGAACCCACATTTGCATAGACCTGCCTCTCGGCTTCATAGCGTCGACTGGTCTTTTCCATGATCCATGTGCCGGTACAGCATTGTGGGCTTTATTTTGCTCTTGGTTATTTTGTTTTGTTTTGTTTGTTTGTTTGTCTTGAAGGTACAACTTACTTAGAATAAGATACTCAACTCTGAAGGGTAAGTACTTCTCTGCTTCTAAAACACTGTTAAATTAGCTTCTTGATGTTACTATAACCAATTGCCATAAACTCCACGCTCAAAGATCACAAAGTGTTAGAGAACTCTAGTCAGTTACACAATACTACTATCAAGGCATCCACAGTACTGTGTCCTTCAACAGGCTCAACTGGAGAATCTTATTTAGTTCCAGCTTCCCCATATTCGAAATTAGCCATCCCAGATGTCTTTCTGTCACATCAGTCTATTTCAGCCAGGAAAGGTTGATGGGACATGGCTGGGTCCACTTGGATAATTCAGTATCATCCTACCTAAGACCCACTGTCCTGTTACATGTGTGTCTATTTTGGTATTTAAGGTTATATATACATTCACAGGTCCTACCTTGGGACCGTATTTTTAATCTACCATGTACACATACACACAGACCAAACTGGCCAATCTGTGGCCATCTGAGCGAGATTGGTGCCCATAGGCTCAGATATTTCCCTGCTTAGTCCTCAGTCGGTAAACTGTCCGGGAAGGACGTGGAGGGGAGGCCTTGCTGGTGCAGGTGTGTCACTGAGAATGGGCTTTAAGGTTTCAAAAGCCCATGCCAGGCCCAGTGTCTCTCAGCCTGCGCTTCAGAATAGAGCTCTCAGCTACTTCTCCAGCACCATTCCTGACTCCCTGGTACCACACTCCCCCCCATGACCATAATGGACTAAGCCCCTGACCCTGTAAGCACGCCCCGAATTAAACGCACTCTTTTATTGTAAGAGTTGCCTTGTGCCACGGACCGACTCAGTCGAAACACACACCCGTGGGGGAAGCAGGGTCTTTTGGTATGCAGGAAGGCACTGGTCGCGGTGCGAAATGACAGACAGACACACACAGTAAAGCTATATGCGTCTGAATGCGTTTTACTGTTCAAAGGCAGGCAGTTATATAGAGAAAAACTGGCAATTATATCCATAGAAGTGATTACTAAG
>NC_034608.1:40005418-40006453 GCF_900095145.1 Mus pahari
CACAGCGAGTTCCATCTTAGACAGTCTTGTCATACAAGACTTTTCCCAGTGNATATCACAGAGCTTCCGCCGGGATTACAGCTTGGCTATGCGAAATCACGGTGTCTAAGTGCATCTCGTGTGATATCTCCCGCTTTTTTATTTTTTAATTTGAGCTCTTGAATATCTCTTTTGGCAGCTGAAATGGAGGAGAAGACTAGTTTAAAAAGTATTGGAAAGATAAGGAGAAAAAGAAAGAGTGCCCCTGCAGCCATGGCAACGACAACAATCCAGTGTAACCAACTTATAGGGTTCAGAGACTTCAAACCAGAACTAAAAGCCTGAGCCAAATCCCCCAAGTTAACTGATCCATCATGTGCTTTACTCATAGCCACAGTTTGAGTTTTTAATTGAGCCATGTCATGAGAAATATCATTATCTTTCCAAATTCCCAACAAATGATTTTTAATAAGGGTCCAATTATGTTGCTTNTNATAAATTAATGGCGTTACGCATATGTATCGAAAGCTGGCATGACATCTGGTGGAAAGCTGAACCTTAATATTTTCTATCTCTTGTCCTAACTCCAAAACTACATCCTCTAAAGCATCAATCTTTGCTTCTAATTTCTTATCTGTAAGTTCTTGTTTTACCAAAGACACATTCTTATTTAAATCATTAACAAAGTGTGCAGTCTTCATTTCTGAGACTAAAGCAACTGATGAAACTGTAAGTGAAGTCACAATAGCTATCAAAGCACTAATACCTAACATAAAAGCTGCTACAAAACGCTTTGGCCTGATAAGCTCACTAATTCTTGTAACGCCTCATTATCAAACCAAGCATCATCCTTTAAATCTACAGGAAGCATCACATAGGAAGGTCTTCCTAATATCACAATGCGTGAATAAGATTTAGTTAGCTGATGATCAATACAATTAGTTAAAATACATTTGGAACAGTGAACTTCATAAGAGTGCCCTAAATTAGTAATTTTCAAATCTGCAGAACTCCCAGCAAGTATACTATAAGGATAGCTCAAGCAAGATCTGATTG
>NC_034608.1:40010190-40036054 GCF_900095145.1 Mus pahari
AGTAATATAGTCATCATGAATTAACTGTCCCAAATAACTTAGAGGTCTATTCTTCTGTATCTTATCTGGGGCTATTACTAATCCAAATTTGGTTAAATGTTCAATTGTATAGGATAATATTTCTTTATTAATTAATGGTGATTGATGAGCAATCAAAATGTCATCCATATAATGAGCAAGGTAAACCTCAGGATATTTTTCCCTAATTAATATTAAAGCTTGATCCACAAATCTCTGACATAATGTCGGACTATTTTTCATTCCTTGAGGCAACACTTTCCATTGATACCTTCTATATGGCCTTCTCAAATTCACGGCCAGCACACTAAAAGCAAATCATTTACAATCCTCAGGATGTAATCTTATAGTAAAAAAGCAATCTTGCAAATTAATTACTATCACATCCCATCCTGCTGGGACTGCCACTGGAGAGGGCAGTCCTGGCTGCAAAGCTCCCATGTCTTCCATGGTGGCATTTACTGCTCGAAGATCTTGCAGCAATCTCCATTTTCCTGATTTTTTTCTTTATTACGAATATGGGAGTGTTCCAAGGACTATTACTTTCTTCAAGATGTCCCTTTTCTAATTGCTCTTGCACAAGTTGTTCTATAGCCTGTATTTTTTCTTCTGTCAGGGGCCACTGATTGAGCCATACAGGCTGCTCTGATTTCCAACTTAATTTATCTGCGTACAACAAGCCCTCATCGGCCCCTATGAAAAAATGCTGTTCACTCAGATTATCTGAGGTGACTAATTTTACATCCATGTCACTCATCATATCTCTCCCCCACAAAAAAAAAGGGGGGAGAGAAGGAACAACGTAAGGCTGAATCATTCCTGTCTTTCCTTCCAATTCCCATTTCAGGAACTGTGAACTTTGAGCCACATTAAAGGCCATCCCTAAACCTAACAAAGAGGAAGAAGTCCTCTTACATGGCCAAGATGAAGGCCAATCCTTTTCTGCTATGCAAGTCTTGTCTGCCCCTGTATCTAAGAGTCCTTAAAACAACTTTCCATTTACCCTAACTGCTTTAAAAGATCTTTCCATACCAATATTTTGGACCCATGCCACAACATCTGTAGAACTAAACTTCCCTTGTCCACGTTCATGCTTTAAGATTGGATTAGGTAAGTTAAGATAAGGCAGAAGCAGAAGCTGAGCTATTCTCTGTCCNNTATGAATTTGTATAGTTTCTTTTAATGGTCTAATCATGACTTTTATTTCTCCCTGCTTGTGGACGTTGTACATCGTGGTGCGCACTAGGCTCCGCACCACGATGTACAACGTCCACAAGCAGGCACCACGATGTACAACGTCCACAAGCAGCACATTTGTAGCCATAAGAATATATATATATTGTTGGGAGGTTATTATTCCAATGTATTTAAATAATAAATGTATAATTAATCAAAAGCAAAGCAGGGGATCTTCTGAAAGGCAANCATGGCCAGTGCTGTAGTTCAAAGNATGAACTCCTAGTGAACCTCTCACGCCTGGATGCTCGCACCTCTAGCTATCAAGAACATCTCGTAAGTAAAGGAACAGATCAGAGAAGAGTCACACAGGCAAAGTTTGCCATGAGAATATTCAGCTCAGATCTCTCGGGCCAAGGAGTCTCACAGCAAGTTCCATCTTAGACAGCCTCGTCATATACAAGACTTTTCCCAGTGTATATCACAGAGCTTCCGCCGGGATTACAGCTTGGCTATGCGAAATCACGGTGTCTAAGTGCATCTCGTGTGATAGCCTTGGTCATGGTGTCTCTTCATAGCAATAGAACGGTGGCTTAGATAAATACCATCCAGATTAATATAGAAACATATTAATCACTCCATCCCATAGCCTTAAGCGCATGTAGAGACGGAAACAGCATGGCTTGATGATAGACTGCCATTTACTCTAAACCACAAGGGCAGGAGGCAGATGACTATTGGCCACCGTACTGACAACAGACTGTGGCTTCTTGATTTTTTTTTTTCCTGAATGAATCTCACATGTCTGTCGGCGTGTGCTGCGTGTTTTCCGCCACTTGGTGAATAGCCTCTACTGATCGTAAGAAGTTGCAGCTCCTGAACACGTAAACAGTACGGGCATAAGCGCACAGGCAGTTTAACCTAAATGAAAACTGCCCATAGAGGATGTCCAGTTAAATTTCAGTTTCAGACCAATGTCGGTCTACTTTACTGTAAGTATATCTTCAGGTCTCATAAATTTACACAAAAGAAAGTGCTCAGGAACTATCTGAAATTCAGCTGGGTGTTTATATTTTTATTCACTAGATCCCATACTCCAATGGCTTTAGTGAGTATAATCCTCACAGTTCTACCTAATGTGAATTAGTTCTTTTCTTCCTGTGTTTACTCAATCAAGTTCAATTACTTTTAATATGGAGTTGCGTGGTCATTTCTTCTCGGCTACCAATAACCTGACTATACCCGCTGAAAGAGTGAGCCTTACACCAAACACTTTGTATTGAGCCCCTTCAATACTTCTTTGGAGTGCAAGATTTACTGTTCTGCCATTCTCTTTATCGACTTTGTTTAAACACACACACGGCACATTCTTTCCAGGGTGTGGAGAAGGTGGGTGAGAAAGCAAAACAACGCCTGGTACGAAGTGTGTGGCTACCGCATGTCACATGCTGCACCTGCTGGGGTGGGTGGGGTGGCTGCTTACAGAGGGGAGTACGTGAAGTGTCCCGGTACAGCAGTCTTCTCAAGGACACAGCTCGGCTCAGTGATCAGAGGACGTGGAGTATGGGAATCAAGACCAGAAGCCCTGGGTACCACTGGGGCTTTGCCCGAGTACCCTGTAAGCAGCTCCAAGTACCAACACAGACACGCGAAGAACAGCAGCAGGCTCCAGGCTCTGTGGCTATGATGTTCTAGCCCAATTTACAGATCGGGGAGCCAGGGTGCTTTAAAACATCACCACTCACACAACTGTCCCCTCAGCAAATAGGCCTGCCAGCCTATAGTCCCCTACTCAGCAGACTGGTGGTCGGGATCATTTAAACCCAAAGTGTTTGACACTAGCCTAGGCAGCAAGAGGAGAGCCTGGAGAGAGAGAGAGAGAGAGAGAGAGAGAGAGAGAGAGAGAGAGAGAGAGACCTCCTGATGAAGGCTGGGCCCCACCTTCCTTGTGTGCAGAGGGCTGATGGCCACTCTCCAGCTACCCCAATAGATGCTGCTCAGCTTTGCTTGCATGGCCTGCCGAGTTGCCCTCCGGGAAATGTTCCTTGCATTCTCCACCCCGCGCAGCTCATCCCATTCTTCACCCTGAGCTCCTTCCCTTGGATCTCCATCCCCAGCTCCACACTGCCCTTCAGCATCAGGGAAGAGCTAGCTCATACCGCGGGCCATTGCCCATCACACACAGTCCTCATCCCGACCCCAAGCCTGGTGGCTCTGACCTCTGACTTCCTGCTCTTCTGGGTCAAGAACCAGACTCTGATCCTGCTCAGGTCACTCCACATACCTCTAAAGCTTCCCAGAAAGCACGGACTTCACAGCCCAGGGCACTCCCAACACTCTCGGGGCCTTCCTTCCTTACCTCCCAGTCCCTGCCATACACCACCCTGGAAATGACATAGCCTGGACTCACACAGACCGAGATCCTCCACTGCCCGTCACAAGCTCCCAGATGGTCTTTCTCATACAGCAGCCCCAGAAGCACAGGCCCTGACCACACGGTATGCAGAGACACCGTTTGGTGCCTCAGTTCTGGATAGAGCAGGGGTGGCTGCTACTCCAGAAACTCGACTTGATAACGGGCCACCTCAAACTGGGACCTTCTTTGTGAGCCCTGTCACAGCCACCCTTCCGTAAAGGCTCTATCCGGGAGCCATCAAAGAAAGCAGGAAGAATCACTGTAAAATCCACCTCTTAATTTCTTAATTTCTTCCTTGAACAGACAACCCCCTTTAGTTGCTGCAAGTCTGGAGGTTCTGAGTTTTGAGACTTTGTGTTTGTTTGTTTGTTTGTTTGTTTGTTTGAGAAGGGGATGAATGTAGCCCAGACTAGACTTGAACTTCCCATGCAGTTGAGGAAGGTCATGTCTCTAATCCTCCTGCCTCCATCCTCCCGGTAAGGTCTGAAATTACGGGCATGCAATGTGCCACAAGGTCCTTCAGACAGGGTCAAGTTACAAAGCCCAGACTGGCCTTGAGCACGGGTCCTCCTGCATCAGCTGTCTGTGTGTTTGTGTGTTCGTTTGTTTGTTTGTTTGTTGTGTTTGCTTGTTTTGGTGGTCTCTGAGCCTCTTAAGTGCTGGATATGGGCATGCGCCATCGTGCCTCATCAGACTAAAATGCTGTTCTGTTTCGTGTAGTAGAGAAATCTTCAAAGGAAAGCTAACGGCTGGTGCTTTGGTTTAGCAGTCCTACAGTGCTCGTTTTTAGAGTGCAGACCCTGAGTTCTCTCTAGAAAAGGAACCCAAATCAGAAGAGTCTGCCATTTGAGTGTCGCCGGCCACGGGAGAGGCAGCATCTGGAAATTCCATTTTCTCTACCCTGCTAACGCGTGAGCAGAGGCCACCAAGCTTTGCTTTGGCGTTCAACACGGGAGGCAGAGCCCAGCTATCCACCTACCCAAGTCCTGTCATGAGACGTCAAGAGATGACCCCAACGTATTTCAAACCTATAACAGTGACATACCAGAATTCATGGACACCTCAAATCCCATGTCTTCTACGGCCATGCGGAGTTCATCTGAGCTGACTATGGAGGGGTCGTAAAGAACTGCTCCGGTACCTTCCGCCAAAGAGATGGATATTTGCTGCACACCTTTCCTCTGGGACAGCATGTCTTCGATGGGCTGAACCGAGGAGCCACAGGTAATGCCGCTGATGGTGAGCACTGCAGTCCTGCCTGGGCCCTGCTCCTGGTGTCTCTGGGAGGAGCCGGGGGAGGGGACACTGGGAGAGCCACTTTGGGGTTCGTTCTCCTCTACTCCATCGGGAAGAGACACTTTAAAGTTCCCAGGTGGTAGCGCCTCGATGGCTGTCTGTAGGAGGAAGGGAGTGACACAAGAAGGATCATACTGTATTTGGGCGGTTTTGTTCTCCAAGGACACGTGAATATTTTGAACCCCCGGGAGTTGGCCTATATTTCCTTCAATATTCAAGACACATGATTTACAGTGCATCCCGTCTATTCTTAGTGGGAGGGTGGCCAGGTGGCTCCCCTGGTGCCCCAGGGTCTCCAAATGATTGGAAGTCTGGACAGGAGAGACCGTCGCTCTCTTTAGGTTAGTGCTTTCTAACTTGTTGATATCAATTGGTCCCAGCCTTAAGGGAGCTGTTCTGTTCTTGATGGCAGCTTCAAACCCCATGTCACAGATGTGGTCCCTGAGGTCTTCGGGTTGAATGAGGTAAGGCTGATACGTAATGACTGCCTCTTGGTTGCTTAGGGAGACTTTGATTCTTACAACCCCTTGCAGTTTCCGGATCTTGCCTTCGATGGAGCTGACACAGGACTGACAGGTCATACCCTCTACCCGGAGCTTGACCACCGCCTCCTGGGCTGGGGAGGACCTGGAAGGCCAGGAGGCAGCCTTTCCTTCGGTGGCGCTGGCCTCAAAGCCCATATCCTCAATCTGAAGGCAGATCTGCTGCAGGTTCGTGACGGACGGCACGTATTTGACAGTGGCGCTGCCCTGTTCCAGAGACACCTTAATGTTCACGATGCCTTTCAGACTGGAGATCCTGTCCTCAATGGACTTGACGCAAGAATGACAAGTCATGCCCAGGATGTTAACCACGTCGGTGGCGGCTGGGGACGAGCAGGTGGTATCCAGGCCCCCTTCGTAGCCAACATTGTCGAAGGCGAAGCTCTGCTTCATTGACTGCTCCCAGGGCCGCACAGGCAAAGCAAGTTTAGACAAGATCTGAAAGAAAAGGAAATAACAATTTTATTCTTTGGTAGGAATTTTACGCTTGCACTGCCAATCCCATGAGCACGTTCAGACTGAGGGAAAGTCACGAGCACTTCCCCTGGGCTCCTAAAGATGGACTGTGAGAACCCTATAACTCTGCAGAAGGTCTGCCCCTGGACTTAGAAATCTTACTTAACTTGAGCTGAGCTGGATCCACTCCTGAAACCCCACTTAAACATCAACAGCTAACTGCCCAAAGACTGAATCCCAAGTCCAACACAGCTGATCAGACACCTGACAAGTTGTGGGAACAGAAAACAAAGCTTGAAACAGCCGCTCAACCAAAGAGACAATGTTTTCATACCACAAAGGCAGGTACTGGACAAGTTGTGGGAACAGAAAACAAAGCTTGAAATAGCCGCTCAACCAAAGAGACAATGTTTTCATACCACAAAGGCAGGTACTGCACATCTCGCACCAGGGGTCAGCAGGGCGAGACTACCAAAGCTTCCTCTACAGGCACTATCTCCAACCCCTACATTGGGTCTGGGTCCCACATCCAGTGCCCCAGCACTGGTTGGCACTGTCGTGCAGTCACCATGGCCAGGTTCTGGTCAGGGCACATACCCTGTGCAGCAGCCCAGACCCTTCTCCTACCGTATGATTTCATCCTTCCTGAGCCATCGCCAACTTGCAGGCCCAGTCTGACATCACACATCTTGCACTGGAATCCACCCTGGTGAGTTTACCAGCTCCTCCCTTCCACATACCTTCCTCAATCCCAGGATGTAGCTCAGGTCCAAATCTAGTGCTCCCCCTAGTCTGGTCAGACCAGCCCACCCTCTCTCTAATCTCTGGGCTTAGACAAGAACATACATCTAGTGTACCAGCCCAGGCCGTGTCCGCCTGACTTCATCCCACCCACGCCATATTTAGACTTCAAGCTGAACCTGGCCCAGAAATCCTGTGCTCTGTTCCAGCATGCTATGTTCACATCAAACACAGAATTAACAAAAGATGTCCACATGCCCAAGTCTCATGACGAAAATACAAATACAAAAAATACACTATTCCAGCCACACCCAAATCTACCAGTCCTACAGAAAGTTTTCCAGGGAGAATGACCTAGATGGAGTCTAAGACACAAAACTTAAAAGAACAATCATAAACTTCATCAAAAAAAAAAAAATGTAAAGCCCGCCCCCAGTGACACACCTCTTCCAACAAGGCCACACCCCCTAATCCTTCCCAAACAATTCCACCAACTCCAGGCCAAATATGCAAATATATGAACCTATGGGGGCCATATTCATTCAAATCACCACAAAGACGGAATTTTAAAACACAATATTCCAACCAGAAAACTCGGGGGTGGGGAGGAGCCCTACAAGCAGAATTGGTCAAGATGAAGATAGAATATCAGGATTTGAAGATAAAAGTAGAGCATCCAGACCGGCTACAGAATCAAAGATGATGAACTTAAAGCATGGGAAAAAAACATAGAAGACACTATGAAAAAAGCCAAACTGCCACACTCTTACAAGAAGCCTAGAAGGCCAACTAGTCACTGTCATTCACTGGAGGAGACACCAGCTAAATCCCCGATGTCTCTACCACTAACAGTTTTCCTGACACATATGCTCCATCAGCCCCCACACACTCACCCTTCCACAAACTAACAATGCTCCCCTGCTACTGCCGCAGAGCAAAGCAAAATTACTTCTCAAGGTAGTTACCGGGATGGGTCATGGTAGTGTCAAAATCAACTGTTAATCTTACCCGAGGCTCTCAAACAAAAAAACCCTTTCAGTTCTGTATAATCTCTTCTACCCAGAACCTCTGGCCCTCACTCAGATCCTGTGAACATGGGATTACCTGTCCCCACAGGACAGACAACTGTTATAATAGGTCTCCTCTGTTTGCAAAGCCTGCCAAACCACTAACCCCAACTCTTTTCCCAACCCGTCAGGCAGGCTGGTCTCTCCAGCTTCTGGCTGGCAGACAGATTTAACTCAAATGCCTCCATCTAGAAGGTACATTTTATCTTCTTGCCCTACCTATACATTTACAGGATGAGCTGAAGCTCTCCCTACCATCCACAAGACAGGCCACTACGGTGACAAGAGCCTTCACCACAGATGTAACATTTCACAGATTTTGGCCTTCCCTGTTCTCCACAATAGACAAATTTAATCTCCAAATGCCGAGCCGCATTCTTTAACAACAAAGAAAACCTACACATTTCATACCATTCCCAACCCTCTGGCAAAGTGAAACACATGGAGTGTAGTTAAAAGAATCCCTAACTAAACTAGCCGTAAACTTGCATTTAGACTGTTACAAATTCCTCCCACCGTTTCCTATAAAGACCTGTTCCTCCGCATATGAGTCCACAAACCCAAACGCCTTTGAGCTTTGAGAGGGTAGGTCCCTGGTAACCCCAGGATTTTCAGCTCCCACCTTGCAAGACTTACCTCCCCTGCTCCACCTTCCTCTCCTTCAACACCTCAGACAAATCCTTTGGACAAACATGGGCCAAAGACTCTTACTTCACACCCCCTACTTAACCTTAACCCTGATCTTGAGGTTGGACAATGGGTATACTTCAGTGTTCCACACATGACGTATACTCTATGACAAAAAGTGGAATGGGCAACTCAAAGTCATACACTACATCCAAAGCAACAAAACTCCAAAGGCTCCCTGCTTGGAAATCAGAACTCCATTTGCCCAGGAAATATGCTAAAATTCTTAAGGCAGGGCTGTCCACTGTTCAAATCCTTTTCAGTGTTGTCCATTAAGCCCTAGCAGAGGCAATAAGATATGAGAAGAAAATAAAAGAGATACCAATAGGAAAAGAATAAGTCAAACTATCCTATGTGCAGATGATACAACATACACAAGAAATCTCAGAAATCCCACAAAAAAACCTCTAGAAAAGATAAAAAACTTTCAGCAAAATGGCAAGATACAAAAATCAACTTGGGAAAATCAGTAGCCTTTCTGTCCACTAACAACTGACACACTGAGAAAGAGATCTCAGACACAATTCCATTTGCAGTAACCTCAACGATAATAAACTCTCTTGAAATAAACTTAACAAATGAAAATAATATTCAGTAAAAACTTTAAATCTTAGGAGACGGAAGATAGAAGAAAATACTAGAAAGTGGAAAGACACTGTATGCTTGTGGATTAGAATAACATTATGAAATGCTGCAAGCCCCATAAAAAATTCCCATTGTGTTCAATACAGAAGTAGAAAACACTATCCTAAAATTTACAAGGGACCAAAAAGACTCCCATGGCCAAAACAATTCTGAATAAAAGAGCAATGTCAGAGGGATTACAATTCCAGATTATAAATTATTATAGGGCCATGGTTAATAAAAACAATATGGTACTAGCACAAAACTAAACACGCACGCCACTGAAACAAGATTGAGGTCCCAAAGATGAGTACACAGAACTTCAGCCACTTACTATGTGACAAAGATACCCAAAGCGTAAACTGGAGGAAAGAAAGCCTCTTCGTCAAATGGTGACAGCGAAACTGCATCTCCAGCTGCATCTCCTTATGAGGAAGAGTGATTCTAGACGTGTGTTTATTGTCTTGAATAAGAACTAACTCCAGATGGATCAGAGCCCTCGATGTAAAACCTGAATCTGCCAGAAGAAAACTCACTCTCCATCCTACAGATGTGGTGAGGGACTTTCCGATAGGACTCCAGTTGCCCAGGAAATAAAACGATCTTGCTTTAAAAAACGACCTGCACAGCTAAGGAAACAATCAGTGCGGTGAAGGGAAGCCCACAAAGTGACAGAGACTGCCAGTTATACATCTGACAAAGGATTAATATCCTGACTACATACATAAAGAACTCAAAAAAAAAAAAAGTGGAATTGGAAATTCAGCCACTTTCAAAGTCAGTGTGGAAAACTCCCAAGAGCTAAAACTACATCTACCCTGTGACCTAGGTAAAAGAAAAATGAGATCATGAGATTTGCGTGTATATGGATGGAACTAGAAAAGACATACTGAGTGAGGGCCCAGACAGACAGACATCACATGTTCTCTCCCGTCAGGGTCTCCTAGCTCCAGATCTCCAGATGTGAGCATATATTCTGTAATTATGGAATCCAGGGAAGTAAGAAGGGACTAGGGTGGGGGAGAGGCCTGGGGAAGAATAGCAAGATACAAATAATATAAAGCGAGAAAGGGGAAAATAAGTGGGGCTTTGATGTGGCAAAGGGTAGGGGGTCAACACAGGAGAGGAAGGGGGAGGGTCAAATCACACAAAGAACATTGGGATCATTATTATGTATCTTAAGCTATGTATAATACATGTATATGTATATATTTATAGTTTAAATTAAAATTAAGACACCTTGACCTTGCTCCCCCCAAGAGTCATAAATTATTCAACAAAAACCCCAGTACCAGGCATTTGGAACTCCCTTTTGAATTGTTGGTCAGAAGAGTCCAAGAGACTCCAAAAACTCTACAGGCTTCTGCTTCTGCCCTTGGTTGCCTGCTAGAGGGGGAAGCAAGGTCTCTCCTGCTAAAGACACCATGTACTTCAGACACAGGACTTGGTGCATCAGAACTGGATCTGACCTGAACACCTCCTCCCTGAGGACTAGCTTCAAGGTACCAGAAAGTTCTATGCATCTGCTAAAAGAGGAGAGCAACCAATAGCCTACCTAGCTCTGGTTCCTACAGCAACGACCAGCATGCCAAGGTATCCCTTAGAGTACTCCACCAGCAAGGGGCATGCTAACACGAAAGGGGATCTCCCGGGGCCCACCCTAATGAAAAGGAAGGAAGGAAGGAAGGGAGGGAGGGAGGGAGGGAGGGAGGGAGGGAGGAAGGAAGGAAGGAAGGAAGGAAGGAAGGAAGGAAGGAAGGAAGGAAGGACAAGCAGCTAAGAGAAAGCCTTCCCTAGGGATAAGGCCCCTAACTGCGTATCCAATCGGTCAGCCTTGAAATCGTATACACACAAATACAATTCTAATACTAAATGAATTGAGCAGGTTATATTTATACATTTATGTATATGTATGTAATAATAACAAAGAGGCCACAAATTGAGAGAGAGAGAGAGAGAGAGAGAGAGAGAGAGAGAGAGAGAGAACGAGAGCACAATTGGAGTGTAAGAGCAGCTGGAGGAGAGAATGGGAAGGGGGAAATGATATAATTATACTTTAATTTCAAAAAGTATTTTTAAAAACCCACTAAAGATTTTCTCTTTTTTTCACTAATTTATTCACTTTATACCCCCACATCACACAGCTCCTCCACCCATTCATTCCCCCTCCCTTTCTCCTTGAGAAGGGGGAGGCTCCCCTGGGTATCCCCCTACCCTGGCACACAGAGTCACTGCAGGATTAGGTGCATCCTCTCCCGCTGAGGACAGACAAGGCAGCCCACCACTCAGTATTATCTACATCACCCCATCCTGAATGGAGAAAATGGAGAGCCTGGCCACCAGCATCAGAACATCTCAAGGTGTAAAAGCATGAATACAAAATAAGAAAACTAGAGACAACAGTTGTGAAATTACTGGGCTCGAGTTGGCAAGATAGCTCAGCAGATGAAGGTAAAGGGGAGCCCTGTCCCCAAGACCCAGTTGGCGGAAGAAGAGAAGCAACTCCTATAAGGACATTCTGATACACACACACACACACACACACACACACACACACACTGATCAGGGTCGTGAAGGCTCCCTTCTGCTCTGACATTGTCATCTTGAACATGTCCGTTTTCACCCTAATGGTATCCAATGGATGTGGAGAGTGTGGATGCTTGCTGAAGGGGAGGAGAGCAAGGTGCGGTTTCCTGTCTCCCTGTGGTACATGAGAGCCCCACCCCACCTGCCCTCACTGTTACTGAACCCCGAAGAACTCAACAGCCCTTCCATCTTAAACTTCGGAGGGTCTGCTGAGTTGCAAATCCCGGACGGAACAGGCAACATCTCAACTCCGTACGTCTTAAAAGTCTCACTTTTCAGGAATAGTTATCAGTACACTCCGTCACCTTTGGGTACGTGGCTGCAAAGACTCACGCCTAGGGCCCAGAGGCAGAATGTACAAGTGGAGCGCATGCCTGTGAGCAAAGCTGTGGAGGTGTGCTGACGTGAGAAGGGTAAAATAAAAAATAACAAGTCAATCAATATGTAAATAAATAAGTAGCCCTGCTTCACACAGTACACACCAGAACCTGGTTCACTGATCCATAATGTTCCCTCGAAGAAGACAAATGCCAACAATTCAACAGGAAAAAAAGGTAGTTTGTCCCCCAAAAAGGAAACATAAATTATCAAAAAAGGAAATGTTAGGCCAATAGCAGTGGTGTGAACCTGTCATGGCACTGACTGGGAAACTCAAGTGGGAAGGTCACAAGTTCAATTCCAGCCTGGACAACACAACGTGACCTGATCTCAAAGGAAAAGCATGAGGGGCTAGAGAGATGGCTCGACAGTTGAGAGCACTGGCTACTCTTTCAGGAGACCAGGGTTCAATTCTCAGCATCCACAAGGCTGGCTGCTCACAACCATCCCAACTCCAGTTCCTGAGGACCCAGTGCCCTCTCCTGACGTATGTAGGTACTGCGTGCCATGTACATGGTTGCACAAGACATACAGGCAGTCAAAACGCCCATGCACAGAAAGTATAAATGAAAGAAAAGAATAGGTCTCTCTCTGATAGGTCCCTCCTTCAAGGGAATGGAAGCTCTCTGGAGGACAACCCAGTGGCACCTATTAAAATGACAAATTCACAAAGGTCTGACTCAGCAACTCAGCTCCTGAGAATTCATCCAAGAAATGCAGTGTGAAATGAAGTTTCTAGAGTAATGATGACACTGATTTTACAAAAGCAGAAACAATTAGAGTCTGGTAGGCTAGTTATTACATAGCCACAAAGTGGAATACTACAACGCTCTGAGCATGAATTAGGCAGCACTGCACATACTGAAGTAGACGGAAATATGTTGTTCGGTGCAAAGAACAAGGTACAGGATACGTAGTGTTTCATGTTTAGGTGCTCTATTGCTACACAATATAACGGCTGGTAATGACAGCTCAGTCTCTCACCTTGGAGGAGGTCAACGGTAACAACCCATCCCCGCCCCACATACTATCATGTGCGGTGGCCTGAACCTCACTGGAGCTGGAGAATGACAGCTCATTCTTTACATGTCTGCTAAACTGGGCCTCACTGCCAGCTGGAAGGTCAGCTGGAGTTGGCAGACTGGTCCAGTTTGCCACATAGCTTTTCACCATGGCTAGATAGTGGATTCCAGTGTCATGGTGGCAAGCATTCCCTGAGAACAAGTCTCAACTCGTAAGCACTATCAAATCCCTGGAGGTCAGTGTCAGTCCCAATGCCCAACAGTTGGGATGGAAGGGAATTAACACAGGGCTTGAATAAAACCATGTGAGGCGGGCGGGTTATCCTTAGGGAAATGCCTAAGGAACCAACATGGTGTGAGGGACCAAAAGGAAGTCATTGTCACTGCACGATTAAATGCAACACATATGAGTTACCATTCTGAATACTAAGTGATTTAAAAGTTAAAAACGGTATGAAGGCAACAGAGGCCTGGGACGGCGGCTTGACCGGGGGTCGGCAATGATTAACACTGATTCAAAGAGAAAGACATAAAGGGTAGAAGAAAAACTAAGAATCGACTGAAGAACATTCGCTTGCATCTAGCATCACAGAAAACAAAACTGCCTCCTTGTGGCAAGACACAGCCCTTCAACCATCTCATGTGCTGGAAGAAAATTCTGTATATATATTTTTTTTTCTCTGCTACCCACCCTCCGTGAGCTGGTCCTAGCTCTGCCTCTGATATCCCAAAGTCAGGCCACAGCACCAGAGCTATCAATCTCTGCCCAGCTGATTCTACGTGTTACGTGTTCCTGGCAGAATGATCTGTGGAAGTGTTAGAGGCAATTGATTAGTAACAGGCAACACGCAGTGCTCAGCCTGTTCTAGACAGTCAGGCTTTCTGCAACAGGCACTTACAAGACAAAGCTTTTCGAAGGACAGTTACGAAACGACCATCAAGAGTCTCCTTCACCTCTCTGTTGCCGTACTGAGTGAACCTTGGCCGTCCTGTGTGAACACTCTACCACAGAGCCACACCTGTCAGCAGTCACATGGGGTGTTTGGATCGCTTTAGGTGTGGACAAGTGGTGTGTGCCTGCGTGTTCTCAGCTCCATTCTTTAGCACTGTGTTTGCAGAGCGAGTAAAAGGAAACTCTCCTGCTGGTGTTTATATTTAAAATCAACACAGCTTACACCGCAAGCTCTGAAAAACAATCCTCCAGTTAGCAGGCCGGGGTTGAAAGTATGCCCAGGGGGAAAGGCCTGTAGGCGCCTCTGCTTCATCCCATTCCGCCTTGGGGGACCAGCCTTCACAGCATTTGGGGACTTTTTCCTGCAGGTCCTCCATCCGTTTGAAGAAGAACACCTGCTTCTGACAGAAGAAGCTCTTGTTGTCTGTTTTCTGTTGTTTGAAGCAGGTGTCCTTGCTGTAGCCCAGAGCAACGGCCACTCTGGGAAAGCGACAGATGTGCTGCTTGGCCCAGCCTCACCTCGGAATCCTCTGGACATCAGATTCAAGAGGCAGGAAGATGAGGATGATGGCCACACTCAAAGCATCTCACACAGGGCCAGGGGTACGGCTCGGCTTTGGGGGGAGGAGGGCAGGGAGAAGGAAGCAGCAGATCTCATCCAAATATCCCAGGCATCCAGACAGACAGGTGTTACTCTCTTAATAGTCCCAATGTGGGAAAACTGATGTCTCTATGTTGAACCACCGCAAGCATACGCCTATGCATTAGCACATACATATCTTTAAGTGTTCTAAAATAATGTTTTTAATTATATATTTTGAAACTTAAAATTTTTAATTTAAAAAATAAATGTTATGTTTCTGTGCGTATGTGACTTGTGTGTGTTTGTGACGTGTGTGTGTGTGTGTGTGTGTGTGTGGTGTTTTGTGTGTACATGTATGTACAGCATGCTTCCCTATGCACGTGCATGAAGAGGTCACTGAACTTCAGGGGTCTCTCTCTACTGCTCTTCTCCTTATTTGAGACAGTCTCTCACTGAACCTGGAGCCTGCCTTTCAGCTAGCTGTCCGGAGAGCCCCCGGGAAGTGTCTTTCTTCGCCCCGACAGTGGGTATCGATGTCCAGTCTTACAAGAGTGCTGAGGATACGAGCTTAGGCCCTTACACCTACACAGCACGTTCCTTACACATTAAGCCATCTCCCCAGCCCAAGTGAGTAAAATTAATTAATAAATAAATAGAGTTAGCAAACTTTCTCTTGTCTCTCTGTTTCGGTGTCTCTCTCAGTGTGTGCTTGTATGTGCATGCATTATTTTCAACATCAGCCAGCTATATTTACAAAATAAAAATTTGAAGACAGTGGTACCCTCTCCAGTTGCCACTCACGCTGTCTCAGGATACCCATTAGCAACACTCAGTGGGCTCAAGGCGGGGGGTGGGGGGTGGGGGGAGTCGGGGGCAGAGACCAGGCTCCACGCTGCCATCCAGAACAGCCTGGGGAAAATCCCCTAACTCTAAGGTGCACAGGCAGACCCAGATCCCTGGCTCGGATGCAGAAGGGAGGTCCCACACAAAGCACTCATAAGGTAGAGTCAGAGAGTATCACAAAGACAAAGGCGCTCGTGGCAAGCTGCCCTAGATTCCACACATCCCTGCCCAGGAAGAAACTGGGAAAGAGTCTCTTGGAATTGTCCACAAATTCATCAAAAATAAATAAATAAATAAATAAATAGCAATTGAAAATAACGGGAGGAATCCTAGAGATTCAACCCAGGGCCCCGTCGTCTAAATGAACTGCTAAGCCTTCTCTCTCTGGCCAATAAAGAAGCATCTCAGAGCGCTGTGAGACGAGAGCAGAATAAAGAATCTTTAAATAAAACTGTTTCCGTCGTCAATACCAAAGTGCAGTGGACCTTCTACACACGCCAATCTCTCTCCTCCACCCCTCACCCCCTCCCTAGAAAAGCTGGAGCTACCTCTAAGTGCAAACTTAACCCCAGTCCCCAGAGTCTCTCAGTTTGTGTTCTACTGCACTGACCTGGGACCTCCTTTCCAGGGTTCTAGCTAAAACACCCGGTGACAGCTCTTCCTCTGGCTGGGGAGGACCTTTCTCCTCCGAAGACGACGAACAAGCCAAGCTCCCAAGCCCAGAGCTTCTCCTGAAGGTGCACCTCTTCTGCACAGACAGCAGTGTCACCTGTGGGTTACTCAGACTGGCCAGGAAAGAGGGCTCCGGATTCTGGTGCATCTTGCCTTGAGCTTTCTCCATAGTTGGGTCCACCGTCACTCCTTCCCTTCCCACAGTCCACAGCTCCGCCACACTTCTGGTGTGGAGGGAAATGCTTTCAAAAGGTCTTGCTCATTAGCAGGGACAGGCACCCTTCCCCAGCCTGGAGTGGGAAACTGCAGGCAGGGAGCCGCAGTCTTCAGTCTGCGGCCAGCTCAGGAACTTGCACACACTGCATACCGCCGCTGCCTCTGTGGACCTATTTGCTTTGTTTATCTCCACCCAATCCAACTGGCAGCCTCTCGCTCCCTCGCTCGGCACAGGTGTGGGCTGCTGTGGGCCTCAGCACAAAACCCATACACACGATACAGCAAGCAGTGCATCCTGGGGCCCGGCGCCTAATCGTCTCCCAAAGCCAGGCGCAGCTTCCTTTTGGCCACCTGTACTCCTAGAAACCTGGCTAAGGACAAAAGCGCTGGGCTAGCCAATTCCTTGTAGTGCCAAGCTGCGAGGGTTTTCCTGGAATAACTTCAGTGGCCTCTTCCAGGCCTCCAGCCCTGGCAGAGGGCAGCCTGTTGGGTGAAAGAAGCGTCCCCCGGGCAGGGTTTGCATTCCCATGCAAACCATGTCTTCTGCAGCTTTGTTCTCCATTGACTTCAGTGAGAACTGACTGCACAAACTCATGGCAACGGGGCTCAATCGTCCTTTATACTGGCACAACTGGTGGGAACTAATCCATAATTCAGGCTTCTCAGGCTACCTGCTGTTCCACCTGAGGATTAACAGACAGACAGAGACACGCACAGTGTGGAAATCCAGGCAGTTGCCCTCTGTAAGATGACAGGGCAGTCTCCTTTCCCATCCCCCCACCTGACCCATAGGGCATGACTTCAAGTCCCATGGGAGGGACCACTCAGACAGACAGTGATTCTGGCAACACCCTTGGTCTTGGTCGGTGTGTGGAGGGTACATGGTGCAGACTAAGCAGAGCCAGTATGTAAAGCAGCTACTCTGCTCTTGTCTGCATCAATCCTTGCAGCTGAATGCATCACTTTCAGGTCGCTAGAACATGTATTTAGAACCCATGTCCATTGTGTCTGCGAATGTATACTTGGGTTCTACCTGACTTGACTGCAGCCATCTTGAGTCATAACCAACATGATTCTTCCCTGGTTGGTTTTCCAAGGCTAGTTTTCTTCCTGTCACAAATGGTAAAAACCATTACAATGGTGTGGAGCTCTATGACCAGACGCTGACCAGGGAATGTGCCTGACATCTTTGATACTAGCTTGAGATCAATCAGATACATGGATGAAGTCACTTCTGATTTGACTGTACTGTGTGTTTATGGGGAGGCAGGGGTAAGGTCAACACTATCTACACACGTATTCAGCCCTTACTGTCAGGGAAATTGCAACTAGCAAGAACAGAGCATGCACTTGGCAAGACAGAAGAAATTCTTTAACTATGACAGGCTGAGACCCAAGAGCACACTTTGTAAAGGTTTGCACAATTTCTTGCAACTTTTATAGGTCTGGTAACAGGGGTGGTCTTTGAGTCCCATGTCCACCAAAAGGAATTTCCACCAGGCATGTTTACTGGAATGGACATTTTTGTATATATATGTTATGTGGGCAGCAATACAAGTATATAAATTTTTGTTAGAGTTTTCGAACTTCAATGTGGCCAAATTGGGACGAAAGACCAAGTGGCCCAATACATCTTGCCAACGTTGCCACATTAAATAAATCTCTTTTTTTTCTGATTTCCACTTTTAATTTGGCTCTTATGATTATATCTAAGTATACTGTAGCTGTCTTCAGACAGCTAACAGAAGAGGGCATCAGATCTCATTACGGATGGTTGTGAGCCACCATGTGGTTGCTGGGATTTGAACTCAGGACCTTTGGAAGAGTAGTCAGTGCTCTTAACCATTGAGCCATCTCTCGAGCCCCTAATTTGGCTCTTTTAATTGACCTATTGAGAGTAGATGGTTAGACCGGCCTTGGGGCATATGTTATAACCCCCTGAGTTCGACAGCATTAGCAGTAACGAAGACATACAAACTTTGGCAGGTAAAAGGATATCGTTCTCAGCAAACAGGATCTGCAGTTTGACCTTTGCCAAGATAGCTGTGGTAACTACTCCTCCAGGTGGTATTTACTTTTCCCAGAAAAAGGGGTAGGGTCTTTAACAAGCCAGCAGAAATCATCACGCTTTAGTAAAACTTTAACTCATTTACTTCTACGTAACTCTCTGCTTACTAGTCCAAGATTTCTATTAAGCTCTTATAACATAGAGCAATAACTTGGTTTTCTTAGGTGTATCTATAAGATGTGTGTGTGTGTGTGTGTGTGTGTGTGTGTGTGTGTGTTCTCCTTATCTCCTATTCATGGTCATTGTTGGAGCCAAATACCCTTTGTCCACCAACTCTCAAGCTGATTATCCCCTCTTCCTGCCACCGCCCAGTAGGTCCTCAGCTCAGAGTGATGTCTAAGCCCTGAAACACAAGGATCTCCCATCTATACTCATGAGCAAATATCAGATGTTACATACGCCTGTTTAAATATATCTAAACAAATTAGTTGACCTGTATGTATAGAGCGGGGTGTGCTTTTTTTTTTTAAACCTAGAATTCTTTAGGGTTTTTCAGTTCTGTTTTTCTTTTTGGACAGAATCTTACTATAGTCCCAGATGCCCTTAAACTTATCTTATAGACCAGCCTGGCCTCAAACTTGTGGTAATCCTCCTGCCTCTGCTTTCTGAATACCAGGATTATAAACATGTGCCCCACATGCCTGAAGCTCTACCAAGAATTTCATGGTGATTTCTGTCCCCTTTATATAAATCCAAGGACAAACTCTATTATTCTCTATTCATTCATTCTAGAACAACAGGTCTTCAAAGTGTCTTCTTGCACCTATGTGTTCTGACTCTCACATGTGTAAACTTTGCTGTTTCCTAAAACAAGATTCATACATGTCTATGAATTCATATATATATATATATATATATATATATATATATATATATATATATGCCACACACACTACTTGCTGTCCCAAACAACTATTTTGTAAGCTGAGAAGCCTGGGCCCCAAAGGCAGATGGGCAGCTCCTGTTTCCATGAGCCCCTAGGACAAAAGGGCCCTGTTTGGGGGAGGGACACCTGGCAAAGAAAACATTTCAGCACTCAAAAAGATTACCAGCTCAACCCAGAGGAGCTTTCACTAGGAAGGGCCTCCAAGAAAGACCCTGGGGCGGGGCGGGCCAACCCTCTAAAGCACAAGAGGAGGCTCAGATTCTGTGACAGGACAGGACCAGAGAATCTGACACTAAGCTGTGTGCTGGACACAGAGGCCTGGAAGTTTCCCACACTGAGGGTATGGTTAGCACAAACACGGCATTCACCGCAGCTACGGGTCCTACGCTCATCCATCATCCACGCCAGAACACAGGTCACTAAGACTATAAGCCGGATGTTAAATGTACGCACAGCACAAGATCCCAAAAATCTTTCTCCAGGGCCTAGCCCTGCGGCTCTGCCTGATGCTTTCCTCCATGCACTCTCCCAGCCTTGCTAGATCTAGCCCAGCTTCTACATCCAGTGTCCTGGCCCAGTTTGGCCATTTCTGCCTGAATCACACGCAATTTCTGGTCATGCCCTGCCCCGCCCTGCCTAGCCCCCAACTCATAAGCTCATCCCATACCACACAAAACGTTTGCACGTAGCAGTATTTGACCCCACACTCCAGGCTGGAACTGGAATACACATTGTATACTGAAACCCAGCCTCGCCTGTCCGCTTGACTTCACTCCATCTAAGCCATTTCCAACCTCTGGGCTCACACATGCTCTCTTCTGCCCCAGACACAGAACAAAAGAAGTGCACATGCAAAAATGGCAAACAATATGAAAGACCAAGGCCGTCTCTCCCAGCCACAATCCACCAGTCCTGTAGAAGTGTTGCCCGTAAGAATTAAATTTATGAGTCCCAAGGCACAGTGTTTAAAGGAGCAATCATAAACTTCATCAAAGAATTCAAGGAGTTTAAAGCAGACGCAAAGAAACAGCTCAGTGGAACTAAGGAGAAAGAGCTTAAGGAGAACAAATGCCTGAGTGATGCCCAGGAAACCATGAACAGCCAGGTGCGGTGTTGTACCTCCAAGTGGTTGGAGGCAGAGGCCGGCAGATCTGAGTTCAAGGCCAGCCGGGTCTACATAGTGCGTTCTATGACAGCCTGGGCTGTACAATACTGAGATCTTGTCTCAAAAAAACAAAAACAAAAAAAGCAAAGAAGAGGAGGAGGGAAAGGAGGAGGAAAGAAGAGAAGAAGAAAGAGAGGAGGGAGGAAGCCCAAACAATCCAAGGCTTGAGAATAAAATTCAATAAAGACATGGAAACACTTGGGGCTGGAAAGCTCTCTCAGAGGATAAGGGCATGGGCTGCTCTTCCAAAGGTCCTGAGTTCAATTCCCAGCAACGACATGGTGGCTCACAACCATCTGTAATGAGATCAGGTACCCTCTTCTGATGTGCAGTCATACAACCAACCTAGAGAGACAAAATGAAATAATAATAAAAGTCTTCTAGAAAAAAAAAAAAGCAAAGTCCAGAACAGATAAGCTAACATCATAACTCTATTAGACTTTCACACATTTTTTACTGCCAGTCCTTCTTAAACTATTCACATACACAGACATAAACACACACACACACACACACACAAAGAAGGAGCACTCCCAGACACCTTCTATGAAGCTAGTATCATTCTTCTAATAGCAAAACCTGGTATAGGCACACACAGAAAGAAAAAAATGTTGATGAACATAAAGCCAAAAATACTCAATAAAATACTTACAAACAAAATACAGGCAAACATCAAAAGAATTATTCACATACCATGATCAAGTCAGATTTATCCCTGAAACACAAGGATGGTTCAACACTACACTAGCCAATAAATGTAATAAACCACATTAGTGAACTTGAATATAAAAATCACATGATCATCTCACACAATCCAGACAAGGTCTTTGGCCAAATCCAACATGCCTTTATGATAAAAGTCCAAAAGGATGTAGGGCCAGAAGGAGCATACCATAACATAACAGCAACCATGTAAAAGAAACCCACAGCTGACATCATCCCAAACAGAGAAAGCATGAAGCAATTCCCTGAAGTCAAGAGACAAGGTCGTCCGCCATCCCCAGTCCTCTTCAATATGGCGCCCAATGCACTAGCTGGAGCAATGAAGCAAGAGAAGGAAATTAAAGGAATCCAAATAAGAAGCCAAACTCTCCCTATTAGCAGATGACATGACAGAATACAGTAGAGACCCCAAATTTTCTGCCAGAAACCTTCTAGAAACGATCAACAAATTCAACAATGTGGCAAAATATAGAATCAACTTGCCCAAATGAAAAGCTTTTCTATACACCATCAACAGACAAACAGAGAAAGAGATCATGGACACACCCCCATTTACACTAGCCTCAAAGAAAATAAAATCATGAGGGATACACCCAGCCAGAGAAGCAGAAGACCTGTACAGTGAGAACTTTAAACCCTCCAGGAGCTAGATAAAGACACCATGAAACGGAACGACATCCCATGTTCATGGATAGAATTAATATTGTAAAAAAAAAAAAAATGATCTTTTACCTAAAGCTATTTACAGAGTCAATGCAATTACAATCAAAAATCCCCCATTTCAATCTTCACGAAAACAGAAAAGGCTATTCTAAAAGTCACATGAAACCACACAGGACACCCCATATAGCCAAAGCCATCCTCAGCAAAAAAAGTGCAAAGCTGGAGGGACTTCCATTTCCTATCTTATGATCCGTTACAGAGCCTACGTAATAAAGCAATATGGCTCTGGTACAATAATAGACGTGTAGGCGGATGAAACAAAATCAAAGACTCAAAGACGAGTCCACATACCTTTCCTACAATTCCTGTAATATTATATCATATTTATAATATAAATAATTATAACTGCAAAAAAATTAAATTTTAAAAGACTCTATAAGAGCACAAGAAACATTTGCCCTTAGAACAAAAGACAGCAGCATTCAGGTATGAGAATATTCATTTAATCTTCAGGCACATGGGTGGAGCATGGACGGCTCCTGGCCAACGTTCCCCATGGAAGTCCTGCTTTCCAAGTTAGCTCAGTAGGACTTTTACACTGTAAATAGGAAATGGAAATCAGCCAAGCAGCCATCAGCAAGCTCGCTGGAGAGTTCTTAAAGGTCTATTTCTGTAAACAGCCTGCAGGGGTAAAATAACGGTAGTTAAATGATGGGAAGACTAGATGGGGCCCAAATGAGAAACACCTAGACTATCAAAGTAAAAGGCCATGCTTCGGTCTCCGGTCACTGCAGAAACAGCCCCTCCCTGGCTACTCTCCACTCCAGCTCCGCTGTAAACACCAAAGGATGCTCAGGACTCTGCAGGAAGCTAGTAAGATAACCCTTCCCCGCCACTGCCTAAGCTCTCAGGCTTCGAGATCTCTGGTGCCACCTAGAGGCCAAACTACCTCCCAGTCCCTCACTCTTCCCACCACAGGACACCATGTTGAATCTAAATACTAAAATATGAAAACAAACACACACGCGCCCACGCACACACACACAGCATTCTTGAAGTCCACCACTACCAAATGCTTTTGTGGCTGCCGTGATCAGCTGCCAGGTGACCCATTCTCCTAGGATTTCCTTTCTATTCCAGTCTGAGTCCTTTATTAGAGTCTTGTATGTCCCAAAGCACAAAGTACTGGAATGCCACTCTATCCCCCTCCCACCCCCCAGCCCTCTCCCCTCCCCAGCTTATCCTATAGGTCTCTTCTTCAAATGTATATATACTCTCTGGAAATCTCACCCAATCCCATGGAAATCCCACCTTCCTTAGTCTGATCAGACTGTATAACAAAACACCTCAGACTGGGTCTCCTATGAATGGCAATGGACTTAGAGGTCAGGCGGCTAAGATCAAGGTGAGCAGCTCTGGGGTCTGTTATGCACTGCATCCTCACAGGGCAGAAGAGCTGAGGGACTTACTCCTTCGAGCCTTTCTAAATGAACAATTTATTTTTTGAGATTAGATACAGTTACATCATTATTTCTGTTTTAGAGTTTCCATTGCTGTGAAGAGACACCATGACCAAGGCAACTCCTATAAAGAACAACATTTAATTGGGGCTGGCTTTTAGGTTCAGTCCACTATCATCAAAGCAGAAGTATGGCAGCATCCAGGCAAACATGGTACTGGAGAAGTTGAGAGTTCTACATCTTCATCAGAAGGCAGCTAGGAGAAGACAGACTTCTAGGCAGTTGTAGTTTCAAAGCCTATCTCCTGTGACACATCTCCTCCAATAAGGCCACACCTCCTAATAGTGCCACTCCCTGGGCAAAGCATATTCAAACTACCACATTTCACTCTCTGGCCCCCATAGTCCTGTTCAAACACTTAAGTCTATGGAAGCCGTACCTAGCCATAGCATAATGAAAAATGCATTTAGTCCAACCTCCAAAGTCTCTATACTCTATCGCAGTCTCAATAATGTTTAAAAGTCTCTTCTGAGATTCATCCACTCGCTTAACTGTAGTCCTATAAAGTCAAGAGCAAAAAGCAAATTACATACTTCCAACATCACAGCACATACCTTACCATTCCTAAATGACACAGTGAGGAGATCTTGGACAAAAGCAAGACCAAAAACCAGCTTGTCAAACTCCAAACTCTGCATCTCCATGCTCGATGTCAAAGCACTCTTCAGAGCTCCAACTCCTCTCATCCTTGTTGGCAGGTCTGGCATTCAGTAGCAACATACTTCCTTCTCTTGGGCTGGTTCCACTCCCTGTTAGCAGCTTTCCTCGGCAGGTAATCCATAGCTGTGACATCTCTAACATGTTGGTGTATCTAAGGCAATATCTGGGATCTACACATGATCTTCTGGGCTCCTTCAGAGGGCTTGGGTCAATTCTCCAGCTCTTTCCTCTGTAGCACTCTAGGCTCTGGTTGACTCTACTCCACTGCTGCTGCTGTTCTTGGTGGTTATTTCATTGTACTGGCATCTCCAATATGCCTTGGTCTTCTGATGCAACTAGGCTTCACTAAAAGCCTCTCACGAGCCCGGTGTGGTAGCACACGCCTCTAATCCCAGCACTTGGGAGGCAGAGGCAGGCAAATTTCTGAGTTTGAGACCAGCCTGGTCTACAGAGTGAGTTCCAGGACAACCAGGGCTGTACCGAGAAACTGTCTCAAAAACAAAAAAACAAAAACAAACAAACAAACAAAAAAGCCTCTCACAGTGCCAAGCCTCAACTTCTTTGCATGACCCCTTCAGTTGCGGGCCATTACATTAACTGCAACTGAGGCTGCACCTTCACCAATACCCTTCTCTGACTTCTCACAGTACCAAGCCTCAGTTGTTCTCCATGACCCCTTCATGCCTTCAAAGCTGGTACCACCTGGTGATTTTCACACATTACCAAGTCCAGCTGC
The DNA here is from genome assembly GCF_900095145.1 of Mus pahari. Taxonomy (NCBI): domain Eukaryota; kingdom Metazoa; phylum Chordata; class Mammalia; order Rodentia; family Muridae; genus Mus; species Mus pahari. The sequence goes on from NC_034608.1 coordinate 40,034,887, forward strand.
AGCATGAAGTACAACCTTGGCTACCTCTGGAACACAACCTCTGTGCTCTCAGAAAACACTTCCCAAAAGACTTCACTTCAATGATGCTGGTCTCTTCTTAATCACTGCAGATTCTAACCACCACACACCTCCCCACTTCCCTTTGCAAGCCTCTTTTGTAAGGACACCAGTCCCACTAGGTCTACCCTTGTGAGCTAATTGTTTCCAAAGACCTTACTCCAACCCAGGAACCTGGAGAAATTACACGTTCATTCCCTGGCACCGCTTACAGCCAACAACTCCCAGACTCCACACTCAGGAACCCAATGCTTTGTCACCATCTCCCTTGGATGTCTAACATGCACAACAAACTTAGCAATCCTACAACTGCACTTCTAATTTTCTCCCGTTCCCTGTTCCTTCCATAGCCTTCACTGGTACATGAAATCCCTCCCAGCAATAGCCCAGGATGCACTACTGATAAGAAGTACTCCTTTCAAATCCAGCAGTATATGTCCAGAAAATGCTGTAAGTTCTACCTTCAAAAGACATCGAGTAGCAACCATCTGGGCACTTTAAATATATATATATATATATATATATATTTTCACATGGGCGCTTTGCTTACATGTATGTCTGTGTGCCATTTGCACACTTGATCTCATCAGTAGCCAGAATAGGGAGCCAAATCTCCAGGACCTGGAGTTATGAATGATTGTGGGTGCTGAGCGGATAATCAAACCCAGTTAGTTCATTTGGCCAGTACTCTGAGTAACTGAGCATCACTCCAGCCCAGAGTCAGTGCATCTCAGCAGTATTCTTTTTTAAATCCTCGAAAGTGGGCTTGGAAGGATGTGCCTGTAATCCCAGCACTCAGGAGACTGCAGAAAGAAGACTGTTACAAGTTCGATGCCAGCTTGAGTTACTCAGCACGTGCTAGGCCGGCAACGGCAACTAACAGGTCCCTTCTATAGTGACTGAAAAGAGAGGAATTCCTAAGCGACCTCTGGCTTCTCAACACAAAAGTCAGAAGCCCTTTAATAAGAAATTGTTACTCCCCTGAGATGGTCCCAGGGTGTACTCTACACTCAAGAGTAGAACTTAAAATACAGTGACAATTTGGGGGTTTGGGGATCTTTAAAAAAGCACAAAAAGCTGGGCCTGGTGGCGCAGGCCTTTAATCCCAGCA
>NC_034608.1:40037039-40069074 GCF_900095145.1 Mus pahari
TTTCCTCCCCAACTTGCTTCTTGGTCATGATATCTGTGCAGGAATAGAAACCCTGACTAAGACAGACCGGTATGACTGTGGAGTGCTCTGACCCTTTTCTTGTGATCTCATAGTCCCAGACAAGTCCCTTGTGCTGGGATGACCACTCCCATCTTCCTGTTCCTTAGAACTACCTGGTTCCTCATTTTAGAAGCTCTTCCTACCAACATCCCACATGCAGATCCTCAACTCAAAGCTTCTTTCACACATTACCTCCTAACTCACTTCCCCAAAACTACTCCATTTAAACTTCAGACACTCTCAACTCCCTAGCAACCCTCCCCGCCTCGTTTCCACCCCTAGAGTAGTCAGCCAACACGTGCTGAAGTCATACATGCTTTGCTGACTCGTGGGCTGACAACAAATATCTATAGGCAGGACATAAACTCCACAGGGGAGGAGTCCTTGGCCAAGCTGTTCTGCCACCTGCTGTATCCCCACTCACTGCTAAAAACAGTGCTGGACTTAGTTTCTCAGCATTTGAGTACACGGATGAACTTCTGTGATTGTGGAGCACTGGAATATTGCTGGGTCCTGAGACAACTTATTCTCTTGGGTTCTCTTTAGCCTTTTTAATAACTGTTGCTTGATCTAACATCCATCCTTGCCTGTTAGGTAAGTCATTCTGGAATGTAAAAACCTCTAACTCCTCCCAACCACAGGCTAAGAGTACCATCAGAGAGCATCGAGGGATCTGATGCCCTCTTCTGGTGTGTCTGAAGACAGATACAATATTCTCATATAAATAAAATAAGTAAATCTTTTGTGTTTGTTTTTGTTTTTCAAGACAGGGTTTCTCTGTGTAGCTCTGGCTGTCCTGGAACTAACTCACTTTGTAGACCAGGCTAGCCTCGAACTCAGAAATCTGCCTGCCTCTGCCTCCCAAGTGCAGGAATTAAAGGTGTGCGCCACCATCACCTGGCAAAATATGTTTTTTAAAAAAAAAACAATTCAAAAAAAATCAAAGTCAGGTCTCTGGAAAAAGTCCTAATGACTTTAAACAAACGAAGAAACATTTATGCAAGGAAATCTGTTTACAGTTGATCATAAAAACGGCTGTATATTAAACCAGCAAGACAACAACTCCACCATAGATGAATGAGGGCAACTGTGAACAAAAGTATCATTTCTCCCATCTCCCAAGGTTCTGCTGTTTCTAGAAGACTCGGGAGGAAAGGTTAAGAACCATGAGTGACTCAGCACCTTCACTCAACGCAGAGAAGGAGAAAGGAGGACCAGGAGAAACAAAATCAAAGTGTAGGTGCTCTCAGCCTGTTCCTACTTAGTGACGTGGAGTCAAGGGATGAGATGAGGTTTTCCAGCAAAAACAAGTTTTTCTTCATGCCTGAAGAAGTGCCATGGGAACCCTGGCCCCCTGTCTTGAAATCTACGTCCCTTGCAGGGCCTGCCACTCAGGATCTGGAATGAGAGTGGCAGCCTCGCAGGTCTCTGAGATGCCTTCAGGATCTTGCTTCCTTCCATGCACGTTAATCTCCCATCAAGCGTTCGCCCAGGCACACCTCTGATGCAGCCAGGTTAAGGATGGTCCATCCTGGTTCTGCTTCCCTGTGGATGGCGCCGCTATCCTGGTTCCATGCTCTGAGAGATCACGAGAGGCCCTGCAGCACTCCACACTTGGCTTAATGGTGGGCTTCCCAACGAGTAGCTTAGTCCATTGCTCTCTGGATCTCTGTGGCCACAACTCAGCCATCTTTGCCATGCTGTAAGAAGGACAGCCTTCCCTGTGGTCCCCTCCGGTCCCCTGTGAGACTCTTCTCATTTCTACTTAAGGTCTCACACAACAGCTTTTCCGCTCACATTTCTGCCAACACTCTGGTCAGCTACTCAAATGTCTCTAAGAAGATCCAAGCTGTGTCTACACATATCTCCCTTCTGGGCCCTCCCCAGAGAACTACCCTCGACACCTTGTTTAGATTATTCTATGGTTTTTCTCGCCTGATCTTCCAAACTCTTCCAGCCTCTACCTACATCCTAATTCCAGGCACTTGTTACAACAACACTCTTCATTATCAATCTCTTAGTGTATCTGGGCAACTATAACAAACAACACAGTCATTTAAAAAGAACAGAATTATATATCTCACCATTATAAGGAAGGCAAGAAGTCCCAGATCAGAGCCTAGGTAGGTGTCTAGTAAGAGAGGCTTTTTATTGGAGGCAGTTCCTTGTTGCACTCTCTGGGGAGAAGAACTAGCATCCTCACTGGTAGATGAGAAAGAACAGAGCAGGAGGCAGGGAGCAAACACTTCCATTAAGACTTTCCACATGAGCACTTAATCCCAATTTCACGAGGACTGCTCACTGCTCAGTAACCTCCTAAGGGACATCTCTCTTAATCCGGTTGTACTGGGGTTCCATTGCAACATGAACTTAAAAACGAAAACATTTAAGCCAGAGAAAGGATACTACCATAGAAAATGGATACGCCCTGGCATTCGTGGAAGGTAGAGGAGAGGATTTAGGACACTGATGATGGCAAAGGCAGAAAGCGCTGAAAAGCCAGGACAGGATTGCTGCCTGTGCACAAACAGGCTCGGCAAAGGCTCACAGCACAACTGCTCCTACAGGAAGACCACAGACCGCCCGTACCTGCCAACAGTCCTCCGGAGCATCTTACCTAGGAAGAAACGTTAGCGCCGCCATGTCTAGTGAAAACATGAAATGCACTGGTATCATTCTTTTTTATTGATCTTAGACATCAGCAAAACTAGATAGCACATTGTTCATCTATCCATATACACATGGCAATGGTTTTTAAACACAAAAGGTTGAATTACAGGGGCTACAGGTAGCTCAGTGGTAGAGTATGTGCTTGGTTTACCTGTGGCTCTGGGTTTGAACCCAAATAATACAACCTGGGTTAAAACAAATGCAAAACAGAGAAAGGCAGTTCTCATCTACGGTGCTCTTTGCCTGCTTGCCCTGCTTCTGGCTGCCAAGTTGAATCCTTCACTAGTATTAGGGCCTCTACTTCCTCAGAATTCTCGAGTATACTAAAGACCTGTGACATCCAACGTCACGGACAGAACAACTATTGTGTTCTCGTACTTGCCATTGGAATAGTGGAACCACGGTCTGCAAACCACTCTAATAATAAAGTCCCACTTACAGGGGGGGTCATTCTGTCGGTTCTCATCCTCTAGAGAACCCTACTACAGGGGAGAAAGGTGTATGTGTCGTGTGTGAGGTGCACGCATGAGTGTGCTGGTGCATGCACCCATGTGTGTGAGTGTGCAGGTGCATGCATCCATGCGTGGGAATGTATAGGTGCATGCGCCCATGTGTGTGAGTGCAAATGCATGCATCCATGCATGCACGTGTGGAGACCAGAAGAGGACATAGGCTGCTTTCCTCTATCACTCTCCACCTTCTCCTTTAAGTCAGGCTTTCTCACTGAAATGGAAGCTAGCCATTTTAGCTAGGCCGGCTGGTCAGCTAGTTCCTATCAGCCTGTTTCCGTCCCCACCTCCCACAAGGCTGGGTTAATAGGTGACTGCTGCCACGTCCAGCTTTCTACATGTATGCTGAGAATTCCAACTCATGTCCTCATGCTTGCCCAAGTGCTTGTACCCTCTCCTCAGCTCCAATACTCTTTTTCTTTTTTCATTAATTTGTTTATTTAGTCATGTCACATCCCAATTGCAGCCCCCTCCCTCCTCCTCTCTCAGTGTACCCCTTACACCTCCCCCAATTCCAAACCTCCCTTCTCTGAGGAGAAAGGAAAGGCCCCCATGGGTACCCTGCCCTGACACATCAAGTCACAGCAGGACAAGGTGCAGCCTCTCCCACTGAGGCCAGACAAGGCAGCCCAGCTAAGGGAAAGGGACCCAAGGACAAACAATAGAATCACAGATAGCCCCAGCTCCAGTTGTTAGGGGCCCCACATGAAAACTAAGCCACACATCTGCTACATATGTGCAGGGGGCCTAGATCCAGTCCGTGTATGCTCTCTGGTTGGTGGTTCAGTCTCTGTGAACCTCCACGGGCTCAGGTTAGTTGACACTGTAGGTCTTCTTGTGGTGTCCCTGAGCTCTCTGGGTCCCTCCACGCTTCACTCTTCTTCTTAGGTCAGGTGAGGTACAGAGGCGTAACTTATTATTACATTTTATAACTGGATATACATGATTATATGTATTTCTTTCACAGCCAATGAACTGACAGAATAATGAGAAAAATGCGAGGTGATCCAAGAGTGAAAACAGGGAGATGCGGGGGGGGGGGGGGGGGGATCTCTCTGTAAGGGAAACAGGTACAATAGCTAGGGCAGGGCACAAGGCAAATGGGAGGGACATCAGAATAAATCTCCGGGGATGGCTGCATGCACAGAGGGAGGTAAAGAGGGGAATACGTCCAAGATTCCAGACAGGTAAAGAGGAGATCAAAGGTATTTGGCAAAGAACATGACCTTGAAAAGAAGCCAGATGTGTACGCTAGTTCCACAGAAAAGGATAAAAAGCAGCTTGAACAGCTCGGTGACTCGTAGAGGGGGATGAGACAGAAGGACTGGGGGTTCAAGACCAGCCTAGCCTACAGATTGGGACCTGGCCTCAAAGAAAAAGGAAAAGGAAAGAGGAAAAACAAAACAAAACAAAACAAAAAATGCAAACAAACAAAAACCAAGTAGTAGATCTAAATAACAGTTAGGGGTTGGGGAGAGGCGGTGAAGCCAGGGAGGAGAGTTAAAGACAGCACACCGGATTGTACGATTTTCTTTCTACAAGTAAGAAAGAGTAAGAAGAGACAAGACTGGGGCAGGCCCCTCCTAGGAGCAGACAGCCTGTAAGCTGTAAAGCACAAGTCAGAGGGACAGCTGAGATAAGGAACACGCTGCTGGCGCAACCAGCTACTCAGTCGCAGGACTTTTTGGCACCAGCAAAACTTACATCCTGAAAGGGCAGATTTCACAATCTCTGGCCATTATTTGGCTAGGGGGTGCAGCTCCGTGCGCAAGCACAAGGCCCTGGGTTCCGTCTTGCCGCGGCTGGTTTTTAATGTCAACTCGACACGGGCTAGAGTCATTCTGGAATCGGAAAACTCAATTGTGGCAAGCCTGTGGGGCAGTTTTTAAATTAATGATTGATGTGGTTGGGTCAATCCCACAGGGAGTGGCACAGGGGACTTGGGGGGGGGGGGGTACTAGATGATATAAGAAAGCAGGCTGAGCAAACCATGGGGGAGCAAGCCAGTAGGCAGCACCTCTCCATGGCCTCAGCATCAGCTCCTGCTTTCAGGTTCCTGCCCTATTTGAGTACCTTCCCTCAGGGTGGAATGTGGGACAGTAATTTGAAATACATCCTTCCCCAGAAAGTTGTTTTGGGTCACCGTGTTTATCACAGCACTAGACACGCCCCAGCCACACCCAAAGAAAGGTAAAGCTTTTCCGCTTTACTTAACTGGGTCTACCTTCCATCTGCTTTCATCTTTAACTTATCGTAAAAAAAAAAACAAAAAAAAACCAACAGCTGAGAGATGCAGGTGTAGACAGAACTTTTAAGGCCAGAAGTCCATCCCCAACATCACAAAAAAAGAAAGGAAGGGAAGAAGAGGCACTGTCAGAGCTACACCCCCCCCCCCATGTTCTTTTCTCGTGTAAATCGGGTCAGTAATGAGTCACTCGACCAAGGTGACACCTTGCACTAGGGTTAAGTTATCAGTGAGCAGCAACACCACCCCTCTTCTGATCCAAACTGAAGTGATTGTCAGTAAAGCATTTAAACTCCAGGCACAGAGCTGCAGAGCTGGCTCAGTGGTTAAGGGCACTCACTGGCTGCTAATCCGGAGGTTCGATTAAAACTCCAGTTCCAACAATATGAACTAACCAGTACCCCCTGAGCTCGAGTCTCTAGCTGCATATGTAGCAGAAGATGGCCTAATTGGGAAGAGAGGCCCCTTGGTCTTGCAAACTTTATATGACCCATCACAGGGGAAGGCCAGGGCCAAGTAGTGGGAGTGGGTGGGTAGGGGAGCAGGGGCGGGGTGGGGTATAGGGAACTTTCGGGATAGCATTTGAAATATAAATAAAGAAAATTAAAAAAAAATAAAAATAAAAACTCCAGTTCCAGGGGATCTGCCACACTCTTCTGGACACCAGACACCTAACATGGTGTACAGACATATATGCAGGCAAAACCACTCATACACATAAAAATTAAATAAAAGAAAATAAAGCTGTAAAAACAAATAAAAACAAAATTAAAAAGCCAGCTTGTTATCGAGCACCTGTAATTTAGGCATCGAAGACTCTATATCACCTGGCGATTACTGCCTCATAGAAAACCCCCTGAAGAAAAACACAGAGAGTGAAATAATGCTATATAATTCATTCATTCTTGAACAACCGAAAGGTACCTTTACATACCATGGAAAAGAAAGCAGCGGGCTGTGGTGACTTATGCCTGTAATTCTAGCACTGGGTAGGGAGACTGTGGTCGATCAGCCTGGGCTACACGGTAAGTAGTGGGCTAGCCGGCACTGCACAGCAAAACCTTCCCATCTCAGAAAAAGAACCACATTATTACATACAGTTCACACTCCCTTCAATATACCCAGACCCTTAAGAGCTCACAACAGCCTATGCTATTGCCTGGACTTCCTGGCCTCTGGGGTAGGAGCTAAACAACTCACTCAGTACTTGGAAAGCATACTGCACGGGATAGATTTTAAATGCTGTAAGGCTGGTCCCTGTGTGTAAGCAGCTCAGAGTTAAAAAACTAAGCCAAATCCATTAGTTTAGTAACACTAGATGGTATGATTAAGTATCAAAAAGCCCCAAAGACCATGTGTTTTTGAGAACGCTGCTCAGGCTGACCTAGAACCAAATACTGCTATGTTTTCTCTTATTAACAAGCTACCTTGAGTGAGTTATTTAACATCTGCATGAGTTTCCCCGCCAACATGGCCTGGATATCTTTCACAGTTCTAACACTGAGAGGTTAGCACAGACCCCATGGGACCACCTAACAGTCTCTCATTCTTGCAGGTTTTGTGGTGTATCTGAATGCAGGACCTTACGATGGATAATTCACTACAACAGCTCACAGAAACGCATTATTAAGGACACAATGCAAGAACAGCCAAGTGGAGGAGATGCTCAGAGCACCCCAGAGATGCCACGCCTTCTGTAGACAGGCCACCCCCACACCTAGGATCTTCACAAGGTTCACTTCCTAGAAACTCCCCCAAGATCATCCTTTAGGGGTTTTATGGAGGTTCTGCTTGGTAGGCAGGGTTGATAAAAAGCATGAGTCATTTGTGATTAACTAATCCAGTCCCTTTACCCCCTCAAAAGTTGGGGTGGGGAGGGACTGAAAGTTCTAACACCCAAACCATGCGGCTGGTTTCTCTGGTGACCAGACCCCAGTTATAAAGCACACCAATGCCTGCCTCTTAACAGACCCCAGGGAAGCTGAAGGGTTCTTCTTGTGAACAATAAAGCATTTTCCTCTCACTCTGAATAAAGAAATCTCAAGGTCCAGGAGGGCAGGACAAAGATCAGATCTGTGTTTCCTATTATCGAACCTGTGCCTCGGGACTTGGACACTGTGGCAGCTCAGAATGCTTCCCTGCAATCTGAACCACGGGGATCTCTAGTCCAGTGGGAATCTGCCCTGGGAGGCTTGTCTGATCACCACTGAAACAGAATCATCCTTATCACTCCCCATTCCCTTACCTGAAGGGGACCCTGCAGTGTTCAGGAGGGGAATTGAACCCACAAAGAGAAGAGAATAAAGACCTGGTTCAGACTGACTTCCCCAACCTGGATTAGACTTCAGGGAGTCTAATGCCAGGCAGTTCGCAGCCAGAATATTTAAAACACAATTTTTGGTAAGGGTTTCCAGGCAACAATCATTTCAATCCAGGTGCACAGTAAAGCTTAAAGTGTGACAACATAGAAGTTCCTTTGCAAACTACATGTGACCGCAAAGGCAGGTAGATTCTTTAGCTAAAAGGCCTAGAATCTAGTGTGGTTTCACAGGATCGTAGAGCTCAGCAGGCCATAAAGTACTCCTGACATCTCCCCTAAAGGTGGGTGAAGGTCTAGGGAGGGAAAAGTCTGGGATAAGCATTCTGGGGAATTTGGGTGAGGTCTGCCCCTATAGCAAAAGGTGGGTGAGTCTGCCTCCACAGATAGCAAATAGGTCACCAGGTCATTAACAAAATCTACCCTCAGCTTTCTGGATGGAATGAAGGTATTTGATTTTTACACACACACACACACACACACACACACGCGCACACACACACACACACACCCTTGAGGAGACATTCCAGCTTGATTAACATCTCTGGTTCTCTTAGTGCTTCTCTGTGAGTTAAAGACCTTTGTGCCCCCAACACCTACTCCTGCCATTTGTTTACAATCGCACCCCTAAGCCATTCTATAGGAAAGAAAACTTCCCTAAAGGAAAGGTCTTAAATCATAGCTGCACCCTGGGACCTTAGCATTTCTGAAACAATATCCAAAAAAAAAAAAAAAAAAGCACGTGCTGAACCACAGCAAGGACAAAGTGGCAATAGAATGATAAGAGTTAATATTGGGCAGGTGGGCGGGGGCTGGGAACAGTCACTAGCAGAATGCTAGAGGTCCTGAGCACAGAGTTCAAGCAAAAAATCTGTGTCAGAACACTCATGAACACAGGACCGTGGGTTTGTCTTTCAGCACCGCAAAGACAGAGTAAAGACAAAGTGGCACGGGTCCTAAGAACTGAATGAGTGAACACACGGGAGTAAAAACTAATACAACGTCCCGCGTCTAATAGGTTCAGTGACTTTACCATTATCAGTGGAATTCAGAAGCGGGCGAGGCCAACAAGAAACAGAGCAGTTAACTGACTGCTTCAACAGAGGAGCAGGTCTTCAATTTCACCTGATTAGATAAAGACTTTACTCTTTCAGGGAGACACTGCCAAAGATAGGGGCATCTCCTTCTCAGCTCTGGCCACCCCACCCAGTGTGGGCTGTCTTCACACTCTAAGAATTACCTACTCAGCTACCTCTCTCCCTGCCCATCCTTAAACCTACACCCCTCTCATTCCTACACACCAGAGTCTACATGAATTTCACTAACAAGGGGTGCTGGGTAAAATTGCTGGATTAATTAATTTCAGAGACCTGTACAGAAGGAGCAAGCTCCAGTCCAGCAATCCAGACCTAAAGAAATATGCCCAGTATTAATTTCTATATCAATAACCAAGTGCAAGGCCAGTTGAATGGCTCGGTGGGTGGATGCACCATCTTGAAGCCTGAGGACCTGTTTGCTGAAAGGAGGGAAAACCAACTCCTGGACATCTTCTGCTGACCTCTCACACCTAGATTCTCTCCCCCTCCCTTCTTCCCTATATACACATAAGACAAATAAATAAATGCTTTAAAAAAAAATTCAAGTGAAAGTAAGGCAAGATGACTCAGTGGGTAAAGGCACTAGCTTTTAAACCCGATGGCCTGACACACTGACACACATGATGGGAAAATGAGCACTAAGTCCAGAGAGATGCCCCTGACCTCCATCACACACACACACACACACACACACACACACACACACACACAAAATTCAAGTGCAAAGATCATGTCAACAGGGAAAGAAAGGAAGCAATCGCCATGACCACCCACAAGGGAACCATCAACAGACTATGGGGACACCTACGACACTCTGGGAAACAATTTACAAAATATAGCTCATTGGAAAAAAAAAGTCCGAGAACATAAAACGTGATTTCAATTAAGCTAGACAAAATATTTTAAAACAATGCACAAATCTTCAAGAATTCAACATATGCCTGCAACCTATACAAGTTTCACCAAGTATTTGCTGATTGAAAACGCACATGAAAGAAAAGAAAAACAGACCTGCTTTTCGTGTTAAATATTCTACGCTGTTTGCATCTCTAAGAGGCTGCATTAATTAACCTCCTGTATTATTAAAATAAAAGCCTTCAAGCTGCAGGACTTGGATGTAGACCTTTTGAGGAGCATTAGTCAGGCATTAGCGAGGTATTAGCACTCCCAGGCGCAACTAGAGTTTTTACACAGCAAGCCCACGCTCAAGAGCTCTTTAATAAGAACCGGGGAAAGTGCTGGGCTCAAATGGTTGTACACCAGAGGGCTAGCGGCACCCTTGATCTAGAGGGCTTTCCTCCCGGGTTCTCAGGGGTACGTGTCCACAGTCACGAGCCTGGAGGAACCGAGGAGAAAAGCGCTTTGGGCAGGTGCGTACACGCTGCGATCGGGCAAAGGAAACTTACTTTCCGACTGGCCTCTTTGGCTGTGACCTGTCTCTCCTGTTCAGGCATCGTCCCCACAGACGCCAAGTTCTTCCTGGGATCCATCCCCGAGCCCAAAGGTCACCTGGTTGCGGGGGGGTGGGGGGGGAGAGGGAAGGGCGACTTTACAAGCCAGGGAGAGGAGGCGCGAAGACGCGCATCCGTGGTTCCTGGGGATCACAGGGCTCAGATCGCCCAGCCCCGGCGCTGCGGACTCGGGACAGCGAGGTCCGCGGTGCGCTGCAGATAGGGTGCAGCGGGGACCACAGTTCCAGGACGCCCCCTCTCCACCCCGCGCCCCGCTCCTGCGGCCGCTGGGGACTCGCCGACACCTGGGAAAGAGCGGACTCTGTACTGGAAGATTAGCTCGTCGCCCGCCCGGACCTCCCATTGGGTCCTAACCGGCTGCCAGCGCCGCGGTGGGGGCGGGGCGGGGCGCCCGCCAAGGGGCTTCCAGACGGGAGGGGGGAGCGAAGTGGGCGGGGCGAGCGGGGTGGGAGGGGCGGGAGAGCCGGCTGTCCATCACAAGCCACGCCTCCCCACACGCCCACCACCGCAGCGGCGTGGCCCAAGTGGGATGGGCCCGTGTGCGCCCCGCCTGTGGGAAGCGGCTATTGGGCAACCTGCAGGAAGGCGTGTAGGCAGGGGGCGTGGCTAACGGCGCACGCTTCCTCAGGAGCCAATAGGATAGAAGAACAGGCAAGCGCTTCCGGGCTGTGAGCGGGGGAGGGTGGAGTAAGATGGCGACGGACACAGGGAGCTGGTGCGTGTACGCCGTGCTGCGGTGAGGATCTGGTGGCCTGAGCTCACGAGGGCGTGGAGGGTTTGGAGGCAGTCCGGGTACAGTCTGTAGAGGCGCTTTCTTCTTCGTGCCTCGGTTTACCTCGGTTGTTTCGCATGCCTCGCTACTGGCCGATCAGCGGTTTCCTTAAACCTGCTGCTTCGTAAACCAGTTGGTTGATTCTCTGCTCCTTGACCATCTGTTGATTTCTTCTTTCCTGGTTGATGTTTAAAGTTGTAAATATACTGGTTTTGTCTTTGAGATACATAGCGTTTCTTATGTAAGAGTTACATGAAGTTAGTAGAAATAAACAGGAATGTTAACCACCCGGTGGTCACTACTATTGTAGTCGTTCCATATCTCAAAAGTTGTTCCCGTCCTATGAAGGCCTACCTAAGTTCATACGTGTTTCTGTTCACGTTGAACATTTCTAGCTAGCGAAATACCGTTCCGAAGAGCAGTGGACACATGCATCCTTGCCAGAGTTTGTATTACATCTTCATTTCTGAGCTTTCTGCTTCAAGGTCTGTAGTGATTGCTAAAAATATGAATAGGCTAGTTTGTTCTAGCACATTCTTGGCCTTTTCCTGATAAATGGAATGCTGCCATCCCTGTACAGTGTACACTGTAATGAGAGATTTTCTGCATTATAATGGTGATTGATAAGTAATCCATAGCTTTGGATTGCAGTTACCTTTCTTTAAAACATTTGGTTTAAATAGGTATATATGGGCTGGGAATCAAGTGTTTGCCTGATATCTGTGAGGCCCTCAATCATCACCACTAAGGGAAAAAAAAATAATTGGCTGTTTTATCAGACTTATGAGCTTCAGAACTTAATATTAAGCAAATGTGTAAAAAGTAAACCTTAGTTTGTAGCTGACTTTTTAAATTGACAACAGGTTGATTTTCACCTTTTATTTATCTCAGGTTTTTCTATTCACTCTTCTTTCCTGGACTGATGATATGCGGAGTTTTGTGTGTATATTTGGTCATTGGTCTTTGGGTTATCAGGCGACATCTACAGAGAAAGAAGAAGTCAGTGTCAACCAGCAAAAACGGAAAAGACCAAATGGTGGTTGCATTTTTCCATCCATACTGTAATGCAGGCGGCGGAGGAGAGAGAGTTCTGTGGTGTGCTTTGAGAGCCCTGCAGAAAAAGTAGGTATGCATCTTTCTTAGCTCAAACGCTTGCACTGCCGCTTGCTAAGATCACAGTAAATTGTAGTTTCCACAGATTTCAGTGTTGCACAGCTGTTAGCCCAGCTTCCCTAGAGTCTAAAGTGGGAGGATCAATGGAGCCCAGGAGTCGTAAGCCGGCCTGGGCAACATGAGAAGTTCCTCTCAAAATGGGAATTTAAAAAAAAAAAAAAAAAAAAAAAGCAGCTAGCTTTTAAAACATGCTTTTATTTCTCAGATGAAAACACTTAAGCTACATGAACAAAACCTGTCTAAGACTAGACCCTTCAAGATCCCATCCTGGGTAGAGAGGAACTCACAGTGTCCCATTAGTGAAATGCTAACAGCAGTTAATCCTTGCTGGAGATGGGGGAGTCATACTGCTTTGTGCTGTAGCCACTAGTAAGTTGCCTTTGTTTAAAACTCTCCCCCTGGGCTCACCCGGGCAACCCTAACTAAATGCCCACACACCGGAGAAAGACAGGAAGGCGGGAGAAAGGCTTGCTGGGAAGAAGAGATTTGTTGGGCTGGGGAGGATGATAGGATAAGGGGGCACAGGATATAATCTAAGTGCGTGGTATACGGGAGAACAGGTGGGGGTAACCACGTCATGAAAAGTAATTTACTTGTTTTCGGTTTTATTGAGGCAGGGTCTCACTATGAAGCTCTCTGGCCATCCTGGAACACACTCTGTAGACCAGGCTGGCCTCAAACCCGCTGCCTCCCAAGTGCTGGGATTAAAGGTGTGCACCACTATACCCACCTGAAAATAATTTTTTAAAGAATGTTATAAAATATATAAATCTCTGGGGTCTGTGTGAAACCTATCCAGGTGAGAATATAGCCCCAGATTCCCTTAGAGAAGCAACCTCAAATTATCTTAAGTGTTGTAATTTTTTCCTTAGTTGGCATGCTTTTTAATTGAAAAAAATTTACAATTGTTACCAAAAATAAATAAATAAATAAATAAATAAGTATATAGTTTTGGGGGAGCATGCATGTGTGCATGTGAATGTAGAGGCCTGTAGCTGATAGTGGATGTCTTCCTCCATTGCGTTCCACTTTATGTTGAGGCAAGATCTCTAGCTAAACCTGGACCTTGGGATTCCTGCCAATCCAGCTAGGCAGCTTGCCCAGAAATCCACTTGTCTCTGCCTTCCAGAGTGGGGGGATTACGAGTGGCTGCCACTGTGTTGTGGGCTTGGCGTGCAGACAGTGGTTCCTCATACTTGCTGGCACTGAGTCATCTCACTGGCCCAAGTCTGCATTGTATTATTATGTTAGTAGCCAGGGTTAGTTATGTGTGTATGTTACCTACAGTGTGTTTAAAAGAATTTGCTATATTCGAACTAGATAAGTAGCTGAGGAAGTCTGAAAGCTGATACAGCAAGGAAACGATCTATGTGTAGCTGTACTTTTAATACAGAAATTAATTTTTTAAGGATTTTATCTCATTTTGGTTTATGTGTATTAGTTCCAGCATGTACAAGTCTACAATATACATGCTCTGCCCACAGAGGCCAGGAAAGGGCATGGGATCCTCATGAGTTACTGTGTGGTACTGGGAATTGATTCCAGGTCTTTTGTAAGAACAAGTACTCTGAGCCACTGAGACATGTCCCCAGATCCAGGAATTAATTTCTTAAAGGAATGTGATTAACTGTCCCCAGCCAGTCAAACTTCATTCTGTAGCTTACATATTTGGTGGTGGTGGTGTGTTACAAATGAAAGGGGAGAATACTAAGTAATGCTTTAAAGTTATAGTTCTATCAGGGCGAGGAGGGTAGCTTAGCAGTTAATAGCGCCTGGTGCCCTTCCAGAGGACAGGTCAGTTCCCAGCACCCAAGTCGCATGCTTGGTAACTGCCTGTAACTCTAGCCCTAAGGGATCTAACACCTGCTTCTGCCTTGCAGAGGTTCCTACATACATGTAACCTATACTCACACACAATCACAACCAATACACATAAATAAAAATAAACCTTAAATAGAATGATGATTCTATCTCAAGACAACTTTAATGAATCTTAGTTTTTTGTTTTATTTCATTATCAATTTATAGGAAGGGACTCCACCCATTTGTTTGATTTATGATGCTAAAGGTTGAACTCAGGACCTTGTGTATGTTGGGCAAGTGCCCTACAGCTAAACTCCTTAAAATAAACATTTTTAATATGTCCTAAAAATGAAAACATCTAATATGTCAGAAATTTATATTGGTGTTTGCCCCATTTAAAATCCATAGAGAAAGAATGGCAAATAGTTAGACATGATATCTTAATCTCATCAGCTAACTATAACAAAATACCTTCAGCTGGATATTTTATAGACAAAAGAAAGTTATCTCTCATAGTTCCAGAGGTTGGGAAATCCTCAGTCAAGAGCCAGAGGATGTGACGCTGTACATAACTGCCTTTTGCTGCATTTTCATGTTGTGATGGGGTGAACAGACTCCTTTAGTCCTCTTACAAGATACCACAGAGGGTCTGAGTGGACCTCAGGGGTGAAGTGTATGTGATACATGCACAAGGCCTTGGGTTCAGTCTTCAGCAGCGAAAACATACCACTTTAAGAAGGCACAGTTCCTGGTCTCCCCATTACAAGTCCCTTTCCTTCTAATGTCCCTCTACTAGAGACTAGAATTCAATAGACAAATTTGCAGGTGACAGTCAAAACACAGCACAGGGTCTCATCTGAAAGATTAAGAGTAGAAACCCAGAGGAGGGATGGAGTCAGTTTAAATTCAATGAATGAAAAATGGTAGAAAACATTTTTAGTATAAAAATAAGTTTGCTTATGATTATAAGGAAATTGTAACATTTGGCTTAATTGTAAACTAAATTAATGACATTTTATTTCAGGTATCCTGAAGCAGTTTATGTTGTGTATACTGGTGACATTAATGTCAGTGGTCAACAGATACTAGACGGTGCTTTCAGAAGGTTTAACATCAAGTTGGCTCACCCAGTACAGTTTGTTTTCTTAAGGAAACGCTACCTTGTGGAAGATTCCCGCTATCCTCACTTCACATTGCTAGGCCAAAGTCTTGGATCCATCCTTCTTGGCTGGGAAGCTCTGATGCAGCGCGTTCCTGATGTTTACATAGACTCAATGGGATATGCCTTCACACTCCCTCTGTTTAAGTATGTGGGAGGTTGCCGAGTCGGAAGCTATGTTCACTATCCCACGATCAGCACTGACATGCTGTCTGTGGTGAAGAATCAGAATCCTGGATTTAATAATGCTGCTTTTATTAGCAGCAATGCTCTTCTCAGCAAAGCAAAGCTCATCTATTACTATTTATTTGCTTTTATTTATGGCCTTGTTGGATCTTGCAGTGACATAGTCATGGTTAATTCTTCTTGGACACTAAACCACATCCTCTCACTGTGGAAGGTTGGGCATTGCACTAACATTGTTTATCCTCCTTGTGATGTGCAGACATTTCTGGACATCCCTTTACATGAGAAGAAGGTGACCCCAGGGCATTTGCTGGTTTCCATTGGCCAGTTCAGACCTGAAAAGAATCATGCTTTGCAGATCAAAGCCTTTGCTAAATTGCTAAATGAGAAGGCAGCTGAGTCAGGCCATTCTCTTAAACTTGTCCTTATTGGAGGGTGTCGCAACAAAGATGATGAGTTTAGAGTAAACCAACTGAGAAGTCTGTCTGAGAATTTGGGAGTTCAAGAAAATGTCGAATTTAAAATAAACATTTCATTCGATGAATTGAAGAATTACTTGTCTGAAGCAACAATCGGTCTGCATACTATGTGGAATGAGCATTTTGGGATTGGTGAGTTTTGTTTTTTAACAAATTATTCGATACTGCAAGATGTGCATAAGGTCCTAATTACATTTCTGTTGCTGTGACAAACATGGCCAAGGCAACTTAGAAAAGAAAAATTGGGAGCTCTTGATTTCCCGGGGTTAGAGTCCATGGTAGCAGCACAAAGGCATGGTGGCTGAAAACTTATATCTTGATCTACAAGTTGAAGCCAGAGAAAAATGCACGGAAACTGGTTTGAGTCTTTTGAAACATCAAGACCCGCCCCCAGTGACACACCTCCTCCAACTAGGCCACACCTCCTAATCCTTCACAAACAGTTCCACCAAATGGAAACCACACATTCAAATATATGAGCTTATGAGAAACATTCTCCTTCAAAACACTACGGTTGTTTTGATAAAAGGGTATTGTTCTGGAAGCCTCTACTTAGTCTGTCAGTTCTGTTCCTTTAGAGAACCCTGACTAATACAGAGTGACACAGGCAGCTACAGATGTGGTGAAGATGGGGAGAGTGAGAACCAGAGCAGCCTCAGGAAAGAACTGAGCAGGAGCAGGTGAGCAGGCAGAAGAAAGGGCGGCTGCAGAAAAAGGTGGTGGAGTGTGCTTTGGAAATGTGGAGCTGGTATTTGGTGACAAAAAGAAAGGGCAGCTGGGCCCCAGGCCCTCGTGTCCTAAGGAAAGCAGTGTGGCAAGAGAACAGGACGCAAAGGTGGAAGCGTGGTAGGCTGAGCAGAGTTAGAGGAGAGCAGCACTGCTGGGTCTGCTTAGGACTGGAAGAAGCACAGCTAGGAAAGGCTGGGGCGAGGCCTTTACACCCTCGTGCGCATCAATTGACAGGAGACAACCGCAACAACAGAAACTTACCCGACCCATCTTGCTGCCGGACACAATTGAGGCAGCTGTGCACCTGTGAGCAGCAGCACGCTTAGTTCTCTGAGGCCGCTACACTTTTATCTGCTGCTGTTATCAGCATCTGAAAACTTTACTTTTGGTCTTTCCTTCCTCTTGTTTCTGATACTTGTTAATCTTTTGTCATCCTGACAGTGTTTTCTAGCCTTCTACTCTGTGTAGTATATTCATTTTTCCCTTCTTTGAGACAGAATCTCAGACTTCAGACTGGCCTGGAACTTGCTGTGTAACTGATGGCCTTGAACTCTTGATCTTCCTGCATCACCCTCCCAATGGCTGGGATAGGTGTGCACCATCACATGTAGTTTTTCTGTGGTGCTAGGGTTCAAACCCAGGATTTCATATGTGCTAGGCAGGCACTCTGCCCACTGAGCTACACCCTCAGCCCCAGTGTACTGACTTTACAGAACATTTCTGTAGATTCCATCTAAGGACTAAAGAGCATGAACATGAGTGGTGTGGAGCTCATGCACTGGGTAAGAGTTCACTGGGCAGCATGAGGACCTAGGCCAGTCCCAGCACCTGTGTAAAAGGTGGCATCATACCTGTGACTCACCACTACCACTGGTGCTAGTCTAGGGCAGTGGTTCTCAATCCTCATAGTGCTGTGACCCTTTAATACCATTCTCATGTCATGGTGACCCCCAACCATAAAAGTATTTTTGTTGCTACTTCATAACTATAATTTTGCTACTATTACGAATCAAAATGTAAAATATCTGTTTTCTGATGGTCTTAGACAACTCCTGTGAAAGGGTCCTTTAATCCAAAGGGACTGTGACCCACAGGTTGAGACCAACTGGTCCAGTGGATCTTTAGCTCATTGGCCAGCCAGTCTAGATTCCAAATCAGTGAGTGTCTCCACAGGGAGTGGAGAGCAGTAGAGCAAGCCGAAGTCAACTTGTGGCTTCCATGGGTCCATTCACAGGCAGGCGCACACAGCCCTTAACAGCATTTTACTTTGTATCATGTTGGTAAGCAAATTTCTAGACTCAGAAATACTCAACCAAATGTTTCACGGGGCTCAAAATATTTGAAGGTTCATGTTCACCAAAACGTAAAGGCATGTGGTTTCTCTTCTCTTTCTCAGGAGTTGTCGAGTGTATGGCAGCTGGCACAGTTATCCTTGCACACAACTCAGGAGGCCCAAAGCTGGACATTGTCATTCCTCATGAAGGACAGATAACTGGCTTTCTGGCTGAGAGTGAAGAAGGTTATGCTGACAGAATGGCTCACATTCTTTCTCTGTCTGCAGAAGAGAGACTCCAGATCAGGAGGAATGCTAGAGCGTCTATCAGCAGATTCTCCGACCAGGAGTTTGAAGTAGCATTCCTGTGCTCCATGGAGAAGTTACTTAGTGCCCAGTCTACAGTCTAGGTATTTCATATAGCATGGAGCTGGGGCTGTAGGTCATGGGAGAGCCTGTGCTTGGTGTGTGCGAGTCCCGAGTTCCATCCCCAGCACCAAAAGTAAAAGGAAACACCTTCACCTGTAAATATCTTCTAAATTTATTCTTATCATAATAAAAGCAGCCTGAGCAATTCTCAGCAATATGTATATAGACAATGCAGTAGTTAACAAAATGGCAGAATTTATGTGGAAAAAGTAATTTCACAATCTCGCGTAGCTTTTTTTTTCTTCTTCTTCTTCTTCTTTTTTGAGACAGGGTTTCTCTGTATAGCCCTGGCTGTTCTAGAACTCACTCTGTAGACCAGGCTGGCCTTGAACTCATAGAGATCCGCCNGCCTCTGTCTCCCAAGTGCTGGGACTAAAGGTGTGCCACTACACCCAGCTTCATGTAGCTTAATGTACAGATTTTACTTACTGTTTCAAAATCTGAACAGTACAGATCTCAAAGAAAAAAAATTACCGATCAAACTTTCATATGCTCATACATCTTTTAATCTTTTCCTTTCCTTGTCTTAATCCTTGAGTGCTCCTGCCTCCACCTCCCAGAACACACCCGTGTATGCAGTGCTGGTGATGGAACCCAGGGGCTCCTACAGTCTAGACAAGCACTCTGCCGACTGAGCTAAGCCCCTACCTAACCTTGCATCCTAAGCCCCAAACCCTGCTTTTCAAATCACTTGTGCTTGAGAGAACATAAAATAATATTTCCTGGGTTTTTAATCTGCTCTATGATGCTGGAGTACCACGTAGAGCCTCAGACTGTGAGGAGGAGCAGGGACGTGTATGCTAATCACCACCGAGTGGTACTGAGCTGGTCTCAAAGACTGCCTTCTGAAGGAAAGGGGAGTGCTGAGAAAAATAGCAGGCTTTCAGCTGGCACTCTCAAAATGTATTCCTAAATTTTTTGATTAAATTCTGTTCGAGGGGTGGGTTTAGGGTTAGAGATTGAACCTAGAGCCACGCTCATGATACACAAGTGTTCTAACCCCTGAGCTACTTTACCTCAACCCCAGGAGTCCCGAAATAACAGCGTGGGTGACCCTTTTAAGTATACCTATTAATTTTCTTAAAAGGAAAAAGAAACTTCAAACAGGCATCTCTAACCCTACACCTAAAGTGTCAGTCAGGAGATGGGGTGGACTCATTTCTTCATGGGTGTGTGCAGATATGTTAAAGTCAAAACGGGTAGTAATCTTTCCCTTAACTCCCTTAACTAGGTTTGTGTGGGAATTGGGTTTTGTTTAGTACCTACCACAGTTGATTTGTATGGGTTTCTCATCTCTTAATAGCCCCATTTAAGGCTAAAAGTCAACCTCAATTCATTCAAAAGAATATCAAGCTAAGTTACTTTTCTGAAACTGACCTGTATTTATAGTTTATAGTGTATATACATATATATTTCTGGGTATAAATACACATATATAGTTTTAATGAACTTTTTCTCTCTCTTCTGGATATGAGCCAAAGACCACCTAACGAAAAACCCAACACCAGAGACAAGAAGCTTCCTTTGAGTTAATTTCCCAGGGTTGTCCAAGAGACTCCCCGAAGCATACAGCCTATTGTTTTTGCCCTTGGTTACCCTGAGAGGTGGAAGATAAGCCCCAATTGCTGAAGACACAGTGTACTTTAGAAATAGGCCAAAAGACCCCTGAGCTGGAACTGACCTGAAGGTGGAGAGAGAGAGAGAGAGAGAGAGAGAGAGAGAGAGAGAGAGAGAGAGAGATGGAGATGTTGCTGCCCCCGGACTAGCTTTCATAGTAGGAAGGTGCCAGGCAAGCTTCCAAAGGGGAGGGCAGCCAAGAGACTGACCCAGCTATCCCACCCATAAACCACATCAAAAACCAGCATGGCACTCACACTGACAGTAACCAACAGCTCTTAATTGGACACACAACCTGCTCAACTAGTAACTATTCAGCACTAGAGAACAGCCACTGTTTACTAAGCCAGCATAATTCCTAACAACAATCTATAAACATCTGTCTAGACCCTTAAAGTATACAGTTCTACAACTATGGCCTACAAACTAATGCCAACATACACATTTTCTCTCTAAATGAATATGCATTTCACTGAGGACTCTTTCCTAGACTGAGATTTCACTGTGAGATCACAGTCCCTAACACGTGATATAGAGGTCTGTTGGCTCTTTACCAAGTAGTTTAACACTATAAAAACAATTTTTACAATTTTTTTTTTTTTTACAAAAGTAACCACTAGTAAAGGTTTTCTGCACTCCCATTATTACAGATAGATGTGTTTACAACTCTGTAGTTTCTTGGTTTCTTAGTCGGTAGCTGAAAATCAGTATAAATTTCACCTGGCCTCTATTCTGCATAACTGGCACATGTGTGGGGCTGAGGCTGTGACTCTGTAGGAAGCTGCCTGTAACATGTGAGCAAGCTTGAGCCACAGCACAGCAACAAATGATGTGTGTACAGTTGTGTGTGTGCAGATGGGACACTAAAGGCAGCATTCACCATTCTGTACATACATAGTTCCTTCTGGTTAAATGAATTGCCCACAGTTTGACACTTGTGTTTGAGCGTACAGACGAGGCACCCTGTCTCTTCCAGCTGGTTGTTGGGTTTGATTGTTGGTTGTTTTTGCTTTGTTTGGATCTAGCTAGCTTCATTATCTATCCCCAGTTACATTGTTGATTCACTACAGTGGAAACTCAGCAAACCTTCAGCTGGGGTTGGAGATAATTCAGTCTACAAAGATTTCAGAGACTGGAGGTGGACGGGACCTTCCACATTCTCTATTTTGTTTTCAACTTCACAGACCAAAACAATTTAAAGAACTGAGTTGACTTCTTCATTGTCACAAAACTGGTTAATGACAGAATCAGGATTCTGGCCTCGTAGTCTGACTCTTGGCCCACTCTCTTATGTTAAGGCCAGTCTTTGAGGTAAACCACACAGCCTACACAAAGTAATAGGACTAAAGTAACTTAAAGTAATTCTAGAAATTGGAATGATCATAGATGGGAATGTGGTGAAAGAAAAAATGATTCTCAATTTCTTAGAAGCACTTTTTCACTGACTTTTCAAGGTTATGTTTATGGGCTAAAAGCATATGATTTACAGCATTCCTAATCATGCTTTACAGATGTTTATTTTTTCAGGTAGGTACTATGTGAAATGTTGAGACTCATCTTTATCTGTTTCTGTGAGGCTTCTCGGTGGTTAAGTCCACTACAACTATGATTTTCCCCTGTGTGGTCCAAGCATTCAGTTTTGAGTTCACAACAGTGGGGGTTCAAATTCCTGTTTACATTGATACCACAGCTGTGAAGTATATGTTACATAGTCTTTGTATAATATATTTATATCTAAATGTGATGTAGAGCTATTGATACAAAATTGTATCTAAATGTGTCAGGTGATTTCATTCATTCAATTAAAATGTTTTTACATCATCTTTCCATTTCCTCTTTACCTTCCCACCTTTCTACCTCTGGAATTCATGGTCTCTTTTTCTTTAATGATTATTGCTACATATGTATGCAAATAAATACATAAATGCAACCTGCTGGTTCCCTTTGGTGTTGTTTGTATGTATTTGCTTTTAGAGATGGTAATGGATAACCAGTTAGGGGGTTCACCCCTGAGGAGAGCTAATTCTCTCTCAGCATTCATTAATTCCCTGTAGCTCTTTATCTAAGGCAGTGGTTCTTAACCCCTTTAGGGTCACATATCAGATGTTTACGTTACAATTCATAACAATAGCAAATTATAGTTATGAAATAGCAGTGAAATAATTTTGTGATTGAGGGTCATCAGAACATGAGGGAACTATAGGTATTAAAGGGCCATAGCATTAGGAAGCTGGAGAACCACTGATGGAGGGTTGGACCATATACAACTTCTTCAACATGTCAACTCACGGTGTGGTTATTGTTTAGGTCTTGTTTGGGCATATTGTTGATACTTTGTGGGTGTAGATTCCCTGTCATATCTAGAAGATAGAATATTGTAGCAGACTACCTGGTCTTCTGGCTCTTAAACATCTTTCTGTCCCTCTCCTCTGTAATGTTCACTGAGCCTTAGGTCAGTGTTGTAGGTGTTTCAGTTGGGACTGAGAGCCCCACAGACAGTTGTTCTCTATATTTTGGCCAGATTTAGCCTGTGATGGTTCTTACGTGCTGCATAAAAGACGCTTCTTTGGTCAGAAGTGAAAGCTACACTTACTGTGACTACAAAGGCAAGTATTCAGAATACAATTAGGAAATAGCCTGACTTGTAGAGGGAGCAGTAAGTAATACATTCTTCTCCAAATCCCATAACCTCACTAATAAGGTGTGATTTCCCTTCTGAAGGGGGAGGTACCTTACATTCAATTTGGCAGCTAATAGTTACCATCAATATATAATTACCACTCCTACGCCTTTAGGGACTGCTTGCCATGCCGGTCTTTGTTGTGTTTATAGGCATCACAGCTGAGGAAGACTATTGGTTGCCCTCCTTTGGTAGCTTACAAAGCACCTTCTAGTACTCTGAGATCCAGCTCCCAGGAAGCTTTCAGTCAGATCACCCTGATTCCTACAAGTCTTGTGTCCAAACTGGGATGTCTTCAGCTATAGCGAATGTCCTTCAACTTCTGGGAGGCAACAAGGTTAATAGCAATAGGCTATAATTGTTTAGAGTCTCTTAATCTCCCCTATCAACAGCTCGGAAAGAGGCTTCTGATGTCCGGTACTGGGGATTGTATTAAGTAGCCTATGGCTCTTGGGAGAGTGGGAACATCCTGGATCTGCTGGAAGAAAAAATCTTAAGACTGGACCATTTTTCTGGCTCTTTATGAACCTTTAAAGCAAGTTAGCTATAGATGTATCCCACATACTTGGTTTGAGTGTTAGAGATCAAACCCAAGTTCTCATGCATGCTAAGCATGTACCTTATCTCTGAGCTGTTCCACCAGAAAAATTACATTTATACTCTATTGTAATAATTTCCAGAGAATGTTAGAGGGTAAGCATAGAAGCAAAATTATAATAAGGACCAGTACTTTCAGAATATGTTTGTGTAAAAGAATCACTGGCTACAAAACCTTGTTATGAATAAATGAGAGTGCATCTGTGGGGCTGGAGAGATGGCTCAGCAGTTAAGAGCACCGACTGCTCTTCCAGAGGTCCTAAGTTCAATTCCCAGCAACCACATGGTGGCTCATAACCATCTGTAATGGGATCTGATGCTCAATTCTGGTATGCCTAAAGACTACTACAGTGTACATTAAGTAAATAAATAAATTTTTTTTAAAGTGCATTGTGTTTTTTTTTCAAGTTAACTACTGTGACATAACTATAATTGGAACTTTTATAATTTTCTAGAAGAAAACTCTCTGCAATTTACCTCACTTCTGTTCTTCTAACTCTGTATTCACCCCAGAGTCTTAAGATCACCCTATCTTTTGGGAAAACAATATGATTCCAGTAATCTGCTGTTGTCCCTTAGAAGGGAAGTGGAAGAAGATTTGATACAATCTCAGTACCATTGGAGCAAGGACCAGTAGAGTAGTTGCCATACAAAACCAAAGCTGTTTGTTTTCTTACGAGTTTTATTCTAAAGACAAACACATGGAAATAAGAACAAATGGTTTCGGTTTAATAGATGGAATTAAAGCTAAAAAACAACATTCATCAGAGTTGTCCCCCAAGAGCATGAGCAGGACAAAGTGTGTAAAGTCAGTAAGATAGTGAATTTTTCTTTAAGGACATGGATCCCCATGGATGGGGAACGGACTGTTCACACTTACACATCATGACTAGCATTTGGTGAACCTTGGTCTTAGCCATACAGATCAAACAGGCCAAAAACAGCTTCCAGACCTTCACTGGAGTTTCTTGACTGGCAAGTTTGTCTTTTCTTTCTCTCCTGACTCCACATTCTTAGAGGAGCTGGGAGCCTGTCCCCTTTCTTCTGTGGAAGCTGCAAGTTTTTCTAGGGATTCTATGATTTCACTCCTCAGCTCATCTTCAGATTCTTCAAATTTTCTGAAATAATAAGCAGTCAAAACCAATGTTACAACAGAAAAACAGAAAAACGAGTCTCCTTTTTCGTGTCTGCTTCCACCTGAGCATTCTGTGTCAGACTTTCATCAGGTAACATTTTATATCAATTGGCTTGGGAAGGGAGGAGGATGTGACTGAATGTGTGTGTAAGTGCAATTGCCTATCTCCATTCATGCAGCACCCAGAAGAGGACATGGGGTGTCCCGCTCTATCAGTCTACATTATTCCTTTAAGATAGTGTCTCTCATTAAATTTGGAACTAGCATCTTGCTAAGCCAACAATTCTACTGTCTCTGCTCACAACCTGGGTTACAAAGTCATGCCTGTTTTAGGTGGGTGCTGGGATCCAAACTGAGGTCCTCATGTTTACTCCTATTTAGAAAAAAAAAGTTTACTGTAAAACAATCTTGCACTGGCCTGGGGATATGGCTCAGTTGGTTGAGCGCTTGCCTCGAATGTATGAAGTCTTAGGTTTAAAACACAGCAATGATTAAAGATGGTGGTGCATCCCTATGGTCCACACAGGATGTAGAAGATTCAGAAGTTCAGTGTCATCACTAACTACATAGTAGGTTTGAAACCAATCTAGGATACCTGAGTCCCTGCTACAAAAACAAACGAAAACAAAACCAAAAAACAGAAACACTGTTAGACTAGATCAGTCTCATGCATCTTGTGGGTAGTGTTTCTTGACTATGGCAAGAGACTGTGTGACCCAAGCATAGTGAGTGCTGCAGGCCTTTATTCCCAGAACTCAGGCAAAGGCTAGCCTGGTCTACAGAGCATGCTCCAGTACAGCCAGAGTTACACAGGGAAACCCTGTCCAGAAAAACAAAAACAAAAGAGGACTTGTGAAATGACTGACCTGTGCCATATAGGATCATAGGATCATGTAAGTGCATACTGTGAAGTTCACACAAAGATGAAATCACCTAACTGCATTGCTAAGACCTAGTCCTATTATTAAGCAATGTGTGGCTATAATTAACCAAGGGAGGAGCCAGATGAAGACAGAGACATGACCGTGTGCTCTGGTAACTCATGGCAAAAGATGACCTTGGAGAAAGGTTCCCCCATTCCTAGGAGTGCCAGACTACAGGAGCCACCATAGAATGGACTGAGAATGCAGTGAGAGGTGACAAGGGACCAGAAGCCCAGAGTCCAGCCCTGGAGAGATTTGAGCATGTTTAGATGCTTGAGAGAAAGCAAATACAGATGAGCATCCTTTAAAACACTGCTGGTCATAAACATCCAGATAAATTCTAAACCTGTAATAGGAAGATGGAAAATTACAGGGTTTGTTTGGGAAGTGATAGGCCATGAAGGGAGAGCTCTAGTGAACAGGACACAGCTTTTCTAAAGGGGGCCTGCTGGGCTGGCTTTCCATTCCACTCAGTGAGGACAGCTAGACAATGTCTGAGCCCAGGATGTAGCCCTCGCCAGACAACACCAATGTGGGGGTTTCTAAGCCACCCAAATGCTGTGATTCAAACTCCAAGTCTGAACAAACTCAAGTCTGTGCTTATAAATTTCTTGTGGGATTTTTTTTTCCCCAAGTGTGGTGGTTTGAGTGAGAATGGTCCCCGTAGGTTCATATATTTGAATGTTTGCTTTCCAGTTGGTGAAACTTGTTGAAAGATTAGAAAGTATAACCTTGTTGGAAGAAGTGTGTCACTGAGGGTGGGCACTGAGCTTTCAAAAGCCCACACCAGGTCCAGTCATTCACATTCAGTGTCTCTGTCTCTGTCTCTCTGTCAGTCTGTCTCTCTCTGTTTCTCTCTGTCTCTCTCTGTCTCTCTCTGTTTCTCTCTGTTTCTCTCTCTCTCTCTCTCTCTCTCTCTCTCTCTCNTCTCTCTCTCTCTCTCTCTCTCTCTCTCTCTCCTTCTCCTCTCTCTCCCTCTCCTCCTCTTCCCCCCCACTCCCTCTCCCTCTCCCTCCTGCCTACAAATTGGGATGTAAGCTCTCAGCTACTGCTCCAGTGACATGCCTGCCTGCCGCCATGTTCCCTTTTGTGAGATCACAGACTAAACCTCTGAAACTGTAAGTTCGAATGCTTCCTTTTGTAAGCTCCCTTTATCATGCAGTTCTATCACTGCCATAGAACAGTACCTAAGACACCAAGACTGGGACAAAACAGACACGCTACGTTACTGGAAACAGACAAGCTATGTTACTGGAATTTTTTTCCTAGCCCCATGCCCCCTGTTTTCCAAAGGTCAGGAATAAAGCAGGACCCAAAGAAAACAAGAGCCTGTCAGATTATTAGATATGAAAGAAATAATACAGAGACAGGAAAGGAAGAAAAAATAACTCTTCAAAATAAGGCCACAAACTGTTGTTAGAAAATATATGACTAAATCTAGTGGGTAAACACAGACAACATGGGTTGTTTCAGTGCTGGGAATCAAATGAGGGCTTTGTGCATGCTCTCTACATGTGCTCTACATGGTCTCTACATGTGCTCTACATGTTCTTTACATACTTTCTACATGTGCTCTAATGCTTTCTACATGCTCTCTACATGTGCTCTACATGCTCTATACATGCTCTATACATGTTCTCTAATGCTCTCTACTTGTCCTCTATATGCTTTCCTCTACACGCTCTCTTCATGTGCTGTACATGCTCTCTACATGTCCTCTACATGCTCTCTACATGCTCTCTACATGCTCTGCCACTGAGTTAGACACCCAGTCCTGATTCTTCACTAACAAGGTAGATGATGAACTAACTCTAGGTGAGGTTATTCCTATAGAAGATGTTGATAAACTTTCATAAAGCAAGTGTGCTCAGTGGAATAATTAATGTGCAACATGCACTTAAAACCTTAGGGGACTGAGGCTGAGACACAGTAGTAGAAGACTTGGCATGTATGTGTGGGATACTGTGTTTGATTTTCAGTACTGCCAAATTTATTATAGGAAATAACTTCAAACTGATAAAATTAGAACATATGAATGTGAGAAAAAACAAGTATGTTGGGGGAAAAGAATACATAGTCTAAATGTAAAACCCAATGGATGATACCCAGATAGGAGTTTAAAAGAGTATATAAGAATTTATCTGTAGATGTTGGAGAGATGGCTCAGCAGTTAAGAGCACTGACTGCTCTTCCTGAGGTCCTGAGTTCACATCCTAGCAACAACATGGTGACTTACAACCTCTGTAATGAGATCTAACGCTCTCTTCTGGGGTGTCTGAAAACAACTACAGTGTGCTTACATATAATAAATAAATCTTTCAAAATAAATAAATAAATAGGATTTATCTGAACATGCATAAATGCACTTTAGGTGTGTCTCTAAAAGCCTCCATAGATAAGAATGCTGAAGAATGGAAAGTTCCTATTTTAAGACAAGGTGCTTGGGAGAGGTTTTGGTTCTGTGACCAGAGGCAATGTCAGTTCATGATCCTGAGCTGCCCCAACCCCTACTTAGAAGAGCCTCTATGGAAGGGTCTCTGGGTAACCTATAGGGATTTTCTCTTTGGACTTGCAAAAGCAACAGAGAAGCAGAAGGCGGGACACAGGTAAAACAGTATTCTCGGAAAGACAGCTAGATTGACCCAGATAGAAAGAGATTTCTAAAGAGCTGGCAGTTTAGTTGTAGGATCAGGCTTGCAAACCGATATTGTGTGTATATTTCAGAAAATAAGGTTACCTGATGAGCTAGAAAGTTTTTTTTTTAACCTCAATTTACACCACCCCATCCACATCCACCCCCCACTCATCCCATCCCTATTGGTATAAACATTAGATCATTTAAATAGCTACATATAAAGCCCTAGTTGACTCCCTAGTGTTCTCAAAAGGAAAAAAAATAAAACTATATCAATAACAACTAGACAGTTAAGTGGTACCTATAGAAGAAAATTTAATAATAATATTGGAAAATTTCTTTTCAACAGCCAGGCACATTGAAACATGTCTGTTCACTACAAGGGAGGCTAAATGGGAAATGTATCTGAGATAATTTGGATACCAGCCTAGCAACAGAGAGAGACCAATCCTGTTTCAAATAAAAGCTGTGAATACGTGGAGAGCTATCATTAGGAGGGAGAGGTAAACAGTACCTTGGGGGCAAGATGTACCTCTATGACATCACACCACACAACAGATGAAGGACAAGATGTTTATTGGTTTGTTTATTGGGGGATAGGGAGGAGAGAAAAATCTGTCTCAAAGTGGGGGAGATGAGATTGAGACGGACAGACAGACAGATAAGACAGACAGGAAAACAGAAAGAGTAAACAAGACAGAGCCATCTGGGTAGCTAGCATGTCACCACCCAACAGTGGAAATGCACCCTACCTGTCAGCTGCAATGGGTAATAATTCATGGATATGAAGATCCATAATCATCATCAATGCACAAATAAAGAAAATGTGGCATGTATATTTAATATGATGCAGCTCACCCTTTGCAGGGGTAGTGGGGTGACAGAGTTGAGGCAGGGTGCCATGCAGCCCGGACTGGCCTTGATCTTGCTTGTAGCTGGATTTAACATTGAATTCCTGAACCCCCTGCCTTCCTGCCTGTAACTCTCAAGTGTTAGGATTATAGATATTGGTGTGAAACAAACTTACAATTCAACCCTAAAATAGAAAAAAAAATCTGCTACACATAGACACACATGCATCTCTGCACACACACACACATGCACACAGCAAAGAAGGGAAAAGGCAGACAGAGCCCAAACAAATCCACGTATCATGTAAAGCTTGGTCTCCTTAGCTAGTTCTCTATGGCCTTACATCTCTATGGGCTTACATCTTCTTCTTCTTTTTTTTTTTTTAAAGATTTATTTATTATATGTAAGTACACTGTAGCTGTTTTCAAACACTCCAGAAAAGGGCATCAGATCTCATTAGATGGCTGTGAGCCACCATGTGGTTGCTGGGGTTTGAACTCAGGACCTTTGGAAGAGCAGTCAGTGCTCTTAACCACTGAGTCATCTCACTTGTACACAGCACTACTCACATGTCATCTTCATCCAACCCTGGTTCCAGCTGTTCACCATCCGCCATGACGCCCATGGCTACTTCTACCTCTTCCTTGTCTTCTCTGGGAATCTGTGGTTTGATTATTACTACTGGAAGGAATGACAGAGACGAAAGCAGACTAACCTGTGTACTCGAGGAGCAGCAGATACCCACACTCCCACCGTGAACGCCACTCATGATGGCAAACCGAGGTACTGACGGGGATGGCAGCAGATAGATATGTTATGTGTGAATTGTCTCCCACAGGCTCATGTGTTTGAACCCTCGGGACCAGAAGTGGTAATACACGGGGAGGCTATGGAACCACTGGGCGGTGGCTCCTAGATGGAGCAAGTGGATTGCTGAACAAAGAATCTTGAGGTTTACAATCCAGCCCTGCTTCCCGTCCTTTCTCTGTTTCCTGGTTCCCTGAGCTGTGGGCAAGCAACTGGCACACGGTCCCGCCACCCCTGAGACATCTTCTGCCATGCCTTCCTGGCCACGATGGACAGTGATTCCTCAAATCATGAGCCAAAAGAAGTCCTTTGCCCTCAAGTTGCTTCTTGCTGAGTATTTAGTATCTGAGATGAGAAAAGCGATTCATGCAATACTCAGTTATTTGGCGCTGGACTAAAAACTTAGGCAACACAGGAAGACAAAAACGGGAGTGTCACAATAAGGAACAGACATAGAAGTATTAAGGAATGTGTGATACCAAAACTTAAGACTTGCCACAACAGAACCATCCCTATTGTTCTCCCTCTCTGTAAAACCACTGTGCATCCATGCTCAGTGCAAGAAGTGACGAGGCCGCAGAGCAAACGGAAAGTGTGCCTTTATAGCTGTGTCTTTGTATTCATTCTTTATTTTTTTTTAAGATTTATTTATTTGTTTTATTTATGAGTACACTGTTGCTGTCTTCAAACACACCAGAAGAGGGAATCCAATCTCATTACGGATGGTTGTGAGCCACCATGTGGTTGCTGGGAATTGAACTCAGGACCTCTGGAAGAGCAGTCAGTGCTCTTCACTGCTGAGCCATCTCTCCAGCCCCTCTGTACTCATTCTTATCTCAGAGGTTCTGGATCTGGGCATGGTGATGTCTGCCAGGAGTCACAGCAGAGGCAGGAGGGTAAATGAGTTTGCAGCCAGCCTGGGTTGTGTAAGATCTACTCTGGTGTCTTAGTTACTTTTTCTATTGCTGTGACAAGACCTCAGTGTCGGTTGCCTGCTTGGATAGGGTATGGCTCCCTAACTGAATTAGATTTCCATAGCTTTTGTTGTTTCTTTATAGGAACAGAAAATTCCTTAGGCTTTTTCTTTTCACAAGTTGCAGGATTAGCTGGGTAGGGTCCCAGCCTGAGAATACCACTCCCTTTATTCTGTTTCAAAACTGGCCTCTTTTGGCACAAGCCATAGCTCCAACATTACGTTCTCTTCTGCTTCCATCTGTACACTTTGTATTCCTTTTTTCCTCCCTTGCTCTTTTCTGTTATAAAACTGCCTACAAATAGCAGAAAAGTAACTAATGCACAAGTTTGGTATCAAGAAGTGGGCTACTGAGGTGACAGGCCCTCCCATGCAATTTCTTGGAGGAATTTGGGAAACTTTGGACTAGGAAAGTGGTTGAATGCTGTAAGTGGGGCTTAATGGGTCCTCCTAGTAGGCGCTTGGAAGACAATAGTACTGAGAGCAATGTGGACTATGGAGTCCCAGCTCACGAGGTTTTAGAGGTGAGTGGAATTAGTAACTCAGCTTTTCAAAGCACCGACTCTTCCTTACACTGAGTTTAATATATTTTGTTGCTGTCCCTTCTGTCTCACTAGTTTGGCCCTGTTATTTTCTCTTCCCATCTACTCTTTTTTTTTTTTTCAATGTTGTTTGTTCTTATTTTTCTAAGACCCTCAGGCACAGTCAATCTTCCCAGTATCTTCTGTAGGCACGTGGTGTTATAACCTCTGCTCTTACGAATGCTGGCATTGTTGAGCCGGGCGTGGTGGCCCACGCCTTTAATCCCAGCACTTGGGAGGCAGAGGCAGGCAGATTTCTGAGTTCAAGGCCAGCCTGGTCTACAAAATGAGTTCCAGGACAGCCAGGGCTACACAGAGAAACCCTGTCTCGAAAAAAAAAAAACAAAAAACAAAACACGAATGCTGGCATTGTGTCCCACAGGTGTGGGCGTGTCATGTTTCCATCTTCATTCAGTACTAGGACTTGTTAAACTTCCTTCTGATTCCTCCAGTGACCCAGTTTCCTTCCACTCAGTGCCATGTCCTTTTACTTCCATGAGTTTGTGTAACTTTCTGTCACTTCTCTCACTATTGATGTCCAGCATTTATTCCTCTGTGGTTAGATAATATGAAGGGTGTTATTTGAATTTCTTTTGCAAATTTGTCGAGACTTGCCTTGTGTCCTAAAATGTGGTTGATTTTGCAGACAGGTTCATGGGCTACTGAAAATGAACAGAATGTGTTCTTTAGTGTTTGGGTGGAGTGTCCCATAGCTGTCTGTTAGATCTAGTTGGTTTATGATGTCATTTAAATCTGGCATTATTCTATTTAGTTTTTGTTTTGTTTTGTTTTGTTTTTGTTTGTTTGTTTTTTCTTTTTTATTTATGTTTAGTTCTTTTTATTTTTAGAATTTTTTTTAGAT
>NC_034608.1:40072085-40092949 GCF_900095145.1 Mus pahari
AAATTGCCCTTTCTAACTCTGTGAAGAATTGGGTTGGAATTTTGATGGGGATTGCATTGAATCTGTAGATTGCTTTTGGCAGGATGGCCATTTTGATCTATTTACTTTTTGCCTGAATGGGTAAGTGTGGAGTGCTAAAGTCTCCCAATATCACTGTGAGTCCAGTCAATCTGTTACTTGAGATCTAATAGCATTTTTTATATGAAACTGTATGCTCACATGTTTAAGATTGTAATATCCTTTTTTCCTTTAAGGAGTCATATATATATTAGTTTTGGCTTTAAATTTATTTTTTCAAATATTACAACATCTGCCTGCTTCTTTTAAGATTTATTTATTATATATAAGTACACTGTAGCTGTCTTCAGACACGCCAGAAGAGGGCATCAGATCCCATTACAGATGGTTGAGAGTCAATGTGTGGTTGTGGGATTTGAACTCAGGACCTCTGGAAGAGCAGTCAGTGCTCTTAACCACTGAGTCATCTCTCTAGCCCTGTGTGTTGAGAATATCCCCTCTATGTTGAGAATGAAAATCCATCAGGGCTCCAGCTGTGTGTGCTTGCTTGTTCGATTGACATGACCATCCACCATTCTTCAGAAGTAGAACATTTTGCCTTGCTGAAGTATTTAAAGTCTGTGGTATTTTAGAAAGCTCAAATCCGTTCCTAAAGTCCAGGCTGTCTAAAACTCAAATTCTTCCAGCCTCTACTTCAGAAGTGAAAGGGTCATGGGTGTGCAGCACTGTGCCTAACCTATGCTGGATTTCTCCACGATGAATGTAGTGTCAACATCCTACGGAAAAAGTTAAACAGTAACATAGATATAAACACTACTGGGAAAATGTTAAACAATAACAGAAAATTATATTTTGATTCAGTGGAAAACAAATCACTTAGTGATGAATCCAAGCTTAAACAAAGATTAAGTTAGGAATATAGTAACCATTTAGGATCAGTAAGAAAAAATGTTAGTGGAAATACAAGGTAGATTAGCCAGGTGTGGTGATTCGTTCCTTTAATTCCAGCACTCAGGAGGCACAGGAACAGTGTGTGTGTAATATAGATAGACTGTTAGATAGATAGATAGATAGATAGATAGATAGATAGATAGATAGATAGACAGATAAATGATAGATAGATGATAGATAGATAGATAGATAGATAGAGATAGACAGTGATAGAAATATAATATATATATGCATATATAATATAGAGACATATTATGTTATATACTACATAACATATAATATATAATGTAGACACGTGCAGTGCTATGTGCCTGTCATTCCTGCAACTCCAGAGGCAGGAGGATCATTTGTACATATAAGCTTGATATTTTCTTGGACAACACAGAAAAATACTGACTGACAGAAGAGAATATTGCTTTTAAAATGGAGACAACTAAGGAGGCAGAGGCAGGTGGACCTCTATGAGTTCAAGGCTAGCCAGGTGTACATAGCAAAGAGTCCCAGGCCATCAGAGCTACACAGTGATACCCTGTCTCGAAAAACCAAAAATAAATAAATAAATAAATAAATAAATAAAAAAAAATTAAAATAAATAAATAAAATAAAAATAAAATGAAATCAAAACAAAGTGAACTCTAGTAGTTTGCATTCTTACTAGGAAAGTGAGCTCTCTGAATAGCTATCCAAGTTGAGCAAGGCTAGATTGTCACCCCAGAGCACACGTCCTTTCCAAGAGTCGCTAGCTTGAAATACTACACAAAACTATGCCTCTGTCCTTGGAAGTGCATGCCTTGGAGCCAGCTTGGTTAGAGCAAATCAGACAAGCAAGGCGTGTTCCCAGTTCTCTCTCCAACCCAAAGGTACTTCTGGTGCCTTTCTGTACTCATAAAGCAGTGACCTAATTCTCTGGGGGACCGGTAACTTTGTTAAAAATAAACCACATACCAGTTTCTCCTTTACTGGCAGACAGCGAGCCACTGCAGGCACACTCTGCTGCCAAAGCACGCGGGGTCCCTGGCACATCCAGCCACCACTGCTTCCCATTTTCTAGACTGCCCTCCATCACAATCACTTGGCCATCTGAAAAAGGATACTGCATTAGCAAAAATAAAGATGCTTGTTTCAGATTTTACATTTTATTGTATTTTATAACATTCCACAGAATGTTAGAGCCATGGACATCACAATCCTCATTTTGTTTATAAAGAGGCCAGTGGTGTGTTTGTGTGTGTGTGTGTGTGTGTGTGTGAGAGAGAGAGAGAGAGAGAGAGAGAGAGAGAGAGAAATAGAGAGAGAGTGTGTGTGTGTGTGTTTGTGTGTGTGTGTGTATAAATGAATATGTATATGTGTGTATAAACTGTGATAAATTTCTGTGTGCTTATTTTTTAACTTGAGTTCATCCTCCCAGGCTTTTACGAATTATAAATCAGCTCACAAACTTACAATAACTCATTTCAGTGATACACGTTCATCCCTTGGCATCCAAAGCAGTTAGTTAGTTACAGGACACCCAGTGATGTAAAATCTGTGCATGTGGGCTGGAGAGATTGCTCAACAGCGGAAAGCACTTGCTGCTCTTTCAGAGAATCCAAGTTTGGTTCCCACACAGTGACTTTCAACAACCTGTAGCAGTGGCTTCAGGGAGATCCTACGCCTTCGTCATCCACTGCTCAGATGTGTGTATATCCACACAGAGACACAGGATACATAATTAAAAATAAAAAAAATAAAACATTTTAAATCTGCATATAATTAAGTAGTTTATATGAAATATGTACTATTTGCCTAAAACTTACGCATGTCTTCCAACATACTTTTTATTGGGGTGGGGATGAGGCAGGATCTCATGTAGCTCATGCTAGCTTTGAACTGTCTGTAGTAGCTGAGGGTGATCTTGAACTCCTTACCCTCCTGGTCTCCATCTCTACTTCCAATGTTGGGGTTACAGCATGTACCACCATACCTAGTTTCTAGCATACTTTCTCTCTCTCTCTTTTTTAAAAGATTTATTTATTTATTATATGTAAGTACATGGTAGCTGTCTTCAGACACACCAGAAGAGGGTATCAGATCTCATTACAGATGGCTGCGAGCCACCATGTATTTGCTGGGATTTGAACTCAGGACCTCTGGAAGAGCAGTCACTGCTCTTAACTGCTAAGCCATCTCTCCAGCCCCATAATTTCTCTTTTAAGGTTTAATTTTTATTATTTTTAGTAATTCTCTGTCTATGTGAGAGTGTGGGTCTGTGCATGCGGTTCCTTGAAGAGGCCTGAGGAGGGGTTTAGGTCTCCTACAACTAGAGTTGTATAGGGCTCTGAGTTACCATATCTGGGAGCTGGGAACTGCACCTGAGTCCTCTACAGCAAGAGCAGTGCATACCCTTACCTGCCAAGCCATCTCTCCAGCCTAGTCCCTAAGTTTTAAACCAACCCTAGATGGCTTACACAGCACAGCACAAAGCAAACACAGTATAAATCGTCCTTCTACCGCACTGCTTAGGGAACATGGCATGAAAACATCTGCATGTGTCCACATAGATGAAAGCCTTTTTTTTTCTGAATATTTTTCCATTTGTGACTAATTGACTCCAAGGACATCGATAGCTGTCTACTCCATTTATAGCACAGTCTTAAATTTTAACCCTTTCTTGGGGGCTAGGGATTGAAGAACAAAGGAAGCACACGGGCTTGGGAGATGGCTCCATGAGTAGAACCTGCTTGTTGCATAAGCAAGGGCATCAGGGTTGGCTGGAGCTTGAACCCAGGACTTTGCACATGCTACACCCTTGACAGCCAAGCTGCAAACCTAACCCTAAGACCAATTTTATTGGTGAGTGGGAATGATCAGCAATAGCATTGTGAGGCTGTAAGCCAGTGTTAGGAACTAAGTCATGTGGACCCTCTCTTCCTGATCCCCCTCTCTCACTTAAGGAAATATGGCCGGCACGGTTTTCTTCCTGTACTGTCCATAAGACCAGGGTCGTCGACTGCTAGAATAACGTGCACACAAGTCTCAGCTTGACACTCACGATGCCAAAACAATGTCTTTGTAAAACGTGTAGTGACTGAGAGGTGCCGACCATTCCAATAAGATGTGTGCTGTGCTGGTGGCAAAGTCGCGCCAGGCCCTGGTCCTCCCCTGCTAGGGGTTAACAACTGACCAAAGACTCACCATCCGGCATGGTGGAGCAGGTGGAGGTGACATCTGCCGTTGCCATGATTTGCAGCAGAGTCTGAGGTGCCCCGGCATCCCACTGCCTCCTGTTCTCTGCGGCAATGACATCCTGAAAGAAACCCTCTGGGTGTAAGAGAATAACTGATTAGTTCCACTGCAGCTGGAGTCTAACAATGGTACTGAATAGCTTTTCGGGGCTGGCCCAGTGCGCTTTCTGTTGCTGTGACAAACGCTATAACCAAAACCAACTTCTGGGGTAAAGGGTTTACGTCATCTTCCAGAGCACAGCTCATGAAGGAACTCCATGGCAGGAACTGAAGCAGAAGCCATGGAAGAAGACTGCTTACTGGCTTGCCCCCAGGCTCGCATCTGGCTACCTTTCTTATACCCACCAAGGCTATCTGCCCAGGGATGTCACACACCGTAATGGTTATCATGGGTGTGGCCCTCCCACATCAATCAGGAAAATGCCTCACAGACTTGCCTACAGGCCAACCTGATAGAGGCCATTCCATGACTGAAGCCCCCTCTCCTCCAGGGGACTCAAGCTTCTGTCGAGTCCGCAGAAGACTAGCCAACATAGAGACCAAAGAGTAGGATGTTCAAGCCACGGGAGCCACTGCCTGGGCCTCTAACAGACCCAGCAGAGAAGGTGGAAACTCAGACAGCTTCCAAAGATGTTTCATGTTTATCATTAATGTTGATTATCCAGTTTAACTAAGGGCTAAGGAAATCCATGAAGAGAAAAATGACCCAGACATCTATGAGAATTCTCATGTGAATCTCTCTCTCTCTCTCTCTCTCTCTCTCTCTCTCTCTCTCTCTCTTTAACATGCCCCCCTTCTTTGTCACAGATTGGCTCAGGGCATTCTTACCTTCCTGCCCCAGCCCCCATGTCCTAACAGGTATCATCATGCCCGGCCCCTGCGTGCTGGGATCGCAGGTATGCACGACCACACCAGGCTATGTCAGAGTCTGGATTTGATCACATTCCAACTCAATTTAAAAATAAAAAAGATGCCAGGTGTGGTGGTGCACGCCTTTAATCCCAGCACTCNGGAGGCAGAGGCAGGCGGATTTCTGAGTTCAAGGCCAGCCTGGTCTACAAAGTGAGTTCCAGGACAGCCAGGGGTACACAGAGAAACCCTGTTTCGAAAAACCATTAAAAAACTAAAAATAAAATAAAATAAAAAAGATTTATTTATTTTGTTATGTGAGCACACTGTCGCTGTCTTTGGACACACAAGAAAAGGACATCAGATCCCCATTACAGATGGTTGTGAGCCACTATGTGGTTGCTGGGAATTGAACTCAGGACCTCTGGAAGAGCAGTCAGTGCTCTTAACCACTGAGTCATCTCTCCAGCCCCCCAACTCAAATTTTGAGACAGCATCTTTCACTGATCCTGGAGCTAATAAGATCTTATTAAACTGGCTGGCCAATAGCTTTCGGGTATCTTCTTGTCTACACACACACACACACACACACACACACACACACACACCAGCACAGGGCTTACAGACCAATGCTGCCAGGCCCAGCTTTTTATGTGGGTGCTGAGACCTGAACTCAGATCTTTATATTTGGGCAGCACACTATAGACTGAGCCATAGTCCCAAGGCCCAAGTTCCCTTTGATCATTACCTACACAGGCATCATGAACATTGTAAGACTAAAAGCCCTTAAAAACTGGGGACTTCTCCCCATCTCCCCAGTCAGGCTTTATCCCAGCAGTGATGAGCATCTGGGACTCAGGACATGTCCATGTCTGTACCCCCTTTTCTTTAATCATGGCATTTCAGGACAGGAATCAGGTTTTCTTTGTCTTTGCCCTCTCTAGCACTGGCTACAAGGGGAAGATCCACAATTATGATGCTTGGTGAATGGAGCAGAGATGTTTCCCCGTGAAAATAAAGCAGAGTAT
The DNA here is from genome assembly GCF_900095145.1 of Mus pahari. Taxonomy (NCBI): domain Eukaryota; kingdom Metazoa; phylum Chordata; class Mammalia; order Rodentia; family Muridae; genus Mus; species Mus pahari. The sequence goes on from NC_034608.1 coordinate 40,078,156, forward strand.
TTACAGGAAGGGGAAACTGAGGCAAGCCAGGTATGCAAATGTTTGCACAGCTAACTGGGGAGATGAGCAGGATTTGACTGGGCTGTAGAGCAAGAGAGGAAGTTCAAGGTCAGCTCAGACAACTTAAGGAGACCTTGTCTCAAAAAAAAAGAAAGAAAGAAAGAAAGAAAGAAAGAAAGAAAGAAAGAAAGAAAGAAAGAAAGAAAGAAAGAAAGAAAGAAAGAAAGAAAAAAATAAAAAAGGAGGACTGGCCTGGTATGATCAAACCAATCAATCTGCTATTTTCAGTCATTAGTACTTAAGATAAAAAATTTAAAATAAAGGCAATGTAATGGGGGAAGGCAGAGGAAAAAAATAAAAGAAGGTGCCAGGGAGACGGCTCAGCAGTTAAGTTGGCTTATGGTTCCTCCAGAAGACACCAGTTCAGTTCCCGGCAGCCACATCAGGCAGCTCACAGGTAGAGGTGGCAGAGCCCCTGTCATTCCAGTGCCAGGGGCTCTGCCACCTCTATCCTCCAGCAGCCCATTCATGCAAGTGGTGCACATAAATCCATGCAGACACACACACACACATAAAAGTCTAGCAACCCATCTTTCTTTTTTAACTAAGGGAAGACCATTTATTAAGCACCCTTTATTTAGGTAGGTATTTCATACCTATCATACCTCGCTCCTGTTGCTACAGTAACCCTGTGTGGCTACCATTACTATTGTTCCCCACACCTCAAAAAGGAAAGGGGCTTCAGAACATGAAAATAACTTGCAAAAGAAGAAATGTCTCTTGACCAAAAACTCCAGCACCAGCTAGGATTCACTGTCTCCAGAACCCTGGGGATTTTGTGATTTTCTATGTCACCACAGGACTCAAGGGTGACAGACCCCGACCTAGCAGCAGAAGACATGGAGGCAGCAGGAAAGTTCAGAGGAATCTCTGAGGAGACACTGCCCTGGGTGTGTAGGAAGGGATAGCCTTGCCCTGAAGCAAAGGCCTCTGGGAAGGAGGGCACATGCTGAGGTTAAGTGACTTTTCACACCTGCCCAGAGAGCTGTCCAGCAGTTAATGAGACAGACCCACCAGGATGACACTCCCAGAGCTGCTAAAACTGCACAAGTGGGTAGGACTGCCCAGTGTGTGCAGCAGGAAGGAATGTTGGATGAAGGGTGAATGGGGTGGGGTGGGGGAGCCAGGAGCCCAGTGGAAAGAGCAGGGGATGGATTGCCAATGAAAAGCTCCCTTTCCCTCCACCACTTGCAAGCGAGATGCACCTGCTTCTGGGCCACAGAGTTCTTCAAAGGCTCTGTCTGTATAATCTTTATGTTCCTCCTTACAGCTGTACTCCTGAAACTTCATGCCATCTTCAAAGCTTAAAGTAGCATTCAGTTTATCCACTGCCTAAAGAAATTTTTACAATTATTCACGAGAAAGAAGCCATATTGGGTGTTAAATGCATTAGTTTTGTGCCTTTTTGCAAATATTAATTTTCAAACAACATAGCAAGTATTATATACATACATATACATATATATGTGTGTATGTATATGTGTATATGTTATATATTATGTGTTATATTTAACATAAAATATGTTATATATTACATGTTATATCATATATATATAATAGTATATAAAGTCTTATCTCTAGCAACAAACACACACAAAATAAGTGTTGAGTATGATTATTCATAGTTAACTTTTAGTAATCTAAAAGATTAATTCAGAGGAAACATAACGGAAAAAAGAAATCAGTTAATGTTGACACTGACATTTGTTAGAAGTTCTGATGAAAGTTGAAATTTCAAAGGGTGTTAACATCAAGTAATAAAATGACGTGGTGGTTTGAATATGCTTGGCCCAGGGAGTGGCAATATTAGGAGGTGTGGACTTGTTATAGAAGGTGTGGCCTTACTGGAGGCAATGTGTCACTGGAGGGGTGGGCTTTGAGACTCTCTTCTTAGCTGTCTGAAGACAGCCTTCTCTTGACTGCTTTTCAATCAAGATGAAGAACTCTTGGCTCCTCCAGCACCCTGTCAGCCTGGATGCTGCCGTGCTTCCTGCCTTGATGACAATGGACTGAACCTCTGAACCTGTAAGCCAGCCCCAATTAAATGTTGACCTTATAAGAGTTGGTCATGGTGTCTGTTCACAGCAATAGGAACCCTAAGACAAATGAATTTTTTTCTGCATGAGATTTACCCACACACAGCTGAAGAGTAATTAGAACTAATTAAGATCTAAAATAAACATACACTTACAGGTTACTCAATGGTTTTTAAGTCAGCATATTAACATTATCAGGGAAAAAAACTCATTTAAGGATATTCTCATTACCACCAGTGCAGCAATGTCATGAACCTGAAGACCACATTGTCATAGCTGATCAAGGTGGCAAGTACATCATGACATACCTCATTCTCCTGGACGGTGTCTTCCTCAGAAATACACTTATCTAGGCTGATTTCAAACTTTACCGCTCTCTAGAATAAGCAAGAAAAGAAGTCTTAGCTTAACAGTTCAACAAAGCCTGCAAGTTCCAACCCCTCAGGCCAGTTCGTGTGGACACCATACACACTTAAGGTCATTAGTGTAGCACCGCACAGTAGGGCTACTCCGTAAGACAGTGGGAGTGGGAAATCACACAGACAGCCTGGATTGTAGAGCACACAGTGGGGCTATTCAAGGAGACAGTGAGAGCAGGCAATCTCATTGGCAACTGTGATAGTAAAGCCTGAGCCCCAATCATTTTCTAACCTGCAAGCAAACGATGGGAATGTTTAGACCCTAACTTTATAGCACTGCTTTTGAATTTTACTCTTTCACGTTCTGAAGCCTAATTTGTATCAAATCTCTCTCGATATTCTAAAAGTTTAAGAGAAAGACATAATTCCATCGCCTCATATTAATTATATACTCATGTCTAAATTCATATTAGTGTATATTTCTATAACTTGATTTCTACATTAAATCTGATGAAACACTTTAGAATAAAAACATTATTTTTACCCGAAAAGTCAATACTAATTCATGAAAAAGGTGGCTACAGTATCCATTGGATTAAAATAGTCACATATTGAACACTGGCATTTTCATGAACAAAAACTGTATAACGTGACAAAGTGCTCATTGCTCTGATGCAGTTTAACCCAACCCGATTCAAGAGCATGGTTTTCTTTTGCAGTACTGGAGATCAATCTAATTAGGACTTAGTACATGTTAGGTGAGTACTTACCTGTGGTGAGTACTCACCACTGAGTCCCACCTCTGCCTTAGAATGTAATTGTGACAACAGGGTGTGTGTGTGGGGGGGTGTCAGGGTGGGCCCTGGTGGAAGCCTATAGAGTGGATGCTTTTCATGCAGGAGTGGCCAGACTACTGGATGTGAGCCCTGAGCTAGACTTCAAAGAAGGCTGTGAAGGATCTGGCTGGCTGGAGAGTATAATTCTACAATTTCTTTCTGAGCCATCTCCGCCCTCTGTGACCCACATGCCTACACAATGAAGAACACAGTAGGCATGGCCCAAAGGACCTGGCTGACATAGAGCTTACACTGTCCTGGAGTAGGCCAGGTAACACATGAGTTTGCAAATTAACGACATGATTGCAAGCGAGTCTTACATGCACAGGGAACATAAACCAAGAAAGCTGACGAGATGGTTCAGCAGGCAAAAGCATTTGCTGGGAATGCTTGGTGACTGAGGACCCCTGATAGAGGGAGACAATAAATTCCCAACAGTGGTTCTCTGACCTCCACGTATGTCTGTAGTTCATGCACACCTGTACTAATTACATACATGTATCACACACACATACAACAATCAATCAATCAATTTTTTAAAGGAAATAGGTATATATATTAGTGGTAGTGGTATGTGTCTGTGATCCAAGTGATCCAAGTGTCCCAGGGCAGAGCCAGAGTATTTGGAGGTGAAGGCCATCTTTATCGACATGAAATCCTATCTCAAACAAAACTGAAGAGCAAGTAGGGTAACAGGATGGGAAATGAGCAGGAGGGGAAAGTAAAGCATGAAAAGTTACTTGGCATTCGATTTAGGGCCTGGACATTGGACCTTAGCACAAGAGGGTCCAAGGAAAACTTGGGAACTGCAGGATTGGGTCCCTAGAGTGGCTGTGTGATCCTCTGGTCTCTAGCTGAGTTTGTTCAGGATAGAGCTTTTCATTGTCCCCGTGCCTCACAAGAAGTGAGTTTCCAGATGCCAGCTTCCAGTGGAGAAAGTACCAGGGACCATATTGACTTGCCTGCCTAAAACAACTGCAACCACATTCAACATCAGACACAGCAGGAACCAGTGAGATGAACCTGGTTTGCTGGGCTGGGAAACTGTTGTATCCATGAGACAAGGCTGAGAACGTGGAGTTACCAAGGTTGCTAGAGTTTGGAGGATAGAGTCCCAATGAGGAGAGAGCCCTGGCACAAGAGAAGCAGAGCTCATACCACTCTGGTGGGAATGTAACGGCCCCTTTGCTAACAAACGCGGCAGTTTCTTAACCAACTAAATATAGCTCGGGTGATAGCTCAGTTGGCAAAGGGTTGCCTTGTGAGCACTGAAGACAGTTTGATCCACTGGAAGTATTTACAAATATCTGGGCAAGGTGGCACACAATTATAATCCCAGTACTCGGAAGGCACAGATTCCTGGGGCTCACAAGTCTAGCAAACTTGACCAGACCCAGTCCAGTGAAAGACCCCACCCTAAAAAAAATAAAATAAAATAAAAAATAAAAAAATAAAAACAAAACAAAACAAGGTTTACGACTCCTAAGGAACAACACTTGAGGTTGACCTCTGCCCTCCACATACATGACCACACACACATGCCTGTGGACCCACACATGTGCATCCATACCAGTCAGGCATGATGGTAAATGATTGGACTTCCAGCTACTCAAGAGGATAAAGCAAGATGATCATGAGTTATTCAGGAAGAGGTATAATGATGTGTATAGTAAAGCCTTCATGCCTGGCCTTAAATGGAACTTATAGTGAAGCCTTTATGTCTGGCTTTAAGGGAAATGTCTCAGCAAAGCCTTTGCTACGATTGGGCCAATCAGCAGAGGCTGAGAAATTTGTTTTGAGACTGTTGGAACCTTGAAGAAATGTTGTCTCTCTAGAGCATCTGCACTTGGTGCTATGTGAGAGCTTGCAGCTGCACCAACCTCTATCCTAAGACACTGTTGGCAAACCTGGAGGTCTTGCTTTGATGATGGTCAGAAGGGACTGAAATTTGTGTGAGTCGTCTGCTCTTTCGGGCAGCAAGGGCAAGCTAACTTTGGTAGATGGGACCTTTCCCAGACCCAGTTAACCTTGTATAGTGTTTGAATAAAGTAACTGGAGTGAGCTAGCTGGGTGTCAGACATTTCCAAGAAGGCTGAACCCCTCCGCTCCTTTGAAAAATGAAGGTTTAGCATCTTGGTGAGCATCTTTCTCTACTGGGCACCTGTGACCTCTATCAATCAATAAGAAGACAAGAAGATCTTGAGTTTGTGCCCATTCTGGACAATGTAAGGAAATCCTGTCTCTTCTAATAAAAATAACTAAACAGTTCAGTGTTAGAGCACTTGCCTAGAATATGTGAGGGTCTGAATTCAGTTCCTAGAATTGCAAAAGGGGTGGGGTGAGAGAACATAATGCCTATTAGATGATCTGGCCATCCCAGGCCAGTTTTGTTACACCAAAGAAGAGATGTGCCTGCCACTTTAAGATTTGGCTTTTAGGGCTGGGAGGTGACTCAGCATGTAAGATCACTTAGTGCCTAAGCAAGAGAACCTGCATTGAAATTCCCTTTTTTATAAATGTCTGAGCATGGCTCTGTGTGCCTGTAAATGCAACACTGGAAAAACAGCAACAGGCAGACCTAGAGCTTGCTGGATAGCTAGCCGAGCTTAAATTGCTCAGCTGCAGGATTAGTTGTAGACCCTCTCCCAAGAGAACAGTGGAGTCTGTACCCTGACATACAAGAGAGTGTCCTTGATAACATACAATGCCCATGATGGGCCCAGCTGTTTGCAATAGCCAAAAGCTGGGAACTATGTAAATATCCATCTATTGTTGAGTTGACAATAAACTTTGCCATATCTATATAGGGGAATACACTCAGCAGTGACAAGGGGTAATAAGCTATACAAGCACCATAGGTGAGACTCAACGCTATTAAGCACAATGATGCTTCCTGATGCATGAAAGAAGCCAGCAGATGGAACACTAAGGAATGATAGCATTTATATGCTGGGTTCACATCTGCGAGGTGCAAACTAATCCATTGTGACAGAAAGCTCATGAGCAATTGCCTAGAGGATGATGTGGGAGGGGGACTGACCAAAGAGCATCTGAGAGTATGAAAAGGTCCCCATGTGACCGCATGGCACAGCAGGAGGTCAGACCTGCCCCTGAGCCCCTCACTCAGAAGTTCACAAGCCTCAAATAGCTATCTCTACCTGCTTGGAGACTTCTTCCTCAGGTACGTCAGGGCGGGAGGGCAGGTTACTCCTCTTCACCAAATAGGTTCTATGACTGAGGTCTGCATTCTCCTATAATACAGATGACACACAGTCTGTGAGATCAGCTCTGAAGCTACTTACGGTAGTAGGATTTGGGGATTTCAGTTTCATTTAATATTATAAGGATGTGCTTTCATTTTAATCCCAGGCGTACAGGTATGGGGCTGCTTCTGATTGCCCGCAGCAGCTGATCATGATTTGCCTCCTGCTCTAACAGAGGCGTGGTTCTGTCAGCTGAAGATAGTTTCTGCAATTGTGTGACGTTGGGAATCCTGGGAACTTTTCAGAGGGTATATAAATGTGAGGGCCCCATAGCCATGATTGTTGGTTGCACTTGGGGGCAGGGGAGCATTAGTTGTAGTTTGTTATTAGTTATATTCAAAGAAGAAAGAAATTAGATTCAGGGATTCTCTCTCTCTCTCTCTCTCTCTCTCTCTCTCTCTCTCTCTCTCTCCCTTCTTCCCTCCCTCCCTCTACCCATCTTTCTTTCCTATCTAGTGATAGGGGTGAAACCAGAGGGATAAAGGGTGGGAAAAAGAAGAACCCACAAAGTAGCAAAGGCCAGCTACGACTTACTGTCTGCTCCTCTCTGACAGTATGAAGAGCGAGTCACAGACACCATAAGCCCTGTCCAGTCTGCCTTTACCTTGGGATTGACTTGGCTTTCACCAAATGCTTCTTTCAGACTCTCTAGAAATGCCTGCCCCCAGGCCCTGGTCAGCACACATAAGAGCCTGCGTTTGAGCCCCAGTACCAAAAACTTTTTTAAAGGCAGGAAAAAGAGCAGGGAGGGGAGGATGCCTGCTGCTCAGCTTTTCTGGACTCAGGCTTCCCATCGCAGACCACCACATAAGGCTGATGATGGTGGCACAGGGCTCCACACCACGAATGAAGCTCTGCTCTGGAGATGCCCACCCCTGACATCCAGCACAGGCCTCTGTATGGCTCACTTAGAACAGGCCACCTAGCTCAGACCTTCTAAAGTCCACCCTTCTTCTCGGGCCATTCCCCATCCCTACCCTCACCATCAATTTCTTCCACATAAGCCTGCATCCTACTCGGCCTTCTCATCCTTGCTCCTATGAGGCCTGACTGTGGCAGAGTTATTCCATTATCCCTCCATACATATGTGCCTATTCTGCATCCACAAGGAGGCAGATATGCCAGAGGCATCCTCTTTAGGTAATCTTGGGACAGCTAAGTGACTTGGGAGGAGTTGCTGCATTTTCTGTCATAGGACATAAATAAGAACCACTGAAAACCCTCCACTTGTGTTCACTTAGACTACTTTGTGGGTGTGCACTTGGAGGTGGAAGGGGGCTGGAGGAGGCAGGTCTGCCACAGCCACATGGCAGATCTGTTCCCCTAACTGTGCTACAGGAGCTCTGCATAGCCCCATGGGCTCCAGAAAAGGAGCAACCCAGAGAACGGCAGATATTCATAGTGTCAGAATCCCTGCATGTTCTTTACACATAAGGTCAGATGCAAGCTGGCTAAAGCACCCACTGAAGACATAGTCATCTGCAATTCTAGAGACCTGAAATAGGAAGGACCAGTTTCCAGTGTAGCACCGCTACAGGCTTTTCAAGAATGACATCAACCATGTTTAGTCTTACACAGACTTGTAAATGAGGGAAGTACGTCTCAAGAACTGTGTATTTGTACGGACTAAGATGGCAATGACACCAGATGATACGGTCTTGTGAGGCCACCATTTTATATGTGGCTTACCATAAATTCAAATGTTCTTGGAGGAGGGAGAAAGATAAATATACATACTTTACCTTATATGGAGCTAGAGATTTATAGCAGGAGAGAGGTCATTTGGTGGGAAAAAAGGTCTAAGGTCTCAAGCAAACCCTTTGTGTCCTAGGATAACTTTTAAAACATTACTGAAAAATTACTTATTTAATATCCTCCAAAAATGAAAAATGACCCTTGTACACGACCACATAGACTTTGGAGGCCCCTGTCCACTTTAACACCCTTGGACGCCTTTCACTCTCCTTACAGGCATGAATCTACCCTCATTTTGGACTTTCTGCATCCTTCCCAGTTTGTCCTAGAGCAGATGCTCAATAAACACTGGCTTTCTGATCATCAGGAAGACAACATGTATTTTTGATAAGAGAAATTCATAATAAAGATCATCATATCCTGACATCATCTTGTGTAATAGGGGTTGTTAGGTCTGACAGCTTTCCTATGAAGAAAAAAACCTGAACCTATAAGCAGACTGTGTGCACACTGCATGTATGTCCCTGTGTGTATTTACAAGTGTCCATGTATGTATTATGCATGCATGTATGCTTGTGTATATATGCATTGCATATGAGTGTGTGGATGGGTGTAGATGTGTGTGGATGTGATGTGTGTGCACACCTATATTTGCATATGTACATGTGTGTAAGGATTGCATTGCACACAGGAACTTGTATATGCTAAGCATAAACACTTATATTTTTTTTTTAATATTACTTATCTAATGTATATGAGTATACTGTAGCTGTCTTCAGACACACCAGAAGAGGGCATCAGATTCCATTACAGATGGTTGAAGGCCTCCATGTGGTTGCTGGGAATTGAACTCAGGACCTCTGGAAGAGCAGTCAGTGCTCTTAACCTCTAAGCCATCTCTCCAGCCCAAGCTCATTGCTTTTAATATCTAGTCATTTCATCACGTCTAAACTGATAGAGCAATGTTCACTGTAGTAGGATGAGCTTACCTTCAGCTCTCTCCCCATTTTCTTTTTAATTTCCTTCATGTCATTGTGGTACTGTTGGCGGATCTCTTCCAGCTGTTTCCAATATTCCTGAAAAGCAAAGCCAATCTAAAACTTGAAAATAATCTCTACATAGCCTAAAATTTTAGAAACATGTAATATAAGTAATCATTAGAAAATAAGTTGTTTCTAAATGTAAGGATATACTCATTTTGGCTGTGATACTTCATAACCTGGGAGGCTATGGAACACTATATGGAACACTATATGGGACACTATATGGGACACTGTATGGAACAGAGATCTTTGTTTTTTACAGTTTCAAATCATGTGCAGCTACTCTGTATATCCCATATCTGCATTAATTGAATGTGTAGCTCCTCAAAATATATGTTAAAGCTGGGATGCACACCTTTAGTCCTAACTATATGTAAGGGTGAAATAGGAAAATCAAGTACTTAAGTTTAAGAGTTCAAGACTAGCCTGGGGTAAACATGCAGACTTCACTCATCAGCATCAGCATCAGCATCAGCATCAGCATCAGCATCAGCATCACCATCACCATCACCATCACCATCACCATCACCATCACCATCACCTACACTGGAGTGCTACTACCCAGCGCCTCAGAATATGACTATTTGATCATAGGATCTTCGCAGGTGGCTTTAGGTAAAATGAAGTCATGCTGGAGTAGAGTAGCCCTTCAATCAATAGGAGTAGCCTCATTTTTGAGAAAATGAGCACCACCCACTCCTACCCATTAGGGACTTAGCTGCTTGGTGTGGACACAGGGTCCCTCTAGTTCCTCCTGCAAACACCTTTCAGCCTTTCATTCTACCATCTCCAGTCCTTTGTGACTTTGCCTATTCACAGAACCTCTTTCCACTAGGAACCCAAGGCTGCTCACTAGGTTGGGACTCAGGTAGGGGGCGTCCTCCTCTTTCCTATGCTCCCTTACAGTCTCTCCAGACTTACCTTAGTCCTGCAGTGGCTGCCTACAGGAACCCCTCCTCCCAGAGCACCTCCATCCTCTTGGGACTTGGCCTCTTGGTGCAAACCCCTGATCTTCCCCCTCCTCTACAAGAGAGAGCCCACAGCCACCACACTCGGCTAGGACTCAGACAGGACAACAGTAATCAAAGAACTGAACACCCACTCGAGAAAGACTAGACTAGAAATCTATACCAAGAAGCCCCTTACACATCATAACTCCAGATGCCTAGATCCCAGCACAAACTCACACACGTGAACAACCAAGACAATACACCTTCTCTAGAAGCCAGCATCCCTGCTGTGTTCATGCTTCGGGCACATGACTGCACACATTGGTTCTCCCTCCAAACTCAAGATACATTATTACTACTGTTTCACGTTTGTGTTTCACTATGATAGAACTGATAAGAATCACCCTAATTAATGATGGGCAGTCACTCTATCAGAAGCTTGTGAACTCGGCTCTGTGTGTCCATGGGGATGCTGGAAGCAATGTTGGCATGTGGCAGGAAAGGCTGCAATGTGACAGACAGTGACATATATAAAATGGCAGAAAGAACTGAACATTTTTCAACCTTGTCCTTCATTTTGTTCTTCCTGTACGGAAGCTCCTGGAATTTAGTCTCCTCTTGATGACCTTGTAGCTTTTCTCTCTCATTTAGATGTGGCTCCACAGAAGATGGACGAAGACCCTGTTTATAATTTATGAGAAATACTTATGGCTTAACCTGGACTGTTTACTGGAGACGAGAAATATACCACCAAGCAAACTGCGTGGGAGACTTTCTGGTGCATAGCAGAATTTTCTTAATTGAAACATCAAAGATTAAAACAGCATTTTAAAGGGGAGTCGCTCGTGTTGTTTATAAGCCACGGTTACCTCGTGCTCTCACCCGTGCCATTTGCTGAACTGGGCAGTTGTAGCTGTAGATTACATTCTGCTGGGGTTCAGCAGCCCCGGGGCATGATAAAGAGAATAAGAACTTCAACTTTTGAACACTTCAAAATAAAAGCTATATAAGCCAAGCCTAGTGGCGCATGTCTGTACTCCCCCACCCAGGAGGCTGAGGCAAGAGGATCAGCAAGGGCTTTAGGTCAACTTGCTACACATAATGAATTCCAGGAGAGTCCTGGACTAAATGGTGTCTGTCTATAAATAATAAGTAAAATACATGCTGGATGGCCTTGATTCCACAGCAGAATGAACTTGGACCCATAAATGTCTGAGAACAGAGAAGCCGTCAGGAAAGCCCTGAGCAAGCACCCATGGGCGGAGCCTTACTCACCAATTGTCTTTCCACTTTTAACTTATATTGCTGAGCTTCAAATTTCCTCTGAAGGTAGGCAGCAGACCTGAGAAATGAGAATGTTCTGCTTAAACATATCCTCCTCTTCCTACTTTCTCCTCTCATTTTCTCCTCCCTCCTCCTCCTCCCCCTCCTCTACCTCTTCTTCCTCTTCCTTCTCCTCCTCCTCTCTACCTCCCCCCCCCCTCCTCCTCCTCTTGTCTTTTATAGTGCTAGGGATTGGCACATGCTCTAATGCTCAGCTCCAATACTCCCGGGCCCTAAGTAATCCTTTTCACTAATCATCTCAGGCACCAATGGCATGGGTGGATTTTCAACTTAGTGATAGAACTCATACTTCATTTGTACTTTGAAGTGCAAAGTTACAGAATACAACTTCAGGAAAGAAAAGCTTTGAAATCAAGAGGACAAATTTTAAATAAAATGGTTTTTTGAGAGGGGGGGCGAGGAAGGAAGGAACGAAGGAAGATAAAAGAAAGAAAACGAGAATATGAGAACTCTGTCAAACACTTTATGATAAAAACAAAGATTAGAGTCCTGAAACTTCAAACCGAAGATGGCAAAGATTGCCTAGACATCTCCGGAAGCTAGAGGAAGAGAGGCCTCTTGTGAACAGCCTCAGTGAGTAAGGAAGGATGCTGTCCATGAGGCCTGACCACATGAGTTCAACTCCTGGGAATGAAGCGCTGCTGTCTTGTGACCTCTGTACACTCTCACGCATACACACCAGACATAATTAATTCTAAAGAGAGGAAGGGGGGGGGGGAGTCTCGGTTAGGGATGCTGAAAGGGTTAAACAGATTCTCTAATCTAATGAGTGTTCTTTCTCCAAAGCAGGATTTGGTCTTTCTGTCGTCCGCTGTGGCGAGGGGACAGACACAGAGCCAGGCTGGCTTTCCTGCAGCTTTGCATAATGACCAATCCATAGCTCCTGCTCTCCATGTCACATGGCTGCCTGATAGCTTTGGGCTTTTCTCTTTCGGGGTCAGCCATGGCTGAGGTCTAGCACCTATAATCCTTTTGCCTCAGCTCCCCAAGTACTGGGATCACAGGTGCAGTTGATGCCCTGCTAAGAATTAAATCTGGGGCCTGGAGAGATGCCTCAGCAGTTAAGAGCACTAGCTATGCTTCCAGAGGTCGTAGGTTCAATTCCCAGCAACCACATGGTGGCTCACAACCATCTGTAATGAGATATGATGAATGACCTCTTCTGGTGTGTCTGAAGACTGCTATAGTGTATGCACATACATAAAATAAATCAATCTTAAAATTTTTCATTTTTGTGATACTGGGGTTGGAACTCGGGCAGGGTCTTGTGCAAGCTAGGCAAGTGGTATGCCACTACTCCCAGCTACCCACACATGCTTTTTAATGACATAGTTACATGATCCCACCATGGACTAACTCCCCAACAAGCTGTGGGGCCAACGGCCACGTTCTCCATGTGAGCATGGGACTGGATTCTTCTTCTTGAACAGACCTAAAAATCAAATGTATGTGTTAAAGACTTATCATCCAAAACCCCTACCGAAATCTAGAGACACCCCCAAACCTACCTCTGGATCCAAGGATCGGGCAATTAGAGTTTCTAGAAAGGGCCTTCTCAAAAGGGAAGTAATGGATGGCCGGTCCCGAGGAGACACTCTGAAGAGCTGAGGGATCAAGGACTGTAGGTCCCGAGAGAAGTGGGGTGGTACAGGAGCGACGTGTCCCTGACAGATCTTCAGAACGAGATGGTGGAAGTTGTCGCTCTCAAACTGAAAGGATAATGGCAGAGACAAGCTAAGCAGATAAAGTAATGAATGCACCAGGAAGCAAGAGCTGTCTGCCCGTCTATCTGTCGGTCTGTGTCTGTCTGTCTAACAATCATCTACCCACCTACCTACCTATATTCTGTCTGTCTTGTCTATTATCATCTACCTACCTACCTATAGTCTGTCTGTCTGTCATTATACTTGGCATCAGCCAGAGCCTTGACCATTCCAGCATTTGTTCTACCCTTGAGCTACAGCCCCAGCCTACAAGTATTTCTAAGTTGCAGTGGAAAGCATCCTATCCTGTCATCCACTGTCTGTCGTAAGAGGATACCTAAAGCAGTTCACCTAAGAGATCCCGTGTTACTTAAAACCAGTTTTATGCTTTTAATATCTTCATCTTGGTTTTGGTTTTGGCACTGTCAGTTGAATCTAGGGCCCTGCATTTGTACAGTATGTGATCTACCTGTGAACTGCAACCTTAGTCCCTAATTTTAATTTTTAATTAAAACCATTCCCATTATTTTTGATTTTTTACTTATATTTACTTACATTTAAAACTATTTACTTACATTTAAAAGCTAGAAGGAATGGGAAGTTATAAACAGAAAAAAATGTATAACTTTATAACCGAAAGGTATATTCCCTTATAGTTTTCTCAAGAATGTTTATTTTACAGGTAGATTCACACTGATGTGACACTTTACCATTTGATTTTTTCAAACGCTCTAACATAAATATTTACTCATAAACTTATCCACAATAAAGTCTTCCACTGTACCAGAGTACCATTTATTTATACATAATATGTTGCATATGACAGTGTAGCAGTAAAGTGCAGGTTTTGTTCAGATGCGAGCTATGTGGCATTAGCAACAGAGATAATGAAGACAGCTGCGTGGACAAGCGCGGACAAGCAAGCTATCCCGCCCGGGAAAGTCCTGCCTACAGTACTGGCCTTGTCCAAAGCCTCTGGAACCTGAGATTTGCAGAGAAATTCTACTCCTGCCTAAATGTTGAGTGACTCTCTTTGTCTAAGACATATATGCAAATAATATGGTTTACTCTGAATATATGATTTGCTTCTGGGGGCCTTGGAACTTTTCTGTGTGCCAGGTAGATGGTGCCTACATGGGCAGATGCCAATAAATCATGGAGAAGACACAATGCTTCTTGGTCATCAAGGCTTGTCACTGGAGGAATCAGCACATCCCATGTGACAACTGAAAGACCCTTAGATGTCTGTGCTTCACCTCCTACAGAGTCCGCCCACACATGCTTTACTTCTAAAGAACACACGTCTAATGGGAGCACGTGCCATGTGCTAGTCTCTGACTTGGACTTTCTACTTTATAGTGTTAGTGAGACACCTTGTAGTCAAATGTAGTTCTAATATGCTTCTCTTCTCTTTCTTCTCTTCTCTTCTCTTCTCTTCTCTTCTCTTCTCTTCTCTCTCTCATTCTCTCTCTCTCTCTTTCTATGTGTGTGTGTGTGTGTGTGTG
>NC_034608.1:40093809-40120578 GCF_900095145.1 Mus pahari
AGGCAGGCAGGCAGGCAGGCAGGCAGGCAGACGGACAGGCAGGCAGGCAGGCAAGCAGGCAGGCAGGCAGGCAGGCATGCAGGCTGGCTGGCTGGCTGGCTGGCGGGCTGGCTGGCAGATAGACAGACAAAGAGTCATCATCTTGCTATGCAGACTGTAAACTCAGTCCCACTACCATCTCCCGAGTTTAGTTTTAACATTTAAATAAAAAATGAGTTCCCTCTCTGCTGTTCATATTCATCTTGAATCCCTGAATTGATGGGACTATAGACACACGCTGCTATAGATCCGTCTCTGTCTCTCTGCCTCTGTCTGTTTCTCTCTCACACATACAGATGTCATTTTGAAACAGCCTAATCAAGTCGAACATTAACCTTTTTCTCCTAGAAGTTAATCTCACATATATGCGCTTAGCAATCCAGGATTCACATGAAGACGAACATACTCACAGGATGCTTGAGTGTGCAGAGCTCATATAAGACACAGCCAAGAGACCAGATGTCCCTGGAAAAGAGAAAGCTCTTTTACATGGCCAGAAAATGGTGGCGACTGTCGGTAGAACTCTTTACTTCTTGTATAGCTGTGTGTGGGTATGGGTCGGAACATTGGTTTACAGGTGCTTTCAAATACATTATCAATTCTAAGGCCAGAAGACAGGCTGAAGACATCCAGAGGGAAGGAAGCAATGGTGGACATACTCAGCACACAATGTCTACATTTGCACTCTGTCCCCAGGGAAGGCTTTGCCGTGCCTCTGAAGCTCACCCCAGCGGAAGGCCTTGGCATCCTTCCATGGGCTTAGGGCTCTGCAGCAGGGGCTCTCAACCCGTGGACCACAATCCTCTGACAAACCGTCATCTCCATAAATATTTGCATTATGATTTATATAACAGTAGCAAGATTACGCTTATGAAGTGCAATGAAAATGATTTTACAGTTGGGGGTCCTCATGACATGAGGAGCTGTAGTGTGAGGGGATGCAGTATTAGGAAGGTTGAGAGCTACGGCTCCAGGGTCTTTGGCATGGCTGGCAGCTCAGGTCAAGGCACACATATTCCCGATGGGCTTGGTTCGCTCTCAACAGAAGATCATCTCTCCCACTCCCAGCCTTCCTCCATTGCCTGTAGTTTTTTGTGTAGAGAGCTGAACCCTCAGAAGCTTTCCCCCTCCCCAGCCCCACCCCCGACCACATTACTATGTCTGCTTGTGTCAGGTTTGGGCAGTCATGTTCGTGACACTTGGGTGGGTGTACCTTCTGACACTCCTAGGGGACACAATCTTAGTTGTGTGTCTCTGTGTGTCTGTGTATGTATGTACAAGTGAGTGCAAGCACCCATGGAGGCTAGTGGTGTCAGATCCCCTGGAGCTGGAGCTGCAGGTGGTTGTGAGCCACCAGACACATGGCTGTAAATTGAACTTGGGTCCTCTGCAAGAGTGGTCTGAGCTCTAACCACTTAGCCATCTCTCCAGCCCTAATAATGCTACTCTTTGTCTTTTTCTTTTCTTTCTTTTTTTTTTTAATATCTTTAAATAAAGAGAAATTGCTTTGTCTTAAGTCCAAAGGCTTCAGGGAATATTATTAGTCACAGTTTGTTGCTGGAATTCACAAGAAGAAAAAGAAAAGGCACCAGGACCAGGGGAAAAGAGATTAGAACATCAGTCTCTACAGTTCAGTGTCATCCACCAGATTTGACCGATATTCTCCAACCAAGAGCAGCTCACGTTTTATTGTTGTAGGGTCTGTTCTGACAGATCTCTGGGGACAGGTAGTAAGGTGTCCCAGCACATGTTTGAGCGAGTTCCATGGAGCTAGGAAATTAGAACAAATAAAAAAGCATATTTAATTACTGAGAAAGGCAAGGAAAATTGTAAACATGAATAACAAAATTGCATTCACACACATATTAGAAGAAAGTAAGACGTTTCATATGAACCACAGACTAGCAAAGACAATAAGTTTTTACCCTTACAATTCAACCCCTAATCTTGTCTAATAATGCGTGCCTTTAATCCCAACACTTGGGAGGCAGAAGCAGGCAGAACTCTGTGAGCCGAAAGCCGGATCTCTCTATATAGTGAGTTAGTTCCAGAACAGTCAGGGATATATAGAGAGGTCCTTGTCTCAAAAACAATACAAAAGCAACCCCTAAAATGTATATATACACACATATGTAAACACACACATGTACATATAGGAAGAGAGAGACAAAGACACATACATACATACACAGACAGACAGACAGACAGAGCAAGAAAGCCACAGATGGTAGCCCATGAATTGATGCTTCTAATACTATGGAAGTAAAGGCATAAGGATAAGAAGATCGAGGCCGGCCTCAGCTACATTACAAGTTAAAGCATAACTTGGTTTACATTAGACCCCAAATATATCGCACAAATATACGCAGACTAAAAAGGTGGTTAAAAGCCCTTGTTCTCACAGAGGACTTAGGTTCAGGTCTCAGCACTCAACATCATGGCTTACAATCATCTCTAACTCCAGTCCCAGAGGATCCAATGCCCTATTCTGACTTCCACAGGCACCAGATATGCATATAGCATACATACATACAGGCATGCAAGCAAAATACTCATACAGATAAAATAAATGAATCTATTAAAATATATTAAAATCTGTACACATATATTGTTGTGGTTTGTATAGGCTTGGCCCAGGGAACAGCACTATTAGAGGGTGTGGCCCTGTAGAAGAAGGTATGGCCTTGGTGCAGTAGGTCCCTGTGGGTGTAGGCTTCTTAAAACCCTCACCCTAGCTGCCTGGAAGCCAGTCTTCTGCTAGCAGCCTTCAGATGAAGATGTAGAACTCTCAGCTCCTCCTGCACCATGCCTGCCTGGACACTGCCATGTTCCTGCCTTGATGATAATGGACTGAACCTCTGAACCAGTAAGCCAGCCCCAATTAAATGTTGTCCCTGTAAGAGTTGCCTGGGTCATGATGTCTCTTCACAGAAGTAAAACCCTAAGACAAATACACAAATATGTCTATATTTTTTTTAACGTAAACACATCCTATAGCTAGGTATGTGAATGAGTGGTAGAGTGATTGTCCTGAGCCATAGCACAGGAAAGAAGTAATAAGAATACCAACAAAAATAATAGCAGTAGTAGTAATAATTACATTATATTATGACTTAAAGATTCCACAGGGAACATAATTGTTATTTGTAAATCTCTAAGATATAACAAGATTTCTGTTTTTCTAGCTATGAGTGTAAAGCAGTTCTATGTCTTAAAATTTGGAAAATACAAAAACAAATTAGGTTGGGGGGGTAGTTCAGTGGTAGAGCACTTGTGTATCGTGTGAAAGGCCAGAGAATTAGACCCCAGCACCATCAAGGAAAAAAATTTGGATGAATAAAAAAATTAAGTCACCCAGAGTCTGAGTATCCCAAAAACCTATTGCTAAACTAGATACATCCTGCCCCCCACAACCTGTTTCCACACATAGGTTTTGTGTGGCTGTCATCCTGCAGTTTCTGTAATTCAGAATTCCACTCTGCTTAAGTCACATAGCAAAATATTTCCTTGTCACACTAAAGGTCCATAAAACCAAGTGGGATTTTTTTTTTGTACAGTCTAATATATTTAGGAATGTGGTTTTGCTAGGCTTTAGAACATCCCCACCATTTGGTTAGTCACAATTTATCTTGATAATACTTTCATCATTTCTATGCATGTGTGCATATTTGTGAATCTGTGTGTACATGCATGTACATGTGTGTGCACATGTGTGCATGTGTGAGCACACATATGTGCATGTGTGAGAGGGTTACCACACCCTGAAGCTGGGGTTACAGGAGGTGGTGAGATCCCAGAAGTGGGTGCTGGGAACGAAACTCAAGTTCTCTGCAAGAGGAGCAAGTACTCTTAACGCCCCAATTTATTTCTCAAACCCAAACCTCCAGAATTGGAACTGCAGACAGTCAAATGATTTAATGCATTCATAGTCACCTGAAATTGTGGAGATAATGAAACTTTTACTGTTAATTCATGATGCCTCAAAACAAACACTTGGTCGATTTCGAGGAGAAGGAAAACTGAAAATTTACAAGTACTCACTTATTCAGTGATCTTGCTGTTCCAAAGTCCCCAAGCTTTGCAACCATTCCATTCTTGCTAAGAAAAATATTCTAAGAGTGAAGAAAAAATGTATTTAAAAAAAGAATAAGATTGACTGTGTCTGAGGTCATCTGTATGAGCTCTTACCTGAGATTTTATGTCCCTGTGTAAAATCTTCCTGTCGTGAATATGCTTCAGTCCTAGAGAAATCTGTACAAACCAACTCAGGATCTGCAGAGGGGGACAGAAGGAATACAGTCCGCTGGTCACCAACACACAAAAGCTTTATGATGACACACACAAAAGAGGAATAATGATAGAAGTGGAGCTAGTGGCTATAACACATTATTTCCACTTTATACCCCAGAATGTAATATGCATATTGTATCCCATTTTATATCCCATTTATGTCCCAGAAAGGTGCTTCAGACATAATGGTTATCAAAGTGAAATATTTATATATTAATATTTTTAATATTAATATTTTCTCCAGTAAAAGATAGGAGTCTCTCTCTCTCTCTCTCTCTCTCTCTCTCTCTCTCTCTCTCTCTCTCTCTCTCTCTCTCTCTCTCTCTCTCTCTCTCTCTTTCGATAGGGTTTTATTTTGCAGTCCTGAATGGCTTGGAATTACATGTTGGCCTCTAACTCACAGAAACCTGCCTGCCTCTACCAGCATGCCCAGTCGTGGCTTTGTTTGTTAGTTGGTTGATCTGTTTTTTGTTTTGTTTTTGTTTTTGTTTTGTTCTTCATGGGATTTCCTAGTACAAGCACACTCCTTATCACTGTCCCTGTGGCCCCTCTTCACACTGGCAGCTCTGGGCTTTTCTTTAAACGGATACAGGTATCCAGGACAGAGACAGATTGCTGGCCAGGCAATAGGGAAGCTTGCAGCAACTTTCAATGAACCGGGAAAAGAAAGCCATGCCCCCCAAAAGAAAGAACTTTAACACAAGCAATTATGCTTACACACACTCATTACTCAATTATGAATTACACATTCATACATACCTTCATACACACATTCACCTTTTTGTTGGGCCTAGCAATCTGTCTCATCAACTTACATACTTACACACACACACACACACACACACACACACACACACACTTATACTTACATATGCATATATACATATTTGGTGGATGGGGCAAAAGCCCAGGCACCAGGACAGAAAGAACTCACTCATTCTGGATGAAAAAATAAGCTTCAGCCTTTATTGCATAGAGAAAGAAAAGGCTAAATGAAAGAAACCCACATCTATAAGAAAAAAGCCCTGGCCTTGTCAGTAAGAAGAAGCCAGCCTCACTTATATTCTGCTATGTCTGCCGTCACGTCTGCCTCTAATTTGCTTCTACTCTGCTTTTCTTCTCCTTCTTCCCTTATTGTCACTGGTCCGAGTTTTTGTACTGTTTTAGGAGAATAGATCAAATGGTATTCCAAGCATCCATTTTTCTTCTTCAAAGGTTCACAACAATTTCAAACATAAATTCAAATCATAAACTGAATAAGAAGTAACATGTTTACTTTGTTTCTCTTTGCTTACAAGATGTTTACATGCATTTCCACTAAGACTAGTTATCTATCTAAACATTATCTGCCACTAGCTCCACCAGTTCAATAAAAGCTTAAAACTATAATTCTAAGTTAGCACGTTTCTGTCAAGAGGCGTATCATCTGCCTAGTGTCTCATTAGTATTAAAGTTTTGTATGGATAAATCCAGCCAATATTTATATTCTGCACTTGTACCTACAATAAACCATTCATTCCCAGTTATAGCTTTTAGTTATCCGATAGTAGTTTTGCAGCCTAAAGGAATGTTTTTCTTAATTGTAAATCTGTTGCATGCCTGCTTTCTATCTTATTGCAATTAACTCATGACGCATGAAGGATTAGAGAGCCCTCATTGCAGCCCTTTTATGGGAATTTTTATAGAATCATTATTAAGAATTAAGAAATCTATTTGTCTACATAGCACTGCTACAAAATGAATTTGTTGATATGCAGAAAATGCCCAGGAATTGTTGTTACTAATTTAATAATGACAGGAAAGGTATATCAGCTGCGAAAATCAATCCTGAGACAAGACTGCTGAAAGCCTTCCCATTCAGAATTATCCACTGCAGCCATGCAGTACGGTGATGTGCCATCTCCAGAACGTCACTTGTATGCTTTTAGCTTTCTGAGATGGCTCCTAGCATGTTTACTTATGTGTGGTTGTCAACTGTTAAGTCATTGATAAGTCATCCCCAGTCCTCATAACCACATAGGCTAGGCAGAGTTAGGGACTGGGAGGGAGGGATACATCTCCCTAGAAGGGGAAATGCAATAGATAGTTATGGATGGTTGGGGGTGTGTGTGCTGCAATGGGAAGATAAAGTGGGGAGGGGGAGGTAAGAGGGGAAGGGATAGACTAGAGAGGAGGACAGCTAAAATGAAGGCCCATTGCGGGGGATATGTGGAATCCTAATACAGAAGTAGCTTCCTAAAATATATACATATATGAAAGCAATGTAAATGGAGCCATAGAACAATAGGGGAAAGAACCTCAATGAGATTTCTCTCATCAAATGAAGCTTCTAGCGCATCTGAGTTGTTTGCCAAAGGTGCACCATGGAAACCCCCAAACAACCCAGGCTATTGCCAAGGCTATTGGTTGCTCTCTGTAAACTGATTGCAAGGCCCTATTGCAGAACTCAACACCTATACAAACGCGTTGTACATGGAAAACTTGAGTTGGTCCTATCACCCTTCTATCTACAAGGGTGACCCAACTGCAAAAGATGCTGTACAAATAGTGGCACAAAGCTTCTGGGAGTAACCAACCAATATCTGATTTAAGGCCCACTCCGTGCGATGGAAGCCATCTTCAGTGCTGCTTGGATGACCAAGTACCTCGAATGGATAGGCCAGGGATGTAGGAGAAAACCCAAATACTACTGTGCTGCTAAAGGAATCGAGTAATGAAATGACTCTCAGTGACATTCTGCTGTACTCGAAGATCAGTTTCTTCCTCGGCCACCATTGCAGAAGCTCCCCTCCGCAGCAGAAGGGAATAAATACAGAGATGATTTCCACAGAGATTTCCACAGAGATTTCCACAGCCAGACAGTGCACAGAGAGGAAGAGACTTTCAAACCCTCCATCCTAAACAGGGTGCCTCTACCGAATCCTAAGCGAAGGTTCTGTGCACCGTGTGCACTGCGTATCAGATGCCGGGCTCTGTGCCCCGAGATCAGGTTGCAGTCTGGATAAGGACATTGTGTTGATTGATGTGCTGGACAGAATGCTCCATAATAATCTCTGATTGGGTAACAAAAGGCTGGAGCCTGTGACTGGGCAGGAGAGAGAGGAAGGCAGGACTTGAGACGGAGTGGAGAGTCTCAGGTAGGGAAGAAGAGAGGAGGTTGAAGAAGAGCATCACCATGAGGCAGGATGGACCATGAGCATGTGGCCAAGAGAAGCTCGCCCTGTGGATACACACAGAACAGAGCAAGTATAGGCAGGAGTCAAACTGTAAGCAACTGTGGTCGGGATGTAGGTTAGAATAGCTCAGAACCTGCCCAGCACAGTGCCAGCGCCTTGTAAATAAAACACCAGGTTTCTGTGTCTTTTATTCGGAAGCCGAACAGGATAGAGTGGGGCAGAAACCCACCATAAAAATACTTCAACACAGCAGGACCAGTGCACAGATGAACTCACAGAGACTGTGCGAGACACAGGACCTGTACAGGTCTAAACTAGATGGGATCCCAGTATTGAGAGGGGAAGTGGACAGAAGCCTCCATCCCTGACCCAGAAGCTGTCTCCAGTTGATAACCACTTGTAAATGAAAAATTAATTTTCTCTAATGGGGTCTCACTGGGGAAACAAACCACTCTTAAGGGCGGGTCCCATGGACAACACAAAACTAACTTAATGTTATGCGTGGGAGGGTCTTTGTCTCGTGGTTTTTTGTTTGTTTGTTTGTTTGTTTGTTTTACCTTACAGGTCCTTTGCATACATATTTTTTGGTTGTGAGCCTAACCTTTAACAGCGGAGTCAGCTCCCTAGCCCAAATGTGAAACATTTTAAAGCTACATTATTAGTTAGACGTGAGAAGAGTCTTGCACACGTGCCGAGGTGAGTGTGGCAGTCAGAGGACAGCTTGCAGGAGCTGGTTCTTCCCTCTACCATATGGGTTCTGGGAACTGAACTAGGTCGTCAGCCTTGATAGCAAGTGCCTCTACCCACTGAGCCATCTTTCCAGCCCCATCTGATAGTTAATTATTTTTATTATATATATATTTTTTTATTTTACATATGTGAATGTTTTGTCTGTCTGTCTGTAAACATGCGCACACCTGGTGTCTGTGAAAGTCAGAAGAGGGCACTGGGCTACCTAAAACTAAAGTTATAGATGGTAGTGAGCCACACCACGTATGTGCTGGAACCCAACCTAGGTCTTCTGGCAGAATAACAAGAATAATGGGTACTCTTGACACCCCGAGCCGTCTCCCCAGCCCCAGCCTCATGCTTCTTTTGGAAATGAAGTTCCTCCTACATGAGATACAAAGGCAAGAGATGCTTTCTCGAGAAAACATATTCTCAAAAATAGACTCTATTTCAATTCAACCGCCAAAAAAATATTCACAATTCTATGATTCTTATTTTTCTACCAGAAACATGCTTTGCATAGCCTAGTACGTAGCACGTTGTAAATTTAATACCCCACGAACATTAGAAGGAGAGTTACCTGGTCCTCACTGAACAACACTCCCTGCTGCCTCTGGATCCTTTGCATGAGATCCCCTCCGTCACAGTATTCCATGACGATAAACAGCCTGCTGTTCTCTGCAAGAAAACAACATCAGTGGCTGCTGGGAGCTTTTAGATATCATCAATCATTCGCCTTTCAAAACCTAGATGTGAAGACCACAACAGAAAAACGCAGTGCACAATAGTGGGGATGGCCCTACGATAGACTGGGTTCACATCCCACAGTACCACTAAGATGAACTCGGTTCTCATCCCACAGTACCACTAAAATGGACTGGGTTCTCATCCCACAGTACCACTAAGATAGACTGATTTCTCATTTCACAGGACCACTAAGATGGACTGGGTTTCCATCCCACAGTACCCTTACATTTCCTTTTAGCTCGTTTTGCCTCGTTAAACTTTAATAAAAGGCTATATTTCTATGTAGCCCAGAAAGTTAATGTCAGTTGTCAGTCTGACAGGATCTAGAATTGCTTGGGAGACAAACCTTCTGTGAGAGTTTCTGATCTGGATTAATTAAAGAGAGAAGATCCAAGCTCAGTGTAGATGGCACCATCCCAAGGGGGTGGAATCCTTAATGGGAAGAGAGAGTTGAGCACAGAGAGAGATGGTCTGAAGCCATTAAATAAGTAGCATTTGTTTCTGCAGTCACAGAAAAGAAGCTTAACAGTGCGGAGACTTTTGTTTACTGTGTTTGACATCTAGAGCTCCTGGTTTAGACCATGCTTAGCACCTAAGAGTTAATGTTTACTGATGGAATTCATTTTGCCATAGGAAAACATCACTAAAGTCACCTTATTTTTCTTACTCTGCTTCAAATTCATAAAAACTCTCATCCTTCATACTAGACAGTTAATTTTGAGTAAACCAAAAGGGTTATCTGGGAGGGCCTGACCTGATCACATGATTTATGTCCATCTGAGTCTGGAGGTCAGAGAGAGAAGTGGTTCTAGATTTCCAGCTCCATTTCCTGGCCATGTGGCTAAGCACAAAGCTTTACCTCTCCGGGTAGAGAGTGGCCCCTAGTTAACAGCTAGCAAGAAGATGGAAACAAACATCAGACCATGATTCTTTCAGCGGGAGATGAGCTGTTGTGGGTCCAGGAGAGCTTGTATTTAGAGGTTCTCATAGTTAGGTACCTCCAGGCTCCGAGGCCCTTGGCTAAGCCTGTGCTTTAAGCACCAACAAACTGCCAAGCAATGTACAGGGGCAAAAAGGTCATCTATACTCGAGTGGTCTTAGCTGTATAACTGTATCTATTGTAAAATGTACCTTCCACATTCCATCTTACATGGAATAAACATATACTCCAGTCTACTAAAATGGTCCAGTTCATCCACTCATCCAGCAACTGTATATTGAGCATCTACTCTCTGCCACATGTAGAGGACTAACGTGTATATAAAAGTCCCTAAATTCATTAAATTGATGTTTCTCTCTGTGTGTGTGTGTGTGAGAGAGAGAGAGAGAGAGAGAGAGAGAGAGAGAGACAGACAGACAGACAGACAGACAGACAGACAGAGACAGAGACAGAGATAGAGACCTTGTACATGCTACACAAATTATTCTACCACTGAGTTGTATTCTCAACCCCTAAGTTTTCTGTCTGAAGAAAAAAATTAGACAAATGTACAATAATGTATATTAATAAAGAGCCACACACATTAGCAGAAATGTACCCTGGGGAGCTATTTAAGGCACGGGGCTTGGGAAAGTCTGAGGGTGAGAATTCAGCTAGACAAAGGACTTCAACAATAACGCAAATGACGAGGAAGAAAAAGATGGGAACGGTGGACAGAAAGACGTGTGGTACATTATTCCCTGACCACCGTTAAACATTATTCAGAGCTCAGGGTGTAATTCAACAACACAGTAACCCGAGGCCAGCCTGGGACATGGAAGACCTCATCTCAAAAGACAAACCTCACCTGATGGGAAACAGAGACCATTTCACTAGAAAGGAAAACGAACATACTTATAAAATAATACACAACTCTTGGGGACACCGCTTTTCTAAAGATTTTGAGTTGATTAGGATGCCTTAGTGATAGAGACATCTAACCTTGAAACGAGCTGAAGAAGGTTACGATATAGGGATGCTTCATCCTAGCCAGAAGAATCACTTCATTCTTTGAAGCCTCTTTTTCCTGGAAGGGCATCAGAGTTACACTGAGAGACAGCATGCTTTGTACAGGTAACTTGCTTACAGAGACACGAGTCCTGCTCACTCCTGTCTGAAACCCCCCAAGATGCTACTGGTTTTAATGTCACTTCTAAAACTTATCTCTTGAAGGCAGGGCCACCATGGAATGAGCACAGTGCCTCATATCCATCAGTTTGTCAGTGATAATTATAGTCAAGAAAATGGATAACCCTGGGGAAATGTTATCATACTAAAAGTTAGAAACTGGTTGCACTTGATGGATGACTGTATTCCCAGATATCCAGAGACAGATCATCCTGGGCAACATAGTGAGGTCCACTGACAGGACCCTGATATAGCTGCCTCCTGTGAGGCTATGCCAGTGCCTGGCAAATACAGAAGTGGATGCTCACAGTCATCTATTGGATGGAGCACAGGGTCCCCAGTGAAGGACCTAGAGAAAGTACCCAAGG
This sequence comes from Mus pahari, assembly GCF_900095145.1. Lineage (NCBI taxonomy): Eukaryota > Metazoa > Chordata > Mammalia > Rodentia > Muridae > Mus > Mus pahari. The sequence continues at coordinate 40,105,266 of NC_034608.1, forward strand.
AACTGAAGGGGTCTGCAGCCCTATAGGAGGAACAACAATATGAACTAACCAGTACCCCCAGAGCTCCCTGGGACTAAACCACCAATCAAAGAAAACACATGGTAAGACTTGTATCTCTAGCTGCATATGTAGCAGAGGATGGCCTAGTCAGTCATCAATGGGAGGAGAGACCCTGGGTCCTGTGAAGGTTCTAAGCCCCAGTATAGGGGAATGCCAGGTTCAGGAAGCATGAGTGGGTGGGTTGGGGAGCAGGGGGAGGGGGGAGGGAATAGGGGATTTTTGGAAGGAAAACTAGGAAAGAGGATAACATTTGAAATGAAAATGAAGAAAATATCTAATAAAAATACAAAAGAAGAAGAAGAGGAGGAGGAGGAAAAGGAAGAAGAAAAAGAAGAAGTAAATACAAGGGCTAGAGAAATGGCTCAGTGGTTAAGAGCACCAACTGCTCTTCCAGAGGTCCTGAGTTCAATTCCCAGCAACCACCACATGATGGCTCACAGCCATCTGAAATGGGGTCTGGTGCCCTCTTCAAGTGTGTCTAAAGACAGCAATGGTGGTGTACTCATATGCATAAAATAAATAAAAATAAATATTTTAAAAAGAAGATGTAAATGCAAATTATAAATAAATTAGTAAATATATATATATATATATATATATATATATATATATATATATATATGGTTTTTCGAGACAGGGTTTCTCTGTGTAGCCTGGCTGTCCTGGAACTCACTCTGTAGACCAGGCTGACCGCGAACTCAGAAATCCGCCTGCCTCTGCCTCCCAAGTGCTGGGATTAAAGGTGTGCGCCACCACGCCCGGGTAGTAACTATATTTTTAATCATTCTCTAAGCATCTGTGACTTACTTTATCCTCCAGCATCAGGAAATTCTTCCTAAAACCTAACATTCCAAGAGCAATCACTGCTGAGGGAGAAATGGTCCTTTGCTACAAAAGCAAAACTCCTCAGTCTTCATTTTAAGAAATAAGCCATACATGCCTGTATGTTCAGTTGTCTGAGGCAGGAGGATTCTGAATTACAATAGGAAATCCTGCCTCAAAAGAAAAACCAAAACTGGTTTCTTGGGGCCGGTAAGAGGGCTTAGCATGTAAAGGTACTTGCCGCCAAATCCAGTGAGCTAAGTTCAATCCCTGGACCCCACGTGTCACATGGTGGATGGAAAGAACCGATGCCCGCAAGTAATGTGGTGTATCGCACATGCATGCATATGCACACAGCAAGTGAATGAGTAAATGTAAAAAGAAAACAACCCTACAATTTAATTTTAGTTTTGCAATTTATTATTCTATTTGTCATCCAATAATAGTACTTTTTAATTGCTTTGGTGCCTATGCATATACCCCATTTCTGTCTCCCTCCCCTCCCCTCTCTGTCTCTCTGGAAGGGGTGTGCCTCTCTAGTAACTCAAGGGTGTAACTCAGGCTGGCCTAGCCAGGAACTGATGGTTCTCTTGTTTTATCCTCCAGAGTGCTGGATTACCTTTCTCCTTTCTCCCTAACAGCCTCCTTCTGTGTGTGTGTGTGTGTGTGTGTGTGTGTGTGTGAGAGAGAGAGAGAGAGAGAGAGAGAGAGAGAGAGAGAGAGAGAGAAAGCAGAGGGAGGGTGTCTTAGTTAGGGTTTACTGTTGTGAAGAGACAATTCTTATAAAGGACAATATTTGATTGGGGCTGGCTTACAGGTTCAGAGTTCAGTCCATTATCATCAAGGTGGGAACATGGCAGCATCTAAGAAGTTCAGGAGGAGCTGAGAGTTTTGCATCTTCATCTGAAGGCTGCTAGGACAATACTGGCTTCCAGGCAGCTAGGATGGGGGTATTAAAGCCCACACTCACAGTAACATACCTACTCCAACAAAGCCACACCTCCTAATAGTGCCGCCCCCTGGGCTATCAAAGCATCACAGAAAGAAAATGAGAACATGAAGTTAGGTAAGGGGCATGCGGACAAATCCTTTGTTCAGTGGGAGGAGAGGAGGCCACGAGAATGAATGCCATACATGTTCCTGGGAGGGTTTCAAGGGGGTGAAAGAAGAGAGCGTCAGGTGAACTTGAAAATGCACAACTGGAAAAAAAAGGTATTTGCTTTCAGGCTATAGCAAGATTACAGGGGCCACACATCTGCTCAGAGGAGAAGAAGAAGGGGGTAAGGGAAGGACTGTGGGAGGAGGCGACCGGGAAGCGGACAGTGAGCAGGATTTAAAGTGAATAAGTAAAAATAAATAAATAAACAAACAGAAAAAATATGGGGGCTGGAGGGACTTCCAATGCCGTCTGACCTCTGCAGGTGCTTGCAGTCACAAAGTGGCACACGCATATACACAAAATGAATTAAATAAATAGATAGATAGATAGATAGATAGATAGATAGATAGATAGATAGAATTTAAAGCTAGATATATCACTTAAAATTATCTAAGCTTAACTTTACCTTGGTCAAACTGATCTCTTTTATAACACAGTGAATGCTTTCTGATTTATCTTTAGCCAAGTACACCTTTCCAAAGGTGCCTTCCCCAATGATCTTAATCAGGTCAAAGTTGTCCATGGCGCCAAGGCGTCAGAGCTTCCTAAAAATGAAGAACAAACCTTTACTGCACATGACAACTAGCCAGCAGAAGAGGGTTGAAAAGCAAAGGAACTGTTTGCTAAAACTTTCCACCCAGCTTTTCAGACACACTCAAGGAACTTCCTTCTGGTCACAGGTAACGCTGCGCAAAGGGGTTTAGATCTGTGGATTTCAAGGTCACGCTGGATTGTAGCTCAGCTCTGTGATCTTAGACAACTCACCATCTTACAAAGTCTTTCTTCTCTAGCTTCTGAAATGGAAAATTACTTGTGTTTGAAGGAAAGGCATGTCGGTTGTCCCGGGTGGGTGGTTTTCTAAAAAGCAGGAAGTCTGACACAAGCACAGTTCAGGTCTTAGTGGGGACGTGGTGCCCTCTACAGGGAAGCCTGGGAACTCTGTTGGTGTCTGGGGTTCTACACCATGGTATTTAAGATATAGTTAGGGTCTTAAGTACTACCTATGCCATTCAAAAGTCGTTGGTCGCACACAACAAGGAATCACCGAAAACTCTCTGCATACACTTATGTAAAGGAAAACCTAATTTGTAATCACCTGCTTCTAGAACCAAACTATCACATCTATCTAAGAGGGATTAACTGGATTAACTGGATTTCCTAGGAATATAAACCAAGGCTTGATTGGGTCTGGAGATTCTCCAACGAATTGCGCCCCAATCTGGAAAAACACCCTGTCTACTGGCTGTAGGGCTGCAGTCAGTGCGAGATCCAGAGTTCTAGCAACCGCGGTCAGGTGACTGTCCTGGCAACGGGCTCCAGGAGTTTACAGGCGGACTATGCACGCCATTGTAGGCTGCTTCTCTGTTTCCCTTTTATGCCACAGTTAGGGCATAAAGGTTTTTTATTTTGCTATCCTGGGAAGCGAACCCAGGACTGCATACATGCAGGGTAAGCATTCTTCCACTGAGCTTTATCCTTTTGGGAGACTATTGTTGAAACAGGTCTAAGCTGTTCACGTAGGCCTTGAGTTTGTCACCCTCCTGCCGCAGGCACAATGCAGACTTCTAAAACCTGGGGTGGTCTACTGGGCAGGTTGTTTTCCTATCATTTCAAGTCGGGTACTTCTAGATTGTCAGCACAGGAGAAAGCCAGAATGTGGGCGGGGGACCAGCGTTCAGAACTTTGCTAGCTTGTGCGTTGTCATGGAAACCGACGCACCCCAGTGAACCCGGCTTCCTAGCTGCCGCCCTGTCTACTACTGCCTGGATTCCCATTTCTCTCCCCGCAGCTTCTAGGGGCCCGCGACGGCTCCGGAAAAATGAACACATTGGGCTCCACTTACCTGCTCAGCGGGCTTTAAGCGGTGAGCTTGGTAATGTCTCCAACCGCTAAGCCTTCCAGACGCAGGAGCAGGGCCATCCCCGCCCGGGGGACCGGGAGGGGGAAATGGGCGGAGTAGTGGGCGGGAGCAGAGGAGAACCCCAGGGCTCATTTCCAGGTGCCCCGGGTCTTCCCGCTCCTCCGCTATATAATAAGTGAGTCTGAGCGGGGCAAGCACACTTTTATTGGTCTGGGAGTTGGCAACCTGTAGCTTCCCGTCAGGGGGTGCTGGAGGAGGCGGGGCAAAGTCTGAGAAAGTTTTGTAGTGGAGAGTAGGGAACGGGAGAAATCACTCTGAGGGCTAACTTTCCCAAAACTTCGGGGTGGAAGATATGTCAGATTCTTGTTGCAGCCTTCGAATTCCAGGGAGTGTGGTGGGGTGCCATTTTCCAGAATTCTATGAACAGCAGATTTTTTTTTTTTTTTTAAGCCTCGGACCCGTTTTCTGGGTGGCCTTTTGCGCACGGAGTTGGGGGCAATTTTCTTAAGGTCCCCGGCATGCTAAGCAGTGTTCAGCTGTAACATACTCTCCAGAGGAAGCATGTTTCTCATACAAGGTCTTTTTTTTTCTTAAAGAATTACTTATTTTATATAAATGAGTACACTGTTGCTGTCTTCAGACACACCAGAAGAGGGCATCAGATCCCAATACAGATGGTTGTGAGCCACCACGTGGGTGCTGGGAATTGAACTCAGGACCTCTGGAAAAGCAGTCAGTACTCCTAACTGCAGAGCCATCTCTCCAGCCCTCGTGCACTGCTGAGAGGTGTATGTCAGAAAGGAACCTGGGCCACTAACAAACCCCAGGTGCTGCCCAGGGGTCTGCAACCTAGCATTTCAGTCACATTGCAGTAGATTACCTGTGGGAATCTACAACTTTCAGGGTGGTAAATACTCACACAAGATAGCTATATCCAGTGGAATCTAGAACCGGTGACCATTTCATATTCCCCCATTATCCATGCCCCCATGCCCCCCCAAAAAAGCTCACTTCTCTAAAATGGACATTACACTTTTTTTTCTCCTTTATCTACATTCTACTTCCTGGGACAGAATTTTATAACAATGTAATCCCTCTTAATGTTTGAAATTCTTACTGATCCCCATGTTCTGAAAGAAGCATACAACTGGAAATTAGTATTTCCTGACCACAGCATTTGTTTTGTTTTCTAGTAGTGTACAACTGATTGAAATACATTTTTAAAAATCAAATTATCTTGGAAACTAATTCCTTAAATATCTAATAGGCACCACATGGACAACCGCGGACTTCTTAGAACAGATGAAGTGTTGCTGTTGTTGTTGTGGTTGTTGTTGTGGTTGTTGTTGTTTTCCCCTTGTAGGCAGGGTTTCAGTATGTACCCCTGGTTGGCCTGGAACTCAGAGAGGTCCAGGTGCCTGCCTCTGCCTCCCTGCTGAAACTAAAGATGTGTGTTACACCCAATCCCCTTTCTTTTGAAAAAGCAATCAGGGCTGACAGATCTCACCCAAATAAGCAAACACAAGAAAGTTTGGTTTAAAAGAGAAAATCATCTGATTTTCAGAGGGTTTGTAATCTGACTGAGTCTCAGTGGTAAGAGACACAGATGACCTCAAGTTTGCTTTGTCTGATGGGTTGTGATGTCTGTATCTGGCGATTAGAGCAGACAGAGGCTCGGAGGGTGGCGTCTATAGAAGTTGAGTGTCTTGGAAATACTACTGGAGACAGATGTCTTCTTGAGTATGAAACACCATCGGGATTGCGTGGAGCCAACGTTCAAGGGACTGACCTAGGAAGGGTGATGCCGACAACAGAGGCCACGCACAAGCTCTGCACTCTGGATGCTAACCTGTTCCTCAGAGCATCGAGAGTGAATGATTTGGACACTGCTCTGGATGTGTACTGGTCTGAACAACCAAGCAGGTGATCGCAAGTTCCTCACCATCGGGGAAAGCAGACATAGAAAAAGAGGAAGAAGAGATGCTTGAATTACTCTGTGACTTTTGTAGGAGGCAGTGCTTGACTCAATACATACACATGGGGATGCGCAGAACACAGATAGGTAGACAAGGCACAGATATCCTTTGAACAACCAGCACACTCGGCAAATACACTCAACACCCAGACACTTGCTTCTAACCAAGTAAGAGGAACCATGGCCTCTTGGGGGTGGGGGAAATGGTTGATCCTGGGGCTGGAACAGAGAAGGTATAGGGTTGATCCTGCTTCATCTTGTTAGTAAAGGGGCAAGAACCTCACAAAAGGACACAGGAACCATCCGGAAAGAACAAAGCTTTCAAATCCGTGACTCAGTGTAACATTCCACTCCTTGACCAACAGAGGTAGGACTTAACTCCTCACAGCTTTAGTGTGGCCTGAGTTAGTGGCAGAGAACTGACAGGGGCATGGAAATTTAGAACCTGTGATGGTGGGGAAGCCTAAGAGGTAGTGAGTTACTACTGCTCAGGGCAAGCAGCATCTGAGGCAGGCCACGGCAGTGACATCGGTGACATCATGTACTCCTTGCCAGGACATGAGGAGGACAGACCTTACCTTTGTGAAGAACACTGGACACACCCAAATGGAGGATAAAAACAAAATACTTAACCAGCACTCCTCAGAAATGGCAAGGACAGACAGACAGACTTCAGGACCATGGGAGACTAACCCTGACTACATGACTAAGTACAAGGAGATGTCCAGGTGGGGTGCGGATTTACACAGCAGCCTTTGATGTTAGGATAAAAAAGATGGGCGGAGGTGTAGCTGTGGTACAAAACCTGCCCGACATTCAAAAGGTCCTGGGTTTGAACCCTAGCGCTGATCAAAAGGGAGGGGGGGTAACTATAAGCCACTTATAGCCAGCATTTCTGCAGGTCCTGGTAAATGACTGAACCATATGGAGTGAGGAGAAACCTGTTTAAACCTGTTTCTTCTTTGGGAAAAGAGTCGCCCTTCTTTAAAGTTTCCTAGCATTAAATGTGGAGATCCAATATCCAGCATGTATGTGCATGGCGCCCCACCTTACTGAATAACATGTTCTAGTTTCTGACACATGTCGTATCTCTTCAGCTGGATCCCTGCCTCCAGCCCAGGACTGCAATCTTCTGGCAAGCTCTGGAGCCCACCCACTCCTCCCATGGCTGATTCCCTGACCTCTGACCCTTTTGTAAATGTTCTGAGGACCATTGAAAGGCAGCTGGGAGTTGGTAAGTATCACTGGAAATCATCTTGAAGCTTATCTGAACTGGGCATCCTTGAAAAACAGCACACACGGTTATGCCATAGCTTGATGTATTTGGATCCTTAAACATTTAGGAAATGTGAGAGTGTTACATGGTAATTGTGGATAACAGGCACTGGACAGTTATAACTGTCTCAGTGAGTGTTCCTATGAGGTAGGCATTGTTACAGTTGAGAAAATTCAGGATCAAAGGAGTTATAGTTATAGTTGAGAAAATTCAGGATCAAAGGAGTTAAGTCATTTCCTATTGTCGCATACATAGTGGCCGGCAGGCGAGCATGGTATCTCTGTTCTGTCGGAACACACGGCATGCGGCATCTGCTAGGCCTCCGTTGTGTTGAAATCTCACAAGGGTTCTTGATTGCTTTGTAAGCTCGTGATATACATTTTCTCAGTCCTCACTTCCGTTCCTAGCCATCAGAGTCTCGCCAGTGTCTCGACATAACTCAGGCACGTTCTCCGAGGAGCTGTCCATCAGGTCCATCCCCCCATCCTACGTGCTTCTTTAGTTCTGACATCCAATCGGAGTTTTCGTTATCTTCCTCAAAGTCCCTGGGGGGAAAAAACCAATTCGGATGATAAGCCTCTGTATTAGGGGCGTGGTCTATGCTTGTTAGTGAGTTCAATGAAGAATTCTGCCATACAATATTTAAGTTTTTCTAAACTCAATTCCATAAGTAGAGAAAAAAAAAACATGTTCTAAAAAAAAAGTGTCACTGTGGGATTTTTTTTTTTACCCTAATGTATTATAAAATAAAAGCCAGATATTGCTACACAAGCACAAATCCCAGCACTAGGAGGAGGATGCAGGTGCCTCAAGGTCTCAGAACTCAGAAACAAAAGCCAAAAGCCCAGGTGACAAAATACTGTATGCAAGATGCAGCCAGAAATTCATGGTGAAATGTTAGTACTGCCCACCACACAGCAGCAAACAGAGGTACTGTTTAGGATAGAAAAGTGGTATAGCTCTTACTAAATCTGAAATGACTGCAGTATGGTACGGCGTGTATGCCACACCCCAATCAAAGCATTCTAGGTCTATTACAACGTACGTGTCTTCTTCATCCAGCCGAGGTTCAAACCTCTCTGGGTCTAAAATGACAGAATCGAGAGCACCATCGACGCTGTCCGATGCTGTGTCTTCAGAAAGGGGACCTTTCAGGAATCCTTCTGCACCTTCAGGAGAACAGCAAGAGAAAGTGTGGCAGTTTGCCTACTCAGCTTTAAATGGGGTCTCACTATTTTGCCAGGGCTGGTCTTGATCTCCAAATGTTAGGACTACAGCCCAGAGCCATAGTGCCTGGGGAAGATAGCCAATTTAAACAGTATATACTCATCAGAATTTGGGTAGACAATAGAAGTATCAGAATGTGGATTAAGTTTTAAAGCAACTCTGTCTCCAGGAGAGGGGGAATATGCACTAAAACCCTTTAAATGTAAGAAATCAGCTCTCTTTTAATCATAATTTATATTAGCCACTCAAAACATTTTTCAATGAAAGAAATATAACTAAATTTCTTGCAACATCATTAAAACCTGTCATGCCATTACAGGCTCTACTTGGTATGATTTATCTCAGAATTTTTAGTAAGCAAGGAGATTTTTGGTATTTGAATTGTCAAAGTTTTAAGTATACACATGCAACCCTTAAATGCAGTCCTTTGGTCTGAAGTCCTAAGGACTACATTTGAATGGTCATTCAGGTTTAATGAAAATATATTTTAAAAATTAAATCCTGGCTGGGCAGTGGTGCATGCCTTTAATTCCAGTGCTTGGGCGGCAGAGGCAGATGGATCTCTGAGTTCTAAACCAGCCTGTCCTACAAAGTGAGTTCTAGGACAGCCAGCCAGCACTGCACAGAGAAACCCTGTCTCAGATAGAGAGTAGGTAGATAGACAGACAGACAGACAGACAGTTCCTAACTGTCCTTCATTTTAAGGCTCTATTCCATATAACAAATTTGAAATAAATCTTGAGGTATTCCTATGACCAGTGTACATTTACATGGCAAAAATGGCTGTTCCTGGGCTAGACACAGCTTATCACGCACAATAGCGAGGGTCTGATCTCAGCACCCCTAACAATTTTAAACGGATTGTTTTTCTAACACAGTGACTGTTAAAATAAGAAATCAGGAAACAGAAATAAAGTTTCTATAATGGGAAATTTTAAACACAGGTTAAGATGAGCCATAAATGATTCAAGAACACCTAAAAGTACAATTTTAGGAACTTTCAAGATTTATTTGTGTGTGTATGTGTGTGTGTGTGTGTGTGTGTGTGTGTGCCATACATACTTTATGTATGTACCATACATGTGCCTGTGTACCAAAAAAGTACACTGGATCAACTAGAACTGGACTTGCCCCATGGGCCCTAGGGATTGAACCCTTGTCCTCTAAAACCCAGGGTGCTCATAAGTGCTGAGGCATCTCTCCTGCCCCGGCTTTACACTTTAAAGTCACGGAGATCAGGGAAGAGAGAATGGGTCTATTATTCAATATGTGCAGCTCTAGTTGTGCGAAGAATCTGGAGGTCAGTTACACAATGGCATGCAGGAGTGTAAAGCTACCGAACTGCATACTCAAAGATCGGTAAGCCAAAGGACCCGGGGAGAGTCGGCTCAGCAGTTAAGAACGCCTGCTGCTCTTCAGTGGATGCTTGCTTCCCAGCTCCCACATGGTGGCTCACAACTACCTGTGACTCCAGATCCAGGAAATGGGACTCCCTCTCTGGCCTCCCTGGGCACCTCACATACATAGGTTCAATAACATGGACATAAGACACACAAATAAAAATACATCTTTTTAAAGGTTACTGAGATGGTCACTTTCGCTCATATTTTACTGCATTTCTTTTTTAAGTTCAAAGTATCCGTATGATTATATAACAGACAAACGTTACCTGGTCTATATATTGTGTACGTTTGAAATGCCTGGCTAAGATCAGCGTCCTTCAGCATTGACAGCAAGGCCTCAGGGGGCTCTCTGACCCACTGCCTTCGGGCATTTTCTTCACTGTACTTGATCACAGACCCACCTAGTTGTAAAGAGGGACATTAGCACCAGGTATATAAAAAAAGATTTTCCAGCATCTATCTTTCATATTGTATTTCAAGCAAAGTCAAGATTATATTTGACTCTCACTGAAAATCTAGCTCACTCACCTACACGAGGAGTGCCAACTGTCTCTTGCAGAGTGATAGCAACTCAAACCCTGGCATGGCTTTCCTATAGAATGCTCTGTAGTAAAACAATAATATTCAGTCTGACTATGGGCTTCTCGGGTATCCACAGGCTCCAGGGTTTTGGATCTAAGATTTTTTTTTAAGAGTTAAGTCTTGGAGCTGAAGAGATGGCTCAGTAGTCAAGAGTGCGTGTTGCTCAATCATGAGGACCAGAGCTCAGCTCCTTGTCACCCTCACTGGGAAGGTGACAAAAGCCTGTAACTCTAGCTCTGAGGGCTCTGACACCCTCTTCTGGCTTCATACACATATGTACGTGTGTTTGCATGGATAGACACATGCACAAATAAAATTAAAATAAATAAAAGGCCTGGGCATGGTGGCGCACGCCTTAAATCCGAGCACTCAGGAGGCAGAGGCAGGTGGATTTCTGAGTTCGAGGCCAGCCTGGTCTACAAAGTGAGTTCTAGGATAGCCAGGGCTATTCAGAGAAACCCTGTCTCGAAAAACCAAACTAATTAATTAAGTAAAATAAAAGTTAAGTCTGTATTGAGCATATTACATATGCATATAAGCAGTGCAGTTGTGGCAACTCTTTAACAGGGCACTCATATGGCCTTATGTACAACTGGTCTAGTGATTACTTAAGGTGTGTAGACAGATGTGGGTGTTACATGCATCTCTCATGAGGCACCTGAGCATGCATGAGCCAGACTCCAAGGGATGGTGCTGGCGCTAACCTCTGTCATCCTCTGCCGTGAAACTGGAGGTAAGGACGGACGCTTTCTCCAAAGCTGCTACAGCGGAACTGGGACCGTGCCTCTCCCACTGTGGCCTGTGAGGACTCGCCGGACTGGTATGCCTCCCATGCTCCAGTGGGTTACCTGATTCTCAGATGTGGGAAAGGATCAAAGGTCAACAGCGCCACCCTGTCTATTCATCCACACGTGCACATGTGCTCTAACAAGGCAGAAGCACTTCTTGTCTCACAAACCCAGACGTAGCCAGAGTCCTGTACAGTCTCGGGAACAAAGGCAATAGCAACGATCTTGAGTGAGGTCATGCAAAGGACAGCTCAACTGAGAGTGAGCAGGCAGAGTGGATGCATTAGGATATACGCATCACTAACTCTTTGCATGGCGCTCAGGACATGCGCATCACTAACCCTTTGTATGGCGCTCAGGAGTGAAACTCCCACGGGCTCAAACACACAAAGCGTGCTGTACTAGCAATGACTCTCACTGACCTTCTCTCTGTCCCTACTTCCGTCTTACTGTTTTGCAGGCTGAGGTCTTTACCTAGAGCGTTGGCGTGAAAACATGAACTCTATTACCAAACCACGCCCCAGCTCTCAATCTCTCTTTTCTAAACTGTGTGTTATTAGGTACTTTGCCTGTCTATGTCTGCGGACAGACCGAGTGAGTGTTTGGTGCTCGTAGAGGCCAGAAGAAAGCATTGGATCCCCTGGAACTGGTGTTGCAGACAGTAGTGAACTCCTGCGTGGGTGCTGGAATCGAATCCACAGAGCCATCTCTCCAGACCTTACCGTCTCTTTTTAGCAGCTGACTGAAGTATTCTCTAATATTAAATCCTAGGTGAACAGATAAATATCCACCTGCAAACTTGCTGACCAAACCCAAGACACCCAAGATCAAGTAAGGTGAACACTGGCATTCACTCACAGTTCCAACCCTACGTAAGGAACAACTATACTTTACTAACTCACCTGGATTTCCTCTGGCTGCTCTTCCCAATGCATTTCCAGCTGGGGTTGTACCAGTGTTTTCCAATTCAGTATGGCTATACTTTCTACCACGTTCTTCCTCTTGCTTTATAAAAGATTTTAAAATAGTGATTAAATAATGTCTTTGTTACTACAGAAATGTAAAAAGATGTGTAATCAGCTATTTTAAGTAAAAATTAATGCACTGAAAAGGTAAAGTCATAGAAACCCAAATACAAGCATATTAATAATCATATACATATATGTATATGAATGTTTGCTCATATACTTGTATATTAATATCCATATATATCAGTAGCCATTAGAGGATATATGTGTATATGTACACATATATGCACATATATATACACAGAGATATATACACATATTTACATGTATGTATATATATATATATGTATGTATGTATGTGTGTATCTGTGTATGTAGACACACACAGACACACACACACACACACATAAACAGCAGAGATACTGGATTAGGTTTTTTTCTTTCATGGCTCCCCCCCCTGCAGATCCTCCCTACCGTCTTACATATTTAACTTCATGTTCTCTCTCTTAACTCTCTCTCCATCCTGCTCTGCCACTTGGGTAGCTACATTTTTAAAAGTGGCCAAACATTAATATGTATTGGTGTAAAATACTACTGAACTGTATACCCCAAAATGATTAAGATGAAAAGCCTGGAGAGAGCTGACTCAGCAGTTTACAAACACATGCTGCTGAGAGAATCAACTCCAGCGAACTGTCCTCTGACCACCATACCAACACCACAGCGCATGTGACCCCACCCCCAAGAATTAAATAAATGTAATAAAAAAAACTTTTACAAGATGAGTTGTTCACCCCAGGCCCCCACTCCACCATATAAAACGCTAACAGATTATATTATTATATTATTATTATATTTCTCTGAATGGTCTAAAGTCTTTACTTCGCGGTATAGTAACACACTATGTGGGTGGTCCTAAGTATGCACATACTCAGAGAGAGGATGGTCCCAGGCGTGGCTTCTCCACTACGGGCTGACTAGATAAGGAACAACAGGCTGCTGGCACACTTGAGTTTTCTTGTTCTTATGCAGTGGTTCTCAGAATTCTTTTTGACACATCCAGGGGACACAGAACATCACTTCACAGTGATGGCTCAGCAAAACCACCAGAATCTTGAAGCAGTTGTAGGGAGGGATGCTGAAAACCCTCAGTGGACGCTGACTGTACTAGATAGGTTTAATCTCAACTTGACACAGTCTACAGTCATCTGAGGAGGGAGTTTCAACTGGGGACTGCTCAGATGACAGTGGCCTGTGATGTGTCTGGGGGAGGGCTGTCTTCATTATTAGCTGATGTAGGAGGCCCAACCCCTGTACCAGCACCTTTCTCAGGCAGTTGGATCTGGGCTGTATAACAAAGCTCCTACGCATACCCCAGGAGCAGGCCACCGAGCAGCGTCCTCTGTGGTCTTCTGTTTCCAGGGTGGCCTACAGGACTCTCTCCCTGCCTCAGCCCGGACTTATTCATTCTTCACTATGCTCATAACTGTACCCTTTCATTCTGGGGGCCCTTGCTGAACTGTCCACTCATGGTGACAGAGTTGGCTCTGGCCAGTGACCTTCTAGGGTACATGCCTGAGTGCCTCTCTAGGATGTCTGCACAATGATGAGGCCACCAAAGAATGCATTTCTCAGAGCATCTCCCCAGAGTTAAGCAACACACACATTATTAACACACAGTTTCCAAAGGCCAGGCTCACAGGTCCTCTGCGAAGGGGACACAAACTCTTCAGATGAGTTGAACGCCTAAATTCTTACCATGGGGCTGACTATATGGTTACCCCACTCAATCAGATTACCAAAATTCACCAAACTATACGCTTAAAAAAAAGGGCAGATTTTATAATATGTAAAGTATGCTTCCATAAATCAAAAATATAACCTAGTGTAGCAATGAAATGGTATTTTAATTTATGGCCTCCGGGTATTATGTTCTACTTACAGTAACATAATACTGAGACATCACTTACAATCTAAAGTTCACTAGACATTCTGGGAGTTTAATTACTAGTAAATTTCATGATGGAGTAATCAGCTGACAGTACATCTTCCCTCCCTGGGGGTGGGCGGGAATCTGGTTATGCTGCATACGCTGGTCTTGGAAGCTGCTGTGACCAGCCACCTACATTGCTCACATACATTTTAAAGATTTATTTATTTATATCTAAGTACACTGTAGCTGTCTTCAGATGCACCAGAAGAGGGCGTCAGATCTCATTATGGATGGTTGTGAGACACCATGTGGTTGCTGGGATTTGAACTCAGGACCTTCGGAAGAGCAGTCGGTGCTCTTAACCACTGAACCATCTCTCCAGCCCGCTCACATACATTTTAATATTGTAAAAAAGACCACTCAGCGGAGGCAATGCAACAGCACGGTGACACTCATGCCAAGAGTCCCTGAAGGTGACTCCATCACAGCGCCCGTTGATCGAAGCTTAACTCCTGGCTAGTCAGTATATAAACAGTAGCTAAAAGAATGTCTTAAAGTGAAAGCGATTCTTCACATTCACTTCATGCTTTTGTGGGATGGCTGACACAGGGTTTCCCTTTGTAGCCCTGGCTGGCCTGGAACCCACTAAGTAAGCGAGACTATCCAAGCACTCAGAGATCCACATGCTCCGCCTCTTTAGGCACACATCACCATATCTGGCCATAAAGAGCTTTATGCATGAAATTACAATCAAAGAAGCAGAAAGACAATCACAAAGAGATACAAAACACTTAAAGAGTGCCAACTGGAAACTGTGTCTTTTAAAGAAAAAAATCATCTTAGTTATGGTTTCTGTATTTGTGAGGGCTAAAGAAAGAAGATGCATTGTGGTTTTAGTCCCCAATGAGTCCTTCTGAATGACAGCCAAGGGCACAGCTCTTCCCTGAAGAAGTTGTAAGAACTAAGAGTTCATCACCAGACAGAACTGTCTGGGCCTTAAATCATAGCAATTGTTGGTTTTGGAGTCTGTACTGGTAATTATCTCCTGTCATAGAAATAACCTGCCCTCCCAGAAAGGAATCAGTCCACACAGTTAGAGATGAATGAAATGAAGGGAAAGCTCTTTTTAATCATGACTGTCTGGCTTTTAGCTAATGCCCAAACAACATCGGGCCTTGAATAGATTTCAACAGCTTATATACACCTTAGGCTTAAGCTTGTGTGTTTTACACTATTCTTTTTTGTTTTGTTTTGTTTTT
>NC_034608.1:40120713-40136287 GCF_900095145.1 Mus pahari
AACTCAGAAATCCGCCTGCCTCTGCCTCCCGAGTGCTGGGATTACAGGCATGCGCCACCATCGCCTGGCTTACACTACTCTTATCCTTAAATCTCCTTCGGGTCCTAGAACCAGGTTATACTTTGAACAGTTTACACAGAGACAGGAGCCTGCATGTCTGGCCACTTGGGCAGATGGGAGATATTGACACAATTATTTAAGTACACCAACACTGTTCTTGTCAAATAGTTGTAACTCAGGTACATTTTGCCCACCTGGCAGGAAAGAAAAATGCATTTCTCAAAAAGACAACTAGGGGCTTTCGGCAGGGCAGGGAGCTAACACTGGCTGTGACCCTGCGCTGCCCCTTTGAGCTTTGGGGATGTGGTTAACGGCTGGTCAATCCTAGGCAAACATTTACATCGCAGCATGTACCTCAATTACCTCTAACAGGCCTGGTCAGCACACAGCTTACCTTTGAGGTATTTTTTTTGGGGGGGGGGGGCAATGTTCCCTTAGCTAAACTCTACTTTGTGCAATTTATGTCTCCTAAAAGAAAAATCTGTTAGCAAATCCTTTATAATATCAATTCTATGAGTTTCTTTAATATCAGCATAACTAGTGCCCATTTCCTCTGGGCTGGTTTCTAGAGCATTCTGTGGAAGGAGAGCTTAAGAGAGGGTTTGGGTTCTGCCTGAGGGAAGGATTGGACACTTCTCCTTTTGGAATAGCTCCATTCTCTCCTATCTGGTTACATAAACCCTATCTGTACTCTCAAAACAGTGGCTTCACACTTTTGACCCTCCTGCCTTGCTATCATTTTAACCTTTTTAATTAAAAGGTTGGATGCTGGGGATGTAGTTCAGAGGTTTAGTAAAGGCCTTTCTGCTTGATCTCAGTACAACAAAAGAAGAAAGCTACTTAAAGTGACAAAGAAGGGAAAGGAACCATAAGCCCACGAATCACAGCTGATTTGCTAAGGTGGGTGTTGTGGGAAGGAGACCCGCTGTCCCTGTTCATGGCTTTATAGAGCCACTAGTGGAACACAGAGTCACAGCTGCCCAGGGCTCAAAATGACCAACAGGACCTTGGATACCAGACTGGGAAATGTCAACTTGATTCACAGGGTAATTTAAAAGGGACTACAAACTTTGCAACAGAAAAACGTCAAGGCTAAAACGGGAATAAGATTCTGGTACATACTGCAATATAGATGAACCCCGAGAACTGAGCGTAATAAATTGACTCAGGCACAGGGAGAGCAGATCCTGAATGAGCTCTGTGATGGCAAGATTCACAAGTTAGAGTCACCCGGGAGCACAGGGAGCCTCCGTTGAGAAAATGCCTCCATGAGATCCAGATGTAGAGCATTTTCTAATTACTGGTTGGGGGAGGGCCCAGCCCACTTTGGGTGTCAGACATCCCTGGGCTGATGTCCTGGATTGAATGAAAAGGACAGAAAGGAGCAGGCCCAGCTCTCTGCTTGCAGTCCTCACTGCTGCCACAGTCCCCGCTGGGAGGGACCACTTCCTTTAGTTGCTTTTGTGGATACTTTGTGACACCAAGGAGAAAGGTGTAAAACACTGTCTCAAAACAAATAAATGGCTAAAATGCCAAAATGTTTGGTTATATACTGTTTACCACTAGGAGAGCAAAACAAAACAGAAAGCCGAGCTCAGGAGGCAGGACTGCGTTGTCCTATCTATATCCATACCACTGCCTTTGGTAATTAAAAATGGGAACAAAGACTAAACGAAGGTCCGTGGAGCTCAGCAGGCAACAGCTACTGGATGCCTCACTTGCCAAAAGGTGAAGGACGATTCAGCTGAAGGGGCGGGACCCAGGCCTGACACCACAACACAGCTGAAGCTCACCAGAGGCAAGCTTCACAAATTCACTTTTAAAGCACTTACCACAGCGGTGATTGCTTCACTTCCCAGAGCTCTCCCGACTCTGTTGGGATCTGCTTAGAAAGAGAGGGCAGAAGAAAACACAGGAAGGCTCCTCTTATTAAATTCTAACACACCCTCTGACCCCGCATTCCCTGACCCAGCATCCAAGGACTAACGCTGAATATGGAGGGGTGGGTGGAGAATCAGCATCAGATGGCTGATACCGGATGTCCAGGGAGCCCAAAAGTGACAGTCCTGTAATCTGTTCTCTAATTACACCAGGCAGAATGCCACTTTGTGTGAATCCACACAAATATGGCCTCGATGTCTGCGGCCAGTGCCTTCAGCCTGTGTGTGCTGATAGATCTGTCTTGCTAGCGTCTGACTTCTGTGTGGCCTGTGTGGCAGGGAACAGAGCTAGTCTTATCTGCCTGCAGCTGCATTCTCTTTAAGCTCCTGGCTTTGGGGAACAGCCCTCTTTCCCTGGCACTGAAGCACGGACCCCCGCAGTGTGAGTCACTAGTCCTTGTTCTTCTCCCCAGCGTGGACACGCTGAGCACCCCTCCCCTCTCTTCCTCTCACTGTTGTCTCTGACTGGCTGACTGAGGACAAGTGGCTGAACCAAGCTTGTTAAGGCTACCTGGAGAGGCTCATATGCTAACTCCTGTAGCACTATATATATATATATACATATATATATATATATATATATATATATATATATATATATATATGAGAAATTATAAAGCTATATTTTTCCAAACTTCTAGAGCTTTCTTGCCCAGTGTTTCCTACTACCCTGAGAAATAAACAAATGCCGTAAAATAGGACCAGAGGCAAAATTATCTCAAAGCAATCCTGTAAAGCAATGCAAGTGGCTGCCTCTTGAGCAACAGAGACGATGCCAAAGGGTTAACTGAGTCTATACCCGTGATACTGGCAGGCATACTTTGAGTTTTGTCTACAGAGCTTGCCTCCTCACTCCTGTGACCCTTCAACCTAACCCAGAGAAGCAAACAAATTGCTTCCACAAGTGGTCTATGAGGACAGCTCAAAGATATAGACATCACACATGGCTGGTTACCCACAATGCCCCAGCAGGGAATGATCTATACTTTTTATTCATCTCATACCTATTATCTCTACTGAATTTCTTCAGAAGGAAGTCACTGATAGAAAAGGAATTTTTAAAAGTACTTTGAAAAACTTTAGATGCCAGACAGTGGTGGCAGACGCCTTTAGTCCCAGCACTTGGGAGGCAGAGGCAGGCAGATTTCTGAGTTCGAGGCCAGCCTGGTCTACAGAGTGAGTTCCAGGACAGCCAAGGCTACACAGAGAAACCCTGTCTTGAACTCCCCCCACCCCCCCACCCCCCAAAAAGAAAAACTTTAGATGACAAATTCCAAAAGAGATGTTAAATTAAACTTGATGCTTGCTCAGGGTAGACCACAGATGCATGAAATTTTAATGCAGTCATTATGTAGATATTACCTTTTTAAAAAGGCCCTGTTTCTAAATTCTATTTTTCAATTGATAAATTTTATCCTTTCAGATGAGATTTAAGGTCACAAATTTAATGAAAAGCATACACACACAAACCTGTTCCCACGCATGCCCCACCTCCCACATTGATGGACATCCTACACCATGTGATATATCTATCCTTGATAGTCAGTGAACCTACACTGATCGGTTGGTCACCACCCAAAGCTGCAGTTCTGTGTACAAAGGGCTCTGCCTTTGAAAAGTTAGTTTGCACAATGGTTCACCAGAAACTTGAGAATTCAATTTACTATAACATTAGCGTTATATTTTTCAGGGTTAGATCCCCTGGGTCAGTCTACATAAGCCTTCGATCTAACCCATAACAAGTCCAAGTAGATAAGATGCTAAATTACGAAACAGACACTCTCTCATCACTGAACTATCCAATCTGGGTACTTCTTCGTCCCTGGAAAATTAAAAAAAGTACAGTAAGAAGGCAGGAAAAACGTGAAGTAATAAAACTGATGCGATGAAGGATTTAATTCCTTGGGAAATAGTAAGTTATACAAAGCAGAATTCAGGTAAAGGAGTTCAGCCTCCGATATGCCTGGATGATAGGAACCTTATAAACCAGGCTCGTTAGAGGTGGTAGGAAAGAAAACTCTGAACCATGACTGAAGTTTGGGCTTGCTAAGAAAGTTTCTAGTGTTCCCCAAGACTGACCTCCAGTGAGGCTCCATTCCCATAACAAAGGGAGAGAGCCAGCCCTGACTCAAAACCCAGCCACTAGGCCCCTCTAGCAGGCAGCAGGAGGGGACGGCTCAGGGTCACAACCATCACTAAGACCTGGCCTGCTATTAAGTCTCCGGTGTTGTTATCAGGAGTAGCATAATTCTGCCAGGTGTGAAAGATGTCCCTAGGTAACAATTGTCTGAAAAGAACAAAACTGGCGTGCTTAAAAACCTCAGTCAATATCTTTGCGGTGTTGATCTCCCATCTGCCTGAGTGGCCAGACACCAACATTCCTGCCTCTAGGACTGGGACCTGAAGGAGGGTTAAGAATGAGGGTTAAGAATATGCAGAATGTGTAAATTTAAGGTCCAGAGAAGCTGGTAAAATACTCTATCCAAGACTGACTCCCTTTTGCGCATCACCAGAACTAGCCACATACTAGTATTAAAGAGCTTTTTCTTATGGATCTCTAAGTACATGGAGTGATTTGGAAAGCATATTAATTCTATTATGAAGTAAATTATGTCTGACATAGCAAAGAAAATTACTAGAGGACTAACTCTGGTATACAGTTCTAGTATCATGAAAGTTATATTTCTTTTTATGATACTCTTAATAACAGACATGTAAAGTAAGCTCTCACAAACTCTTACCCTGATTTTTCATATTCTTAGGCGTGGATATTTTGATTTCATCTAGTATTTGTTCTCCATATTCTCTGATGATCTGAAATTTAAATTTGAGGATTTAAGGATGTTGAGAAACACTTCTCTATACCCCACACCGGCCCAGAACATATGATCCCTCTACCTTAGCCCACACAGCAGAGACACAACAGCCAGATCCAGACAATGAGAGACACTTTCCTTTAGATACCACCATAATGCCATATAACTATCAATGCTCTTCAACACAAGAATACTTATAGTTTGAAAAAGAAAAATGTCCTTTAAAAGTAAATGCAAGCCAGGCATGGTGGTGCACACCTTTTATCCCAGAGCTTGGGGGGTAGAGCAGGCAGATTTCTGAGTTCAAGGGCAGCCTGGTCTACAGAGTTCCAAGACAGCCAGGGCTACAGAGAGAAATCGTCTCTTAAAAAAAAAATACAATAACAAATGAACATAATAAGAAAACATAAGGAGGTGAATGTAAGTCTAGCAACTTGGGAGGCTGAGGCAAGTCTGCCAATTTGAGGCTGGTTTGACCCAAAAACCACAGCCCAAGTTTGATGCTTACCCCAAAAATGGAGGGAGAGGAGACACAGGTAACACTGTAATTTAAACAAGCCTTATGTGCCTACAAAAAGACTGGAAGAACCAGCAAACTGAAGTTGTGGAGCTATGTAAGGGGAGGTTGATACTAAGGTCCAGTCCCCTAATTGGTTCTTGATTTGTCAATAAAGAATGCTAGGAGTCAATTGCTGGGTGGAAGGTATAGGTGGGAATTCTGGGTCCCAAGAGAAAAAGGAGATGCAGGGAAAGAGTGAGGGGCTGTTCTGCCCTGCCTTGGAGGAAAGAGAACACTGCAATCATGTTAGTAAGGCCTCGAGGTAGCTCAGAGGCCTGCAGCCTCCTCTACCGGTAGATGGCCAAGGATGGTGGCTGGAGCTAGCTGATGCAAGCCACTAAGTTTAGAACAGAGAAAGAGACAGAGAGACAGAGATAATAAACTGATATAAGGGCACACATTTCCAGGCAGGTGGTATTTGGGCCCAGCAATTGTCCCTAGAGACAAGTTCTCAAGGTAATGGAGCAGAGAGTGTGTTTTTTTTATCCTCGGATTCAAAGGGAAGCACAGTTAGGGCTGGTTGTGATCGATCCTGAAGTATAAGGTGGTAGCGTGTTTTTAAAACTACATGCAACAGAGCTAGACTTTGCCCACCATGCCTGAAGCTCTAGCTCATCCCCAGGACAGGAAAGCGTAACAGCCGATGGGAAGAAGCAGCAGAAGGGGGAAGAGGGAGAGGAAGTTCAATCATCTTAAACACACTTCTGAATTATGTGACTTTCTACAAGCGCGCATGTCTCAATTATGCTTAAAAGACAACCATTTCAGGGCCAGTGAGATGGCTCAGTGGTTAAGAGCAGCTGCTGCCAAGCTTGATGACCTGACCTCGATCACTAGACCCAATTAAAGATGGAGAGAGCCAGTTTGATCTCTGAGATCTCCATGCCCACCTCTAGTCATACCTGAGGGGGCAAGCACTTCGGGACCAGTGGAGCTAAGCTACCCCTGCAGAGCAGGGTCGTGGCAGAAGGACGATGCGAAGGGTTCCTTTTCAGCATCTGCTTGACCAGGCCCTGAAGCTTACAGGAGTACAGAGCTGGCAGCGGGTGGATGGGCCCCTGGCATATTTTCAGGATCAGGTTTTTCCAACTATTTGCCTGGAACTGAAAAGTACACAAGTTATACTTTAAATACGTGGAAAGAAGATACAGACATAGGGAAATATCGGCCGAGGTAGATTCGTGTTTCCCAAATTATTTCCTTCTGAAGATGGTCTTGTGTGCTTGGGGGAAGGTGACCATGAGCAGCCCATCACTCACACGGAGACATGGTGTCCATCAGTGTCTACCTCATCAGTCCCAGCCGGCCATGAGCAAACTCAGGGGCCCCAGCACAACCGTGGCTCCCTACCTGGACTGCACTTCAAAACAATCTGGTTTTAAAGCAGAAAGATCAAGGCCTCTCTGGAGATTCTGATTCAGTTATACGGAATGGGCCGAGGCCTCAACATTTAAAAAAAGTTCTTTAAGCTGTTTTCTCTCTCTCTCTCTTACAGATTTATTAATTTTATATATTTGAATACGCTGTCACAGTCTTCAGACACACCAGAAGAGGGCATCAGATCCCATTACAGATGGTTGTGAGCCACCATGTGGTCGCTGGGAACTGAACTCAGGACCTCTGGAAGAGCAGTCAGTGACCCTAAGCGCTGAGCCATCTCTCCAACCCAACACATTGTTTTGTTTTGTTTTGTTTTTTAATATATATTTTTGAAAGATTTTTTTATTGTGTTGTGCGTATGAGAGTGATGAGTGTAATTAATATCACAAGTGTAATTAATATGAGTGTAATTAATGAAGATCATGAGTATAATTAATGAATATCATGCACAATTAATAATTATTGCAAATGTAATTAAAGAATATCATGAGCGTAATTACGACTCTCAGGAGTGTAATGCACACCATTGAATTGTGAGCTTAAAAACGGTGACAATGGCAAACACTACACATAGAATCACAGTCTCTGACGGGCATTTCCTATTGGCACAGAATTACAAAATGGCCTAGCACAAAGATAACAATGGGGGAAAAAAAATGGAAACTTTTCGAACAAATTCTTCCTGGAAAAGTGAGCCCCAGGTCAAACCTGGAACACCCCTCGGGCAGGCCTTAGCGGGACATGACAAGTGGCCTTTGGTCTGGCCAAAGCCATACTTACTGGATGCTTCAGTGCGCAGAGTTCATACAGAATGCATCCCAAGGACCAGATGTCACTAGAAGCAAGCGACAACTATGTTATGAGTTGTTGTGGAAATACATGCGTGCATGCGCTTTATTTTATTTTTATTTATGGGCCACCGGGTATATGTGGAGGTCAGAGGACAACTTGCAGGACTTTGTCCTCTTCCTCTATGTGTCCTAGAGACTGAACTCCGGTCATCAAGCTTGCTGATAAATGCCTTTAACCACTGGCCAATCTCATTGACCCTGCCATGGACCACCGCAGTAGGGTATGGGGGTTCCTGGAATGAGGGTCCTCAAAAGCTACATGGGTAAGGATTCAGCGGTGACAAACAGAAACAAACACAGAGGCAGTTTGAATCTGAGTGTATTTTGCAGCTCTCAAGCAGAGGTTTTTATACATAAAAAAAAAAAACAAACATTACAACTCTTAGAAGATGTGTTCAGTGAAGCAATCACGAATACCATCATTATCATTTGGCATAAGGCACAAAAATCAAGCAAACATTACAACTCTGAAAAGATGTATTCAGTGGTGCGGTCATCCAAGGCTAGTGGCATATTTCCAAGAGCAGGCTAATAAATCTTTATGGTCAATTATTGTTTAACATCTAATGCCTGATTTTTTTTTTAATAAATCTTCAATGTGTTCATTTAAACTATTTTAATTCTTTTTATTTAAGGCTTTCTTTTCCATATATCAAAGCCCACTTCCAATGACACATGTATAGCCACATGAAACTTTATTGTTGGGAAAGATTTTAATCTATCATAATACTATTACATAATTTTGTAAATGATTTATAAAGGAAAGTGTTGGTTTCCCCAGAGATAAGGTCATGTTAGTGACCCCATCTCGAGGGATGGTTTCTTACCCATTTTTCTCACTTAAGACTGTGGCCTAGGCTACCGGGAACATGTCATAAATAAGAAAAGGAATAAGAGAAAACAAAACAGATCAAGTGCCATGAGAACTATGGCTCAATGTTTTGTTCTGGGCAAGAGTTCCACATCCGGTTCTAGGAGGCCTCCTTTTTTTTAAGTTTTCGCCTCAGTCTGTGGAACTTGTCACACAGATTCTACTGGGGTTGGTGTGGCATGCATTTTATGACTTTCCAGATCTAGCCCTTGTAGGCCTGGCTCTGCTCCTGCCCTTGGTGTATTCAGGTACCTGCTGTAATGAAAGGAAGGAAGCTTGGCCAGGTAGGCGGGTCCACAGGCACTCAGTGCAACCAGCTCTCCTTTATAGGGGTCGGGGAGCAGACAGCTCTCTTTATTTGGAGGTGACAAGGGCTGTATAAACCTTGGGGAGTGGGGAGTGGTTTCCAAGGAGCGTGTACATTATTGGCTGGATTGGATTAGGCACTGGGATGCTTCATTTGCATAAAGAGGGATCCCAGGTGCTTAAACCGATAATTTGGCCAAGAGGCTATGTGACTTCCCCAAAAAAGGATGGGGGTAGGGGTGTCATTGGGCTAAGAGCCCAGGGCATGCAGGGCGACAATAGGGAGAGAGTGATCTTTACTCCTGACAGTCTGATGATGACATTTTGGTCTCAAACTGAGATTTTGGGGGTTTTGGATGCTTCTCGACCTCACTCTTGTTCCAGGCCCAGTCTCTTTGGTTGCACTTGCTCTAGAAGCCCTGGTTGCACAATCAGTGCCCTGGCCTACTCTGGCCACCCTTGCATGCACAGCAACCAAACCTCTAAGCTTCCTCCAGGACCGACACTGCCTGCCCCAGCTAACAGACCTCTCTCCCATGCTACGACCAACCTCTCTACCCAGCATTATCTATGACCACACACCAGGCTCGGACTAGGATGCATGTCCTGTACAGCGGCCCAGTCCCCTCTATCCACCTGACTGAAGTCCACACAAGCCATTTAACACACAAGGCCACAGAAATAACAGTAAAAAGCCCTCCAGGTAACACAGCCCAGGGACAGACCACTCTCGGCAGAACTCCACCAGGCTTTCCGACAACATCTACAGCCAAGTCTTCCTAACACAGACAAAATGAGGAAGAAGAAATGGTATTCCCAAACCTACACAGCAACAAAATAGAAAGTTGCAGGAAACTGTGGTTCCTGGTGACCCCAAAAACACGTGTCCCGGGAAACACCGGAAAACGGGATACACATCAACATCAAAGGGACTATCCACCATGACCAAGTTGGCTTTGCCCCTAAAACGTAGGATGGTTCAACATAGGTCAATACATGCAATAAAACATATAAATGGACTGAAAGTCAAAAAAATTGGGACATCTCAATAGATGCGGAATACTCCTCGATAGAAACCACCATGCATTGGTTTTTAGAGGAATTCTAGAGAATGTAGCGCTAGAGAATTATGCCAGCATAATAAAAGCTAAGTAAGAGAAATCCACAGCCAACATCAGCCTTGGGCACCAGGGCTTCTCAACCTCCTTGCCACTGTGACCCTTCAATACAGTTCCTCGTGTTGTGGGGACCCCAACCATAAATGTATTGCTATTGCTGGTTCATAACTATAATCTGGCTCCTGCCACCCCTGTAAGGACTTGATATGACCAAGAGCTTTCCAGATGTGGCTGTGTCCCAGAACCTCCCAGGATCTTGAAAACACTGGCTGTCTGCTTCCATCCCAATGCTGTATTTGATGGATGGATGCAAGAGGAATCGTAAAAACAAGAGAGGGGCAGTCTGGAACCAGCTACGTCACACAGACCCTCTGCAGCCCACTGGACCTTCTTGCAGCAACCAGCCCCTCACAGCTGTGATTACAATGGTTGGAACACCCTGACTTTCCGCTAGATGCCAGATTCCGTGTGACTTTAATATATTTATACTTCTATGCCATTTTAGGTCTCTGGTGTTGGCAATCAAATCCAAGACACATGCTAGACAAAATGATTTTACAATAAGCAGCATACACCAAGGCCCCAAGCATATTTTTAGAAAGCAGAGCTGTGAAGATGGCTAAGCAGGTCACAATACTTGCCCCACAAACCTGGCCACCCAATTTTGATCCGGTGCTCATGAAAAGTGCACATAAACTGTCAGATACATATATATCTCCCTGTGGTCTCAGCACTCCTACCTCAGAATGGGAAGTGCGACCTAGCACTGGCTGGAAGCCTGTGGGCCAGTTAGCCTGGAGTACAGAGTATACAGTACAGCATCAAAACATGAAGACAGGTAGACCTCCTTGAACAACGTGGAAGAGCCAACTTCGAAAAGATTGTCTCTAACCTCCACACACAGGCCATGTCACATGCACATGTACATATACACACAACACACACACACAAACTTAGATAAAATAACTAAAAACAAAAACTTTAAAGCCAATAAGCTCTGTGTATCTGCACAGACTCCGCCATCAGTTTGCAGACTAGCGGCCCTCCCATCAAGTGGCCAACCTTACCCAAACAAGGACCCCACTCACCTTTTATTGTTGTAAGGCAGGTTCTCCCAGATTTCCGGAGGCACATAATAAGGTGTTCCCACGTACGTGCATGCAAATGCCATGGGACTGAAACCACGGACAGGCAAAATGACTCCAAAGCTCTTCTGAAAGTCCCTCTTCTCACCCCTGTCACCAAATAAGACAGATTCCTACCTGGAGAGAAGACGGGCAGAGCCAAAATCTCCCAATTTCACTTTTCCATTGTGGGTGAGGAAGACATTCTGCATCGAGAAGGAAGACCTCAGATTATGTCTTGATCATCCCGGCACCAGGCAAGCCGCCTCCAGTGCAGCTTTCAAAGCCAGAGGATGGGCAGCCGAGTCCCAGAGAGAAGGGTAACAATAGAATAGCAAGGTCCCCTCTAAACACAGCTAGCTACACATTCCCCAGCCTGGGGGTTCAGGATGACAGCGCTTTAGTCTAACATGCAGAAGTCAGGTGGTATCAGATCTGACAAGTGGGAGCCTGTGTCAGGGTGACTTAAGTGGCTGGGACAGGTGTTGGACACTTTCCGCCTGAGAACATGTGAATTTGCTTGGTGGTTATTAAAAGGGCTACACGTACCCAGACTTGAAGGGAGATTTTTAACTCCTTTTTTTACGTATTCTACTTGGTTAGTAAAAATTCTAGGTCAAAGGCTGTAAAGTTTTCCTTAGGAGGAATAAGTCTTTAATAGCTACTGTATAGCCTGACATGGTAGCACACATCTTCAATGGGAGGAAGAGGCAGATGGATCTCTTGGAGTTAGAGGTCAGTCTGATCTGCATAGTGAATTCTAGGACAGTCAGGGCTGCATAATGAGACCCTGTCTAAAAGCAAATAAACAAAAAGTCTATTGTACATAGTGGAGATGATGGTTAATATATGATATCCTAGAGAAATTACTAAAAAAGTAGATTTTATTTATTTTTATGTGCTAGGGATTAGCCTCATGTAATCTGAGTTGGCCTCAAACAAGAAATCCTCCTGCCTTGGCCTCCCAATGGCTAGGACCACAGGCAGACACTACCATGTCCAGTCAAAGAGTAGATATTAAATGTTCCAATGATTAAAAAGTACTTAAGGCTATCTAAAAATAGGGAAGGGGCTAGAGACATGGCTCAGTGTTTAAGAGGACTTGTTCTTCAGAGGGCCTGAGTTTGGTTTCTAGCACACATATCATGTGGCTCAAAACCATCTGAAATTCCAGCTCCAAGGGATGCAAAGCCCAGGCCCTCTTGGGCATCTGCACTCTCTCAAGATGAATGTACAACACACACACACACACACACACACACACACAAATAAATCTGTTGAGGTTATGAAGGATTTTTTTTTTCTTTCAGCCCCAGCCCCTGCCCACACTCGATGATAGTGTTTCTCTGTGTATCCCTGGCTGTCCTGGAACTCACTCTGTAGACCAGGCTGGCCTCAGACTTAGAGATCTGCCTGCCTCTGCCTCCTGAGTGCTAGAATTAAAGGTGTGGCTACCATGCCTGGCTACATTTTTTTCTTTTAGTTAAAAGAGTAAATATAAAAAGTGTTTGATTGGCAAACATTTCATAAACTAAACAGAATGCCCCGAAAGGAGATCATAACCAGAAAAAAAGACAATGAAATAGTTTTCTTTTTTCCCTAGACCTCAAAATGTCTTATACTCACTTTGGACTTGATATCTCTGTGTAAAACACGTCTCTTGTGAATGTGATTTACTCCAAGACAAATTTGTATAAACCAATTAAGTATCTGTTAAAAAAAAAATATGGATAAGATTTAGGGGGAGGAACTGGAAGTAAATA
The DNA here is from genome assembly GCF_900095145.1 of Mus pahari. Lineage (NCBI taxonomy): Eukaryota > Metazoa > Chordata > Mammalia > Rodentia > Muridae > Mus > Mus pahari. The sequence goes on from NC_034608.1 coordinate 40,133,502, forward strand.
TAATCAAAATTCTAAAAGAATTAATAAAATATTTTAAAAGTAAAAAATATACACTCGAAAGATGCAATAACTAGCTGATCCTAACCCAAATTCTGAAGAATCTCTAAGCCTTACTTTACCAGAATTTTCTAAGTGAATTCTGAACTCATTACACTTACACAGTTCAACTAAAACTCAGTATAACTTGGAGAAGTTCAGAAATCCAGTTCCCATGTTTTGTCATCTTATGTATGATCCAGGTATATATTTTAGTGAAATGTCTACCATATTTTTATTTTTTGAACCAAATATAAGTTTCTTTTCTGGTGGTAGAGGAGGTGAGAAAGAGAGCCTGGGTCCCAGACTGGCCTCAGACTTGCCATGTAGCCAAGGGTGACTTTGAACTACTGAGCCTTTCTCTTGGCCTCCCAAACCGTGGCGTTACAGGCATGCATCATTAAACCCAGCTTATGTGGAGCTGGGGCTGGAGCCCGGGACTCTGTGAATGCTAGGCAAAGCTCCACCAATGAGCTACTGTATTTCTTACTTAGTTTTCCTTCTTTCCTTCTTCTTCTTCCTCCTCCTCCTTTTCTTCTTAAAGACAGATTCTCACTATGTAACAGTGGATGGACTAGGACTTGCCATATGGACCAGGCTGCCTTCCATTCACCTGCCCCTACCCTCTGAGTGCTGGGATTTAAGGCATGTGTGATCACTCCTGGCCTACCACTTACTTCATAAAAACATCTCACCCAGAAATGACGGTGCTCACAAGCACTCCAGGGGCTAAGGAAGGGTATTTCCAAGAATTTGAGGCGAGACTGACCCATAACCAAACAACCACTTCAGGAAGCCATTGTGTGCTGGCTGGCTAATTTTACCTCAACTTGACACTGGCTGCAGTCATCTGAGAAGAGGGAACCCAAATTAAGAAAATGTCGTGGACTGGGCTGGAGGCAAGCCTGCAGGGTATTTTCTTAATTACTGATTTAAGGGGGGGCCTACCCCATTGTGGGTGGTGCCATTCTGGGGCTGGCGGTCCTAGATTCTGTAGGAAAGCAGGCTGAACAAAGCCAGGAGGAGCAGGCCAGTAAGCAGCACCCCTCTGTGGCCTCTGCATCAGCTCCTGCCTCCAGATTCCCGCCCTGTGTGAGTCCCTGTTCAGGCTTCCTCCAACGATGAACAGCCATATGGAAACGGAAGCCAAAGGGTTTCCTTGGGTGGTTTTTGGCTGTGGTGTTTCATCACAGCAATAGAAACCCTGACTAAGACACGTCACCTGAAGAAATCAATAAGGAGCACTGACTTTGATTCTGAAACCAGCAGCTTCTTACGAGGCTAGTTATTGCAGACATCTGTATTTTAACCTTCATTTGTACAAGGCTCATGAGAAAATTCACTTCTGAACTTAGAAGCTGCGTAAGTCAGTTTCTTACCGTGTCTTCAGGGAATAACTTCCCTTTTTGCTGTTTAATCTTCTGCATCAGATCCCCTCCATCACAATACTCCATCACAATATACAGATGCCCTTCAGCTAAAACACACAGGAGACGCCTTAAGAGAGCCACAGTTGCTACACGTTAAATACAGGAATATTTGGGGGGATTTGTTTACCTTCAAATGACTCCTTAAAGGCAACAATATTGGGGTGCTTCATTTTGGCGAGCAGAACAGCCTCTTTCCTAGAAGTCTGTGTATCAGACTTGGGGGGGGAAAAAAACTTAAATAATTATAAATTCAATACAGCTTCAAACTAGTATTTTGTATAGCTTTTTTTTTTTTTTTTCGGTTTTTTGAGACAGGGTTTCTCTGTATAGCCCTGGCTGTCCTGAACTCACTTTGTAGACCAGGCTGGCCTCGAACTCAGAAATCCGCCTGCCTCTGCCTCCCGAGTGCTGGGATTAACAGCGTGTGCCACCACGCCCGGCTTGTATAGCTTTATATGAGACTTTAATGCTACATGCAAGTTTGTAAATTTACTTCTGCTCAAGCTTTCAAACGCTAAAAGGATGTGGTGCCTTTTTGATTATGGCTATCTTGCATGCTGGGCTGACCTTTCGTTGAGACACACTTTTTTTTCCTTACACATACCAAATGCAGACTGACTTTTACATTTTTTTTCCTCCCCAGCAATGCTAACAGCCAGGGGTTTAATCCCCACCACAGCCAAAACCAAGAACAAATCTGCCTGAGCATCAGCTGACTAGGATCGCCAGTGTTCTACTGAAACACTGTATCCTCCAAGGAGAGGAAGAGGGGAGAAGGGAGGGGAAGAGAGAGGGGGAAACTCCAGGATTCACAACCAGCTTCAGCACCAAGTGTGAACACCCTGACCATGACTGCAACCAGACCTACATGGAAGAGGACCAACACTCTGTTTCAGCAAGCCTTTCACAGGATTGTGATGCCCCCTTAGTTTGAAATCAAGACTTCAGTGGGGGCTGGAGAGATGACTCAGTGGTTAAGAGCACTGATTGCTCTGCCAGAGGTCCTTCATTCAATCCCCAGCAACCACATAGTGACTCACAACCATCCGTAATGGGATCCGATGCCCTTTTCTGGTGTGTGTCTGAAGACAGCTGCAGTGTACTCATATACATAAAATAAATAAATCTTTAAAGAAAAAAAGAAGAAATGAAGAAGAAAAAGACGCTGAGCAGTGGTGGCGCATGCCTTTAATCCCAGCACTTGGGAGGCAGAGGCAGGAGGATTTCTGAGTTCAAGGACAGCCTGGTCTACAGAGTGAGTTCCAGGACAGCCAGGGATATACAGAGAAACCCTGTCTCAAAAAAACAAAAACAAAAAAC
>NC_034608.1:40136382-40137869 GCF_900095145.1 Mus pahari
AAAAAGAAAAAAAAAAAAAAAAAACAAGTTAAAAAAAAAAGTGGGAACCAAGTGTGGTGGTACATACCTGTAATCCCATCACTTGGGAGGCTAAGGCAGGATGTCTCAAAGAATTAATATTTTTTAAAACGGGCATTAGGGGGAGGGATAGAGAGATGACTCAGTGGTTAAGAGCACTGACTGCTCTTCCAGAGGCCCTGAGTTCAATTCCCAGAAACCACATGGTGGCTCACAACCATGGGATCTGCAATGGGATCCAATACCCTCTTCTGGTGTGTGTCTGAAGACAGCTATAGAGTATTCATATACAGAAAAAAAGTAAATCTTTAAAAAGAGGCATTGGGGAAAATGCCTAGTATTTTTTTAAAGGCTTGATCAAATATTAAGCAATGCTCATGGTATGACTTCTTACACAGGACAATTATGATACACATTAACATGGCACCACATAAAATACATCAAGCTCAGGGGCTGGAGCAATGGCTCAGTGGTTGAAGAGCACTAACTGGTCTTCCAGAGATCCTGAGTTCAATTCCCAACCACCGCATGGTGATTTAGAAACCACTTGTAACGGGATCTAAAGCAATAGAGTACTCACATACATAAAATAAATAAATATCTCTAAAAAGAAACTCATCAAGCTCACAAGTAAACTGGTCGCATGTTTACAGGAAGGGTAACTGACACGTCAAAGCCCATGACCCTTCTCTCTACCTAGGATGTACGCTCACTTTTAACGTGAGCTAAACATTAGCCGTTACCTTGAGCAGTCTGATTTCCTTCATGGCGAATGTCTGATTGCTGCTTTCCTGCAGAACCAGAAGAACCCTGCCGAAGGAGCCCTGGCCAATCACTCTCAGGACTGTGTAGTCGTCCATGCTGGGCAGCCGCAGCTGGGCTCTACCCCTACGGTCACTGCTGGCTCTCCCAAACTATTTAAAGAAGACAGAATCATTTGGGAATCCACTTTTAAAGGCAGAGTTCATTCAAAGGTAACTATACTCACCTTTTATATCCTGTTGAAAAGCCATGCTTAAAACTGAATTGGCCAAAACAAGATCTTTCAGGGATGAAGTTAGGCAACATATGTGTGTTGTGTTTTAGCAGTGGTTTTTAAAAATCTAATCTTGTGTCCAAAACTACATGTCTGCCAGGGTCTTAAAAGACACCATTATGTAATTACCAATAAAGTTTAACAGGTGCAAACATGACAAAATCACCCGCACAGAGAGCACACACACTGACAATACAGACAGTAGGGACAGCAGTCACAGGAAGGAGAAGCCTTGGTATATTTTTAGGGACACTTTGTTTGTTTGTTCTAATCTAGATCTTCAGTCTGCACTTAAATATCAACCATTTTCCTTTTTTTTTTTTTTTTTTTGCTTCTTCCCTTAAAATGTATATTTATCCAGTATATTTAACTGAGAAATGTGTGTTTTTATTATGATCTGTTTCTTTTTAATTTCTTTTCTTTTCTTTTCTTT
>NC_034608.1:40138791-40170674 GCF_900095145.1 Mus pahari
ACATCTGTATACATGAACTAAAGACCTTTTATATACAACATCTGTATACATGGACTAAACTTTCATATACAACATCTGTATACATGGACTAAACTCCTTTCATATACAACATCTGTATGCATGGACTAAACTCCTTTTGGTCCTTCTCAGTCTTGTCAGTTTAATTTGAAGGGTCCCTATGATGACAGAGAATGATTTCCTTCCTCTGGGTTATCCCTGTCATCACCGTCACCCATGTAGGGATGACTATAATCCCAAGCAGATGCAAGGCAAGGCTAGAGAAAGAGCTATGTTGGCTTTGCAGTGGAACTACTCAGGGTAGTTGGGAAACTCGTGTGTAAGTGAAGTCTGAAAGGCTGTCAGATGTGCCTTAAACAAAGACGAGACAAGGAGTGTTCAAGGCGGAGGGCACGGTGGATGCTGAGTTCAGCTGAGTAGATGAAATTGGCCTGTGACAGGCTGGAACAGATTTATCTGTTGACCACTGTAAGCCAAATGTCGCTGCTAAGTTTTTATCTTCAGGCTATGGCTCTGATTGGTTTTAGAGAACAACACAGTCAGAGCTGCATAGTGGGAAAAGTTGCTCTTTGGGGTCACAGCACTAATGAACTGCATGAAAAAGGAACACAGGGACCATATTCAACAGTAGGGAAGGCAAGGGCGTAATGGTGAAATGCAAGGGGGTAATGACATTGGGGAATTAACCTACCATCAATGCAATGACACATTTACAGGGAACAAATACAGAAGAGGCAAGATTCTGGTATGAACTGAATGACGTAACGATTCTCAGACGGAAAGTTAAGGCCTTGGAGTCATATGTACAGTCTTCATTTGATTATTGATTGATTGACTGACTGATTGATTGACTGCATGGGAGTGTGGCTGCATAAGGTGAAACAGAGAAGACACACTCCATGTTGGACCCACTGAGCTGGAGTTACTTGGGATTCAAAATGGATATTTAAACACAGTCTGACTTCAATGTCTCCCCCACAAAAGCACCAGAATTTTTACTACACTTTTTCTGGCACATAAGCTATACAAAAGGCAATTACACAAGAAGCACCATCTTAGGGAAGACCCGAGGTAGCCGCTTACCTAACATGTTAAAGACCCTGGACTACACGGTGGGATAGAAGTTGTGGGAGAAGCCTACTTAGAAGTGATACACTTTTTTCATCACAGGAAAAATGCTAGCATGAATTGCTTGATTTTTTTTTTCACAAAGCTAAATTGTTTTTTTTCTTTGTTTAAGCCACCCACAAGTTGTAATGCAAACATTGAGGATCAAACCCTGCTAGGACCTGTCAAACTTCTAGTCCGAAGCTGGGATGGGGTGGTGAACACCTGTAAGATTAGCACTTAAGAGGCGGAGGCAAGAAGATCTCCATGGGTCCCAAGCCAGCCAGGGGGTCATGGTGAGACACTGTCTTAAAAACTAACCAAACAAATAGACTGTGTCTACCAGTTTGCTTCCCAGCCTATCAGAGACACCGGGACACTATAGCAATAAATCCTCCATATAACCGAATCCAACGCAGTGTTTCCAGGAGGGAGCCATTTGAACACACCCAGACACAAGTAACAGACCTATGACACTCGGGAGGCAGAAGTTGGTGAATCATAGCCTGGAACCACTGCTAAGTCCAAAGTCAACTAGTTTACACCATGAGTTCCAGGCCAGTCAGGGCTACAAATGAGGGCCACCCCCACCTACCGCTCCCGCCCACCCCCCACCCCCCCAAAAAACCTAGAAGAAAACAACCAAGCCCTTCACACTGGTCTTAAGTGGTCTCTGGTTTCAATTGCTTTTTTCCTGTTCCTGGTACCTGAGGACTTTTACCTACGCTAGCGAAATGACTGATGAGCAGCCAGGCTTTCCTTGATTGAAAAATCAAGTTAGTATTTTTAATCTCCATGTGTTTGATATTACACCCATAAACACAAAGCCTTATTACGCTGGGTGTGGCGAAAGCGGATAGGTTCCTTCCAGTGTTTATAAACGAATACGCCTTTAATAAAGATAAACTAATAATTGTTTAAAAGAGCCTAAAGTGATTTGCAAGTGCCCAGAAGCAGGGTCAGTTTATGCAGCGATCCCAGGACACACGCCCTGGAGACCCACCCACCTCTCCCTACCAGACCACCCACCCTCCCGAAGCTGCTCGGCTTCAGCTGCACTAGCAGTCTCCGGCGCGCATGCGCGCCCCGAGCTCAGCGACCCGGGCGCACAGCCTGCGGCGGCTCAGTGATGCGCCCACATCTGGCCGTCGCCCCGCAGCCGACCGGCGGCTTAGGGGGCCCCACCAAGAGGCCCCACCCGCTCCTCTCTCCACCACGGCCGGCCCATACCGCTCTCTTCACCCACCTCCCAGCGGTGTGCGTGGCTTCTCCGCTCCGTGCGGGCCGGCACTGGGCGGGGCGTGGGCGGGGCCCGAAGTGTGGGCGGGGTGTGTCTCTAGTCGCGGGCAGAGGAAACTATTGAGGTCTAGCCCTAGGCACTGTTCTCTGAGTAGCTGAGCCCTAAAGAGCTGTTTTAAAGCTGTTTTGCCACCTTGCGGTAGAATATTGCTAACGTTTTGAACCGGTGCCCCCAGTAATTTGAGTTATTGCTCCAGATTAGGCAGGCAGACCACAAACATAAATTCTACAGGAACACTACTAGCATTTATTGTATGGCCTTGGAAAAAGTGAAAAACAACATAATGCCCCACCCCAGGAAATCCACATCTCATTCTGAAATGTGTATGGCAGCAAGATTTTGCTGAAAGGACCCTGATATAGCTGTCTCATGTAAGGCTATACCAGTGCCTGACAAACACAGAAGTGGATGCTCACAGTCAGCTATGGGATGGAACACAGGGCCCCCAATGGAGGAGCTAGAGAAAGTACCCAAGGAGCTGAAGGGGTCTGCAACCCTATAAGTGGAACAACAATATGAACTAACCAGTATCCCCAGAGCTCATGTCTCTAGCTGCATATGTAGTAGAAGATGGCCTAGTCGGCCATCATTGGGAAGAGAGGCCCCTTGGTCTTGCAAACTTTATATGCGCCAGTACAGGGGAATGCCAGGGCCAAGTGGGAGTGGGTGGGTAGGGGAGCAGGGGCGAGGGGAGGGTACAGGGGACTTTGGGGATAGCATTTGAAATGTAAATGAAGAAAATATCTAATAAAAATTGAAGGAAAAAAATCTGTATTTCTTCCCTAAAATAGCGAAAAGTTATTAATATTCTAGTTGTACCGGGGCGTGGTGGTACGTCAGTAATCCCAGCACTCAGAAGGCTAAGGCAGGAAGATCCAGAATTGGAAGCCATTCTAGTCTACAGAACAAGTTCCTGGTACGCAAGCCAGGGCTGTGACTCAAGGGTTAACATTTAGGGATGCAGAATAAAGGAACACAAGGCAGGAATGAGACCAAAATCTCACCTCAACAGATGAGACTGTTCATTCACACAGCATCTTCCCTTGGAGATGGAGGGTTGTGTGAAGAAGAGGGAGCTGGTCAGGGTTCTTATGGGTGTGGGTGAGGTGCTTGGGGGGGGAGTAAATGCAGATCAAAGCATTCCTGAGAAATTCATGACCCTCCTTTTGTTGCTCTGGGCTATCTTGACAACTGTCTCGAGAAACAGTTTTCTCCGTGAGATACAGATGTGGCTGACTGGTAACAGCTGAGCAGTGGCATCAACACAGTCTCAGGACAAAGTCTGGTTTTCTGCATCCAGAACATTCTATCAGCAACATCTCACCCTCCCCTTTTCCCCTTCCCTACAGATCCCAGATGTTTGTAGAAGAAATTCAAATCACAGAACAGCAGACCCAGACACCTCTGTTAGGCAGAGGGGCCAATGGCCAACCGGGGTACAAATGTACAGCAGGGAAGCAGGGAACTGGACCCTGTGTAGGGGGAGGCAGGACAGAAAGGGAACTTTGAAGGGACTCTGGAAACCTTCAAGTCAGTTGTTGAAATAGGAGGGCGTTTATCAGGCTGAGTGTGACTGGCAAGTCATTAAATAGCATTGAGAGAGAGAGGAGAGGCATTATCACAGTTCCTTAGCTGCAGCACTGGTGACATTTGGGACTCTCCATTCTTCGCTGGGGCTGTTGTGCCTCGGGCTCTGTCCACGAGCTGAGGCCTGTACTCACTATGCTGTCTCCCCATGTTTTATTTTTGGAGACAGTTGTCATTACAACGGCCAGACCAGCCTGGAAAGCACAGGTCTGCCACCTCTGCTGGGATCCTGTGTGTGAACCACTAGCTTGACAACCAAAAATGACTTGGTTTTGGAAATCCCTGGAGGGAAGGACAGAGCCAGGTTCAATTCCCAACTCCCTTGTGGCAGCTTACGACTGTAGATTTCTCCAAGGGGGTCTCACACCTTCTTCTGGCTTCTGAGGGTACTGCACTCATGTGATGCATAGATACACATGCACATCAAAATAAATAAATCTCAAAGGGGGGATTAAACAAAAGAAAGAAGATATCTGGGGAAAGGAGGGCGTGGTAGAGACCACCTGAGGTGGAGAACAGTCCAGCTGAAATATCCAAGGATGGTGTTACGGACTGAGCATGCAGTTCATCCACAGTACATGCTTAGCAGACATGGAGCTTTCAATCCCTAGGCTTCACCAACACTCACAGCTTGAATCTGAGTTATCCCTAAAGCTTTTGTTTAGGATGCCTGGTCTCTGGCTTGAGGCACTATTCTGAAGCCTGGCAGAAGCAGGTAACTACTGAGTCTGTGAACTTATACCCAGCACGGGAAAGCAGTACCCTCCCTCCATCCATCCATCCATCCATCCATCCCTCCCTCCCTCCCTCCCTCCCTCCATTCCCCTCCATTCTTCCCTCCCTCCCTCCATCCACCCCTCCCTCCCTCCATCCATCCATTCCCCTCCATTCTTCCCTCCCTCTCTCCAGCCTTCCCTTCCTCCATCCTTCCCTCCATCCACCCATCCCCTCCATTCCTCCCTCCATCAGGCCTTCCTCACCACGGTGGACTGTATTCGGAAACTAGGTCAAAATAACTCTCATTTGTTTCTGTCAGGTATATTTTATCACAATTAAAAGTAAGTAATACAAATTTAGCAATATATTTCAAAAACTAAGTTTAAATTTGGTTACTGTGGTGAAATGACATTTCACAAAGCAGTTTTTGTTGTGGCACTAAGGTTTGCACCCAGAGCCTTGCACATCAGGCAAGTACTCTCCTGGGGGCACATCCTGAGACCCCAGAACATTGTGAGGAGCGGGTTTGGCCGCATCCCCAAGATGGCACCCCGGACTGCCACCAAGTCTAACGGCTGACAACTGACTTCCTCATATCCCTCAAGATAGCCACGTCCATTAAACTGCACTGCACAGATGCACCACGATGAAAGATCAGATGATGTGATGAATGTAGTCCTGTGCCAATGAATTGTGCCTACGTGGAATAGGGTGATGGGGAGTGGACTAGAGGGTATAAAAGGGGATGGCCGAGAGAGGTCGGGGGATCTTTTTACTGCACATAGTTATGTTCCTGAATAAACTGCTTTGAGAAGGACATCGGTTTTGTCTCTTCTTTTCTGATGGTTGGAGACGGTAGTGACAGAACATATTTGTTGAAATAAATGCCATAGGTAGCTGACTATAGCCCCACAGTAGGGTTCTAAAGTCAGTCCCATCATTAAATAAGTCATTCAATGAAATGTCATTGGAACATTGTACTGGCTGGTTTTGTGTCAACTTGACACAACTGGAGTTATCACAGAGAAAGGAGCTTCAGTTAGGAAACTGCCTCCATGAGATCCAGCTGTAAGGCATTTTCTCAATTAGTGATCAAGGGGGGGGTGGTCCACTTGTGGCTGGTGCCATCTCTGGGCTGGTAGTCTTGGGTTCTATAAGAGAGCAGGCTGAGCAAGCCAGAGCAGGCAAGCCAGGAAAGAACACCCCTCCATTGCCTTTGCATCAGCTCCTGCTTTCTGACCTGCTTGAGTTCCAGTCCTACATCCTTTGGTGATCAACAGCAGTATGGAAATGTAAGCCGAATAATCCCTTTCCTCCCCAACTTGCTTCTTGGTCATGATGTTTGTGCAGGAATAGAAACCCTGACTAAGATAAACATCATACATATATATTTATTATAAACATATTAGGAACAAAGTCAACATAAAAATATAAATTTATATAGACTACATTTTCTGATTATGCTTCTTTAACTGTAAGTAACTAGTAAAGTGAAGCAGCCAACATTATATTTTAAAAACACAATAAACAAGCTACTGGAGTTCACCTGTATCATACTTAGGCATGTGGACAACTTCAGACCTACTATAAAGTGGTGCACATGCACGGCCACAGGAGTAACACAACTATAACTGCTCAGGCCTTGGGACTGCTATTCCTCTTCTGCTACGTCGGTCTCAAAGAACAGAGGGCACAGTGCCGCATTAGGGCGGCAAACAAAAGCATCCCCTCCCAACTCCGACAACTGCTCCAGGGAAGACACAGAAGGGTCGTGGTCTTTTAGCATGGCTGGCAGCTGTAAAGTCTTGTCTTGAATGCGTCGTGAGCGTCTCACTGGTGTCAGGAACTTTAGCTCTTTAAATGTGGAATTTTTATCATGTTGCGTCTTTTTCATACTGAAATAAACCACAAAATTATTCAAAAGCATGTTCAAATTTATCTTACTTTTGCAGTTTCTTATAACGTACTTCTGTGTAGGACCTGTGTGTCAGACTCTTTAGAAAGGAAGAGGTACCCCAAGTCCCTAGAAGTGTATTTGTTGTTACAATCTGTATAATGTGGACACTTGAGTACCTCTAAAGTCTGATTTCTTAATTCCAAGCCCTCTAGCTATTAACCGTAAGATGTCTTAACATTGAAAATGCCTGGGGAAGGACCCAGGCTTGAATCTCAGCCCCCACATAGCAGCTCAAACTGTTCACTCCAGTCTTGTGGAAATTCCACACTCTCTTCTGGCTTCTGTGAGCACATCATTCATGTGGTACAAAGATACACATACAGATACACCCACACACATCATCAAAAATCTCAAAAAATGTACATAAAGCAATGCCTGGGAAAAGCTGTGGGTGGTACAGACGGCATGTGGTGGGAAACAGGCTAGCTTTTGCAAAGTGACACCATGCAGGAAAGAATAAAGCCCATGTAGTAATGAAAAGGTCAGGTGTCCCAGTGACATTTTCTCATCCTGTCTGAAACAGGGTGGCCTGAGTTAGACTCTGATCCACAGCCATCTGCCTGCCACAGTCTCCCAGTGTGACGTACTTACCCATGAGCCACATATTCAGGGCTCTGAGTTTGACCCTTAGCATCATCACTCGAGCATGAAGACAGATGGCACTCCATTTTAAACATTTACCTTTGCAACCGAGGTGTAGAAGATACATTATATCGAATTATGCAACCTGCTTCAGTTTTTGAGTCTGGGGTTGTTAAATCGTTGGTTGGATCTTTTATTTTTTTGTCTTGTTCGTCTTCATAAACCTCAACTTTTCCATGACCTTCATCCTTCTCTTCCAGTTTTCCTGACCCTAGATTAGCGTCAACATTTACTTCTTGGACAGGTTCCTTGGTTGCATGAGCCTCTTCAATATTTTCTCCTATAGAAAAATTGAAGATTTAAACTATTTAAACAAAATGTCAAAATGACAGTACAAAACTACATTGTCTAATCATTATGTTTCCTATGTATACACTTCTGACAACAATTTAACAAATATTCAATATCCCATGTGCAGAGATATAAATTTAAGAATGGGCCGGGCAGTGGTGGTGCACGCCTTTAATCCTAGCACTTAGGAGGCAGAGGCAGGCGGATTTNTGAGTTTGAGGCCAGCCTGGTCTACAGAGTGAGTTCCAGGACAGCCAGGGCTACACAGAGAAACCCTGTCTCAAAAAACAAAAAAAAAAAAAAAAAAAACAAAACAAACAAAAAGAATGGAACCATTCCAGTTCTTAAAGAGTATGCCAGGAAAGACACAGTTGAAGGACAATTAACTACTAAATGACATAAAACAGTGTAAGCTAAGTAAGAACAAAGGATAGCTGGAACCTATAAAAAGGAATGAACTAGGTTAGTTTTATGTCAACTTGACATAGGCTAGAGTCACTTGAGAAGAGGGAACCTCAACTGAGAAAATGCCCCTACCAGATTGGTCTGTGGCAAGCCTGTGGGGCATTTCTTTTAATTAACGATTGATGTGGTTGGCCCCATCCAATAGGGAGTGCTGCCCCCCTGGGTGGGTGGTCCTGGATGAGCAAGCCAGGAAGCAGCACTCCTCCTGTCTCTGCAACAGCTCCTTCTCTGCTTGAGTTCCTGTCCTGATTTCCCTCAGTGATAAACTGTGATGCACAACTATAAGCTGAAATAAACCCTTTTCTCCCCAAGTTACTTTTGGTCATGGTTTTTACATAGCAATAGAAACCCTAACTAAAACAAGGCATTGTGCTTATGGTACAGGGAGACAGTTAGGGAAGGCTTCAAAAGTCATATTTCGAATGGTCTTGAAAAGTAGTATTTGGTAAGACCAAAAAGATAATCTTCTAATGAAACATAGAAGAAAGTTAATCTAACCTGAACAATTAGTGTTATAGAAAGGAGATGGTGATGAGCTAAGACTGGAAGACAGGAGCTGGACTATAATGAACATTATATGCAAGAAGTTGGGGTGGGGGAAATCACTGAAGACTTAAGATTTGGTTGCAATAAACACTGGCCCAGAATGAAAGGACAAACCTTGATGCTTAAAAAAAACCAAGTAGTTGATACATACTTAAAAAGTTAATCGAGATTTAGATGCGAAGGAAAGTCTAAATACGAAAACTTGAGACTGGACGTAATGGATATATAAATGCAAGTCTTTCTTGGAATGTCTGTCTGGAGAAGTGTGTCAGGGGTATCCCTTTTAAAGTTTCTTGCTAAGAACTTATTAATGTCAAAGAAGGCTTTTTTTCTTTTCTTATTTTAGGAAAGAAAAAAATAGCGGGAATTAGGAAGCAATGAGAAAAGATGAAGTTCAAAATAAAGCAGACTAGATTTGAAATTAGAGCCTCACTATTTAGCCCTGACTGGCCCAAAACTTGCTATTTAGATCGGGCTGGCTTCTGTTTCCCAAGTGCTAGGATTATAGGTATGAGCCACCATACCCAGTTATACTTGAAAATCTGTTTGATTTTTATGTCTGGAAGATTTACTTTTTACTTTGTCTCTCTGTGAGTTTGTGTGTCTGTGTGCGTGTGTGCATATGGAGTTGCCTGTGCCGGACACTAGAGGAGTCAGGTCCCCTGGAGCTGAAGTGACAGTAGACTTGAGCCACCTGACATGTGTGCTAGGAACCAAACACAAGTCCTCTGTGAGAGGAGCAAATGGTCCTCATTGCTGAGCCATGTCTCTAGCCTCAAGATGTAAAATTCTTAAAAGAAATCATATTAAATCCACTGATGTAAAAAGACCTCTGGCCTTAATTATCAAGAATTATTGAAAGATTCTATTAAAAAATGTCAGAAGCATGCTGTGTTGCTATGTTTAGGAGGTAAAGTAGGGAAAGGGATGTGGAACTCTTGAAACACTTAAATTCTCAGTATGTAGCACACACTGCATTAGTACTACAGATGCAATGGTCAGGAGTATTAGCGACCGCCTTTGCCCATCGAGTTTACAGCTTAGAACACAGACAAATGATTTAACAAATACTCAAGTACAGCAGACGTTGGATAGGGGAAACGGAGCAAAACACCTCATGTAGGTTAGATAGACTGTGGTGAAGGTGTAATAGCTGATTTCTGGGAAGGTTGAGGACTGAGATCGAAAGGCTAAGCAGGAAATAAGAAAAAGTAGGCGGGCATACAGCACACTGAAGGGAAAGGTAATACAACCCCTCTAGAAAAGGAGAAAATCTCAGAAAGGCAGAAGACAGACAAAGCCAGAAGCTGACAAGAGAACAGCAGGGCATCCTGCCTGCAGTGCTGACGTGATTTTAAAGGAGCAGGCAACTTAAATTAGAAAACTAGTGCTACAGGCCAGGAGAGAGCAAAGGTGATCTGGACCACCGTGCAGTATGAGAAGTAAAGATGGAAAGAATGGAAATTAAATCATCTAAGGGATACTTAGAAAGTTAAACTGAAACTGACTGGCTAGGAACAGAGAAGTAGAAAGATTGCAAAATACAGGTTATTTAAGACAAACATCATGCCGAAAAGCTGGAAAGATGGCTCAGCAGTTAGAGCGCTTGCTCTAGCAGAGGAGCCAGGTTTGATCCCCGGGCCTCCACATGATTCTGCAATTCCAGTTCCAGGGGATTCTCCACTCTTCTGACCTTCACAGGCAGCAAGCATGTACTTGGTGCACATATACACATGCAGACAAAAGACTCGATAAAATAAGAAATAAGTCTAAATTAAAAAGTCACCTGCAAGATTCTGCCATGATCAGTACTTATTTAAAAGAACAAAAGCATCAGGCTTAGGAAGAACATCATGTGCTCAGCTCCGTGTGGATGAGCTTGGAGTGCCTGAGAGACTTAACAGTATCTATTATTATCAGCATTTTCTCAGTTAATATGTCTTGTATTTCCCACATGAGGTTCTTGTCACGTAGAATTCACTTTGATCAGTAAAACCAATTTTATATTTGAGTATTATAAATTTCAGAACAACAAAGTTTTATGGTAGCTTTTTTCTATCTAAATACTACTAATAATTTATCTGCTCAAAAATATACTAATATTCATATTTTAGGAAAGAAAAAATAAGAAACTGAATTCAATGTAAATGACACTTCTAGAGCCAGTAAGAATTACAAGCAAGACTTCAGAAAAATCTATGTATTTGTTTGTTTGTTTGGAGACAGGGTCTCCCTATGTGGCTCTGGCGGGGCTGTGCTGGGACTAAAGGTGTGCACCACCACACCCAGCTCAGAAGTCTTATTTTTATTTCTCTCCTTAAGGGATGACATTAAATTGTTCTTGAATTTTACATGTCATTTGCTTCTGGATTTCTACCCTCTTATTCTTTCTTGTATAGTCATTAAATTTGATTGATAGATACCATCAGATTATATACATGTTCCAGATGTTCCTCTGGACATACATTACCAGGCCCTAAAATGATGCTGAATTAATCACTCCAACAGAAAGAAATGTAACCTCCTGGTCAAACTAACGAAACAGCATTACATTATTATATCATTAGCATATTAACCCTAATGAACAGAACTTTTTAAACCTTGCATATTAATCAGAAACTTACACAACACACTTATAGTTCAGAATGATCACTGCTTTTATTTCAAGTTTTGGACTTGATTTACATCTGTGAATGTTAAAGCTGATTGAGTGTCTTACTATATAATCAACCTTCAAATGTGGAATCCTCCAGCCTCAGCCTTCCATAGCACTGGGATTACAGGAACTTAACTACTATATCTAGCAATGATGTTCTAAATAAATTTTCTTTCTTTTTTGAGTGTCTAATTAATTTATTCTACAACTTTGAAACTTTATCAATATACAAACTATCTATAGTCCAGAACAGATAAGCTAAAAGGTCTTTACTGATTATCTCATCAAATAGCCTCATTAAAAAGAAAAGAAAAAATAGAAAAGAAAAGAAGAGGAAAGGAAAGAAAAGAAAAGAAGAGAAAAGAAAGGGCTGGAGAGATGGCTCAGTGGTTAAGAACACTGACTGCTCTTCCTGAGTTCAATTCCCAGCAACCACATGGTAGCTCACAACCATCATGAAAAGGGCATCAGATTCCCTTTTTTGGTGTGTCTGAAGAGAGCTATAGTATACTCATATACAGAAAATAAATAGATAAACCTTAAAAAATATTTATGAAAGAAAGAAAGAAACAATGAAAACCTGATGTGCTGTGATTAAAGCTATAGTATTACCAGCCCTATGGTGCCCCACTTTTAAGACAGAAATCTAAGGCCCAGAAAGAAACTTTCCATATTCAGTGGTAGACAGAGATTTTGAGCTAGTTTTTTGAGACAGGGTCTCACTCTGTATGACCAAGGCTGGCCTGAACCCACGATCCTCCTGCTTCAGCAGCCAAGAGCTAGGATACCAATTCTTCTCTTTCAAGACAGGGCATTCTTCATTCAAGGCAGCCTTAACAATCCCCCTAGCTTAGCCCCCCGAAACTGCCAGGATCACAGGTGTGAGCTATCACATCTGGCTTTAAATGTCTACATAATATAGACATGTATTGCATTTCAGAAGCAGGTAAACAGAAGTACGTGGAGAAGACCTTATGTAAACAAAAAAGTTAAATGAAACAAATGGGAAACCGAATCAGTACATCTTAGTAAAATCACAAGCCATCTGAAAACTTACCCAAATTGACTTTTTCTTGATTCTTCGTTGTTAGAATATCTATGATTATATGTCGCATCTCTTCAATAGGCTTAAATTTAAAAAATATTTTTAACAAAGAAAGAAATTTACATGGTCAAAAATTAGGTTATATAAATAAAAAATATTAGAAGAATTTTCCTATTTTTAAGATAAACATTTGTTGTTAAGATTGAAAATGGTGGGCTGGTGAGATGGCTCAGTGACTAAGAGCACCACCGACTGCTCTTTCAAAGGTCCAGAGTTCAAATTCCAGCAATCACATGGTGGCTCACAACCATCTGTAACGAGATCTGATGCCCTTTTCTGGAGTGTCTAAAGACAGCTACAGTGTACTTATATATAATAAATAAATAAATCTTTAAAAAAAAAGATTGAAAATGGTTATATCTTTCAACTTAATAGAATAAGAAAATGAACTTAAAGGACATAATTTCAATAACAACAACAAAAATCCCCTAATTTTTAGGTCTTTGATAACTAATGCTTGCTCAATACAAATAAAAGTAATGAATAGATGGAATCCTATCATATATTCAATAGCTGATCAAATTATCTAACAAGCTCTTTTGAAAAATTAAATTCTAGTTGTATTTTGTGTCTCACATTATTAAATTCTTCTTCTTCTTCTTCTTCTTCTTCTTCTTCTTCTTCTTCTTCTTCTTCTTCTTCTCCTCCTCCTCCTCCTCCTCCTCCTCCTCCTTCTTCTTCTTTTTGAGACAGGGTTTCTCTGTATAGGCCTGGCCTGGCCTGTCTGGAGCTCACTCTGTAGACCAAGCTGGCCTCGAACTCAGAAATCCACCTGCCTCTGCCTCCCAAGTGCTGAGATTAAAGGCATGTACCAACACTGCCTGGGTCTAAATATCTTTTTTAAATTTATTTATTTGTATGTATGAGTACTCTGCATGTACACCTGCATGCCAGAAGAGGGCATCAGATCACATAGATGGTTATGAGCAACCATGTGGTTGCTGAGAATTGAACTCAGGACCTCTGAAGAGCAATCCATGCCCTTAACTGCTGAGCCATCTCTCCAGCCCCCTCTCTGAATATCTTGAGCTTGTCAACCCAACATATTTCACTTGTTCAAACTGTACTACCTGATAGACAATAAAAGCATTCACTATGTTCCTCAAAGCCACCATGCTTGCTAATATAAGAATATTTATAAAATATAATATAAAATATAAGCCCTGGCTCATAGTCCCAGTTTCAGAATTCAGTTCTAGAACAATCAATCCTATTTTCAATTTCGTGGCTAATTTTGCTTCTTGTTCCTGCCTTTGTCTCTGCCTCGGTGTCATCTCTGTCTTTACTACAGCTTCCGCCTCAGCCTTGGCTTGCACTTTTGTATCACTGCACCAGGGCCACCATTTACTTTTTGTAATGTCCTTTCTGTTCCATTATGGGTCATGCACAAGAGGTATTTTGTGCTAAAATATTCTCAGTTTCATTAAATTTATATTTCAGCTGGTATCTATTTTCTACACTGAAATCCACCAAGTCCTCTGAGCCTGTGCCCCTGCTCTCCTACTGAACTCCACCAAGTCCTCTTGTTTCCTTTCAATAGCCGTCTGGACCACACATAAAAATCACAATCGGATCAAGCTGCACGATGATATGCTCCAAAACCACTTGGAATTGTTTGCACTGTAAAACTCAAGATTGGTACATTGTGATCTTACCTGAGCCCCTGCCAGAATGGCCTTCTCATAGATTGAGATAATATTTTCAATAGGACTTGTGATTGGTTCAATACGTACAAGACATATCCAATATTTAACAAGTTTTTTGGCATCTGGAATATTATGAATCAGGTCATTCAATGTAGCTAAAATTTCTTCTTTTGGGCATCCCTAAAATACCAAGAAATAAAATGTGAGCTACAAACTATAAACAATAATCTGACGATGATCAAGAATAGTGAGCAATATAAAAGGCTGACAGAAGGAGCTGGAAACATGACTCAGCAGTTGAGAGTACTTGATGTTCTACCACAGGATCCAAGCTGGCAGTCCTTACCACCCATGCTGGGCAGCTCACAACTGACCATAACCTCCACAGTCAGTGGATCTAACACCTTCCAGCCTCTGCTGCCATCTGTGTATGTGTGGCACACAGAAACATTGCAGCACATAAATAACAACAACAACAACAACAAATCTTAAAATTAAAACATTTCTAAATCATAGAATGTATCAAGATAAAGACTCAACCAAGAGGGCTGGAGAAATGGCTCAGCCTTTAAGAGCACTAGCTGTTCTTTCAGAGGATCTGGGTTCAATTCCCAGCACACACATGGTGGCTCACAACCATCTTTAACTCCAGTTCCAGATGATCTAGCACCATTTTCTAGCCTCTACAGGCACCAGGAATGCACATGGACATAAGTACAGACAAAATAGCCATACACATTAAAAAACAAAGAAACAAACAAAAAAGACTCTACCTCATTAATAAGGTTCAGGCATTCAGAAATTGTTTTGTTTACTTTTTCAGTAAATAATCTCTGCTCATCTTCTTCTGCCATGGTAGTCCAAAAGGACCCAACTGGGTTTTCACTTTGCCCCTTTGGCTCAGCCTGGGCGACTACTGAATGAGGAGGTCGTTTTAGCCCGTTTCCTTTGCCAGTTCTCCACTCAGTCATCTGAGCTCTACAACCAGAAACAGCACATAGACATTACTTAGATTTTGATGGCGGCATCCTGCCAAGTGGAGTAGTTAACTACAGTTCAGATCTGGGCTTGCGAGACAGCTCAGTAGCACTAGCCACTCTTCCAGAGGACCCTGGTTTGATTCCCAGCACCACATGGTACGTTACAACCATTTCTAACTCCAGTTCCAGAGGAGCTGATGCCCTCTTCTGGCCTCTGTGGGCACTAGGAACACACATGGTACAAAGACATACATGCACATAAACCACCCATACACAAATCAAAACAACCTCAAGTCTACCCATAGTTCTAAACTGCTGGCGCACATCTGTCTGCAGAGGTAAACTCTTGAACAACAAGATTAGATATATATTTTTTAGAACTGGGGAGACGGCTAAGAGGTTAAGAGTGCTTACTGCTCTTGCCAAAGGACCCAGGCTTGGTTCCTTACACCAACATCAAGAGGCTCACAACCACCTATAACTACACTTCCAGAGGAGCCAATGCTCTCACACATATAAAGAAAATAATAACACCTCCCCCAAAAGAAGCCAAGATTAGGTTTTTAAGCGAATAAATTATAAGTATTTCTCAACTGTTTTTAATTGTCCAGCTGAAATCAAAAGCAACCAGTAAGCCACACTTAAACACATCACGTCTTGGTCTTGTTGTTCCATACATAAATTTGCCTGTGAGGCAGAAAATAATAAATTAAAGAAATTCTAATACATTCAAGGAAGTTACAAAGCTAAATTCACAAATGGTAAATTCTACTGAAAACTAAGAAAACAAAGGGAGCTTCATCTACTCACTTCCTCTCTGCTGTGGTGTCCTTGAGCTGAGCTGATCTATGAACACTCGCTCCTGCGATCGTGTATCTGCGCTGGTCTGCATCTTTTGACTTGACCACCACTCTGGTGTTAGATGAATTAGTCCTGGTTGCATCTTTAGATGTTATGCTTCTTGGTGGGGCCTTGTCTCTTTTTGTGTCCTGAGAAGAACTGGCTTTGACAACAGACACAACTGGTTCTGATCGATGTGACTCCTTTTCAAGCAACCCTTTTCTGACTGTAACCTTGGCAAGGGGCCTGCTGAGGCCCTGTTTCGCAGCTCCGTGAGTACTACTGTGGAGGCTTCGGATAGGTGGTCGCACAAGTGTGTCCTTCGACGTGGTGCTCACAGGTTTAGGGTATGCAGGCTTGGAGGCAGCAGCTGTATTTGAGGTTTTTACACTGACAGTGTTCACAGGCTCACACTGAGCCTTCGTGGCTTTAGACACAGTAGTGGGAAGTTTCTTGGTTGTTGCAAGACTCTCGCCTTTGACACTGGGAAGCTTTCTAAATGAATTAATCTTAGACTGAACAATCTGGCCATGATAATAGCCAAGCACTCGCTTTTTAGACAGGTTAGCGTCTTGTTTGGGCTTCTCCGCAGTCATCTGCATGTTTTTATTGTCTTTATGGTGACATGACTGGTCTAATGTCACAGTCTGAGCTGGCAAATCATCTCTCGTTGATAATAACTGCACAGCTTGAACATTATCCTTCAAATTATGTATTTCTGAGCTGGTTACTTCTCCAGCTTTTAATGGAATGCAGTTTTTCTCAACTGTACTTCCAATATTTTCTTTATCAGCCTAGAAGAGTTAAAAGAAATAAGTATCTCGGAACCCATTTCTTCATAAAGAGTGCTGGAAGGTCTGAGGGCTAGACATGTATCTTACCACTTCTGTTTTGAGTTTCACAACTTTTTTCCCTTCTTGGACCTGATCCTCAGACGTCATCATTTTCTGATTTCTATTAATTAAAAGAAAAAAATTACTTCTGTACAAAGGAAATGTGCTTTCAGGGAAGAGGCAAGAGAATATTTAATAACTAACTTCTGAGCCCTCTTGCGCAGACTAAGCAAATGTCCACTGCTGAGCTCATTCAAGGCCCCAGGATCTTAAACTGTAAATTGAAGCAAGAAATTAAGATTTGGTCATTCTAAGCAAAATACAGTTAATGGAGTAAAAAGATGGGTTTAAAAGTCTCAGCCCATATATTTTTTTTTTTTTTAGCTATAGACTAGTATATTTGACTACCGTTAGCAAAATGATACCAATTGCGTATAAAAATCAAGGTAGGAGCCGAGCGGTGGTGGCGCACACCTTTAATCTCAGCCGCCTTTAATCTCAGCGCTTGGGAGGCAGAGGCAGGCAGATTTCTGAGTTCAAGGCCAGCCTGGTCTACAGAGCTCCAGGACAGCCAGGGCTATACAGAAAAACCCTGTCTTGAAAAAAAACCAAAAACCAAAAACCCAAAAACCAAAAAAAAAAAAAAACCCAAAAAACCCAAAAACCAAAAACCAAAGTCAAGGTAGGAAATAAAATATTGTCATTTAGACACTAAAACAGAGCCACAAATTCAGTGTATGCTAAAATGTGTATATGGTGTTATTTGGTGGAACTGACAAAATCTGTTATTTCTATAGCTAATAAAACTTTAATTCCTACCAACTACAAAGTAAAATTAATATCCTCAAACTCTGCTTTTCTATCAATGAAATCTACCCACACAGAGGGCCACCTAGTGTCCTCAAAAGTCAGTGACTCAAGTATTAGTCACACCTGAAAGATTCTTTGTTTAGTTTTGCTTTTGTTTGTTGAGACAGGGTCTCTCTATTTAGAAATCAGCTCTGGAGACCAGGTTGGCCTTCAAGTACACAGATCCCCCAGCTTCGGCTGAATGTCACCACACCAAGCCTTAAAAGATTCTTTTATTGCAACATCTAGGCTACTGTTTTATCAAACAACTGGGCGCTGTAGCCTGAAAGACACATGGAATTATCCATCTCAGCTGCAGTGGTACCAACCATGATCTGTACTTGGGGGCAGAAGAAACTCAAGTTTGAAACTTGAGTGTTTAGAATGCACTCAAAACCAAACACTGATGTTGACAGCACAGCATAGCTCCTAAATCAGTATTTCAGTACATATACAGACACTTTGCTCTAAAACTCTATCCTCTTGGACACGTGATGGCTCAGCAGATGCAGGTGACTGCCATAATTTGATTCACAGAGCCCACACGCCTGAAGGCTACTTTGGCCTGCACATGTATACAGTACCTTGAATACACATACACAAGTAGGTGTACAAAAGTTAATTGCTTCCCTTTAAGAGTCTAAACGTACGTGCAAAACAATGAATGAGTGCATCACCCACATAAAGTAGCTGCTAGTACAAACTGAGATGTGCTTAAAGTGTTGACACACACCACAACTTTGAAGACCGGATACCAAAAGAGAGGGTATAATGCCATAATACCTTTTCTTTGTGGTGCTGAAGAGTAGCTAGCATTCTACTACTGAAATACATTCCCAGACCTCTTAATACTTTTAAATATCGCATGTTGAAAATGATAATATCTGGAATCATAACTGGGTTAAGTGTTAAAATTCATTTCATTTTAAAGTTAAAAGTGGTTAGTAGGAAAGTGAACATTACAAATGAGGTGCATGATAGGTTCTTAGTACAAAACTCTAATGTAATTCTCCAGAACCGAATTAAACTTGACCTCACCTGGATAGCTGACTTTCTTGTTTGTATGGAAACACTGTTTTTCGTATTAACAGATATTCCTTGAGTTTTTGTTTCCTTTGTTCTAGAGAGGAAGGAGCAACAATGTCAACTTTAGTTAAAACATCAAATATGGTTGAGTTATTTTTCTTGGAAAAATTATTCTGAGATAGTGTTTTCTATATTGATATTAATGAAGAGGAAATTCAAATTAATAGAATTGGTATTATAAGTATTGCTAATGGATTTGCTTAGGAGACATTAAATCATACAAAGTCCTGGCCTACTACAAAAGTACCTGTGCTCTTAACCAGTAAAAACGTAACTCTGCCAGGTGGGCAAGAGGACCCTGGGTAACAACTATTTGAGAAAAAGAGAAAAAAAAAAATAAACATGTACTTAAATAGTTCCAGCAATATCTTTGCTATATCAATCTCCCATCTGCCTAAGTGGCCAGACTCAGTTTCTTAATTGTCCAAAGTGTAACCTGGAGCCAAGACCTGAACCAGACTTAATGACAGCACATATAAAACGCACTAGCCTACAGTGTATGTAAGTTATTGAAATCTTCTCTTCAACGCCACTTCTTTGGACATCAGCCAGAGCTGGACAAGTGCTATTAAAGAGCATTTCCTTCATTAGTCCCTAAGTCAGGTATGGAGTGATTCCTCTCTGGGAAAGCAGGTGATTTCTATAACAAATCTGGAGGTTCCCAGTGTGACCTACAGAGCTGGTGCCTCTGTGCTGCTCGAAAGGGTTCACATGGCTGGAGAGGAGTCCTGAGAAGAGAGCCCCCCCCACCACCCCCACCAGTTTTTCTAGTACTTTCTCTGAGGGCACTCCAAACTCTGCAGACTCTGATCAATGGTCCAGGCTCATTCAGGGCCAAGAAAAGCTCACAGGAAACCAGCAGGATACGGCAAGTCTGGCCTCCAGGTCTCAACCAGGCCCCACCTGGGAGAGAGGGTTCAGGACCAGCCCTAAGGAAGCTTCCTAGGAGAGCTGACAAGAAGGTTTCCCATTAAGAAAACAGTGGGAGGGAATGGTGTGACCTTGGATTGAAAGTGTAAGTGAAGGTCCTGCGTGTTTGGCAGCCAGGAGTCTCCTGCAGAGATGTCCTTTTTCCCCAAGCAGGGGAAGAACTTTCTTTGAGAAATTAGCTGCCTGTTCAGCTGGACTGTGCCATATAAACCAGACTCCACTTTCACCCTGAAGCCTGCTCCATCTGTGCTCCCAGAGTAGAGCTGCTGGCTCGGCTCTGCGCTCTCTCTCTCTCTCTCTGGGTGTGTGTGTGTGTGTGTGTGTGTGTGTGTGTGTGTGTGTGCGCGCGCGCGCATCTGACACAAAAGGTGCAATTAAAACTTAGGGCTCCTCCTTTCATAAAGAGGAAGGCATTTTGAATCTTGCTCAGAACAAGAAAATGGCTCTGGGTTTTTTAAAAAGAAAGGAAAGGCTCCTTTGGCAGGTTACTGCATAGTCTTCTCCACCGAGCCCTGCCTGAGTTAAACACTAGCCAAGACCTCAGGCATCCTGGCCAGTCAGTTTTTCTGTGCTGTCGAGCCCTTCAGCTGTGGTCTCCAGAGGGAGACTGAAGGTCTTAACTCACTCTTTGCACCGAATCTCCAAGCCTGCTTCCCCTGAGACAGTCTTTCTGTTCTTGGTACTGACTCCTCTGCCTTATACCTGTGGTCTGCCTTACCAACCCTGGTTACTCTTTTGATTTTGTTTCCACTTTTCAGTTATAAAGACATAGACAAACTAAGGGGGGGGGGAAATAGGTGACAATGTTTCCTGAGGTCCCTCAGATGTCTGTTTTTTATGTTTAATAAGTTATAATAACTAGAAGCTTAAAAGAGCCAAATGAGAAAAATAAACTAGAGGTTTGACCCACAGAGAAACCAAGCCCTTCCTGCATCATAGAATCATTCTATTCTGTATAATCAAGACCTGTAATTTGATGTCTTCATACTCACTTCATGTTCTAAGTGTCTGCCCCCATCTACAGACACCCACAAACTCCTTATGGGTATGCAGATCACTGGCTTCCTCCCTCTTATAGAGAAACAAATACCTTTTGGGTATGGGTAATGTTGGAAAAGTCCCAAACTGGCTCTGGAGGTGAGATTTGGCCTGCACACTTCAGGCTGTCCCCTGACTCTGTGACAGGAACAGAACAGCCCAGGAAAAAAGTCATTGTGTGCTTGAGAACAGGTAAAAGGTAAATTACACCCAAAAGAGGCTACTATTATTACTTAGCTCATGGTATAAAAGTGCCTACAATAAAGTAGATGATGGGAAACGCACACTTGGGGAGGATCTCTCAATAGTAACTCCAGCACACAGAGCCCCCTCAGTCACATTCGGTTAGAGGATGTACACATGAAATTAAACCTCTATATACTATGTAAGTCACAAAGGGTGTCTTATGTTTTCTGTAAGGTTTGCCTGGAAACTTACAGGGCCTAATGTCTTAACAGTATGCTCGTTCACAGGTAGTATTAATTTATTGCATTACTCTACATGTGTAATTTGGATTCAGCTTTCCTTTATTAAAGTGATGGTGCATAATACTTCTAGCTAGACAATGGCCATCTTCAGAACTCCAGCTGTGTCTATTAAAATAATCACAGCTGGGCTTGTTAAATGTTAATATCCCTTCAAGGAGGAGATAGGCAAGGTCAATGTACCCTCTCCTGAGTATCCAGACCCAACCGCATGAGGCCTCAAGGTTTCTAGAGATCGTGTATAAGGACTGGGAAAAACTGGGGGGCGGGGGGCACTTATGTAGCTTGGGAAAGCTGCTATACTTAGTGGGTAGAAGCCTCCGGGGAAAACAGATATACACACACACACACACACACCTCTTTTAGGAAAATTTCTTATAGCAAATGATAAATTTATTCGTTATGGTTATGTCTCATGGTATTTAATTTTTTGCTTGTTTCTTTTTGATACGGGGTTTTTCTGTGTAGCTTTGGCTGTCCTGGAACTCTCTTGCTAGGCCTGGCTAGCCTGCCTGCCTCTGCCTCCAGAGTGCTGGGATTTAAAGGTGTGCACCACACACCCAGCTGGATGTTTACAGTGTTTAAATTGTTTAGCCAAGGTGATTCATATGTAAAGGTTAAGATACCTGCCTGGTTCTGGGACTATAAAAATAGTTTGCCATTTAAAACTGCAATCACAAATGTTTAGATCTCTCAGTACTCTACCCTCCCCCCCCCCCCCCCCCCCGGTTTGTTCTTGTTTATACAGAACGATCTCTCATTCAAGATTATTGCTCTCTCTAAGTCTTTCTCAGGATCAGAAAAGATATAAATTTGAAGTTATATCTCTAGTAAAAAGGTTAAATTCTTTTAGATAGAATAAATCAGATAAATAAAAAGAGACAAATCCATAAAAGCTTAAAGTGAAGTCAGAGTAGGTCTGACTATGTTATAAAGGACTTATAAAGGATGACTTAAAGACAGTACACTCTCAGTGGTTACAATGACTGTCCTGTGGATACGGGGTAACAAAAGCTAACTCATGCTAACATCTCTAAGCTGACTTAGAGATGCATGTCTTGTCCTGTGTGTCTCTGCTAACTTTGTTAAGCTTTAAACATCTGGAGAAATTGCAGTCAGAATTAATTGTACACCTGCTATTCTTAGGTCTCCTTGTGACAACCAATCCTCCTGTTCTCCGCTATAATTACTCTTGTGATAAAATAAGCTACTTAATATAAAAGATCTTAGAAACTGACATAGATTTTGTAAAACTACACTATACTGGATAATAAGTTCCCAGTTCTCCATGGACTGAACTTATCATATAAAGTGTATTACCTTGATATTTAAAGAGCTTCGGTTCAAAAACTGTCATTTTTAAGGCCAGAAATCTTACCAGAGATAAATTACCTTAGCTTACAAAACCCTAATCTTGTGGGAGTTGCCAATTTATTATAAATGTTAAAACAGAGGTAATCTGGGGTGATAACACACGCCTTTAGTCACAGCGCCGGGGGCAGAGGCAGGTGGAGGTCTACGAGTTCAAGGCCAGCCTGGTCTGCATAGTGGATTCCAGGACATCCAGGGCTATGTAGAAAGGCTGTCTCAAAGTAAAATGAAAAATAAAAGCCGGGCATGGTGGCGCATGCCTTTAATCCCAGCACTCGGGAGGCAGGGGCAGGCAGATTTCTGAGTTCAAGGCCAGCCTGGTCTACAGAGCGAGTTCCAGGACCGCCAGGGCTACACAGAGAAACCCTGTCTCAAAAAATCAAAATAAATAAATAAAATTAAAAAGTAATTAAATATACTTTATGTGTCCAGAATTGTGTTTGTAGTCACACTAAGTACAAATGTAATTCATTCAGAGACAAGATGGGAGGGAGAGACCAACTTATATCCCACATTATATAATCTTCTGTAATATATTTTCAAAATTAAACTTGAGCAGGTAATGCAAAGACAGTTTAATATAAAATACTATTCAAAATAGGTACATTTAAAAACCAAACAAACTAGTTAGGGAGAATTAAATGTTCAAGTAAAATGGGTTAAACTGACCAGACACTTGCACGTCAGGTTTGATGGGACCTACAATGAGGGTGGTCACAGTAAGTTGCACAATAACCTCTAAGGATTCATGGGGAAATAAGACTTGCCAGTCTGCTGCTCCTGTCTCCTAGTGTGCACACCAGGCCAGGAAAGAGATGGGGGACTATTAAGTCTAGCCACTTGGTCAGGTGGGTGGTCGACACAGCAAAGATGTAGTTAGAATTATTGCCAGTGATTTTCTTTTCTGTTTAAATTGTTCAAAGTGAGCTGGGCGTGGTGGCGCACACCTTTAATCCCAGCACTTGGGAGGCAGAGGCAGGCAGAGGCAGGCAGATTTCTGAGTTCGAGGCCAGCCTGGTCCTGGTCCACACAGTGAATTCCAGGACAGCTACGGCTATACGGAGAAACACTGTCTCGAAAAACCAAAAAAAAAAAAAAATTGTTCAAAGTGTAACCTGGGGCTGGGATCTAAAAGAGATTTAAGGATGAGAGTAGTGTAAAATGTACAAGCCTACCTCAGGAAGCAGAGGCAAATGGATTTCCTGAGTTCAAGGCCAGCCTGGTCTACAAATCAAGTTCCAGGCAGCTAGAGCTACCGAGAAACCCTGTCTCGAAACAACAACAAAAACCAAAACGACAAGAAAGCACCAGTCTAAAGTGTTTATAAAGCTACTGAAATCTTTTATTCAGGGCTGGCTCTTCCTTGGGTGTTAGCCAGAGCGGACAACTGCTACTAAAAGAGCTTTAAGGAGTCACCACTAAGGGTGTGGAGTGACTCCTCCCTGGGAAAATAGATTATTTCTATAACAACACAATAGGAAATTTCTCAATTTAGACAAATGATCCCATTAATCAGGAATTACATGCAAGGTGCTGTTTTAGGTTTACTATTGCTGTAATGAAACACCCTCACCAAAGGCAACTTGGGGAAGGTGGGTTCGTTTACTCACATTTCCACAGTACAGTTAGTTCATCATCAAAAGCAGTGAGGGCAGGAACTTGGTGGCCATGAAGATGAAGGAGTGTTGCTACAAGCTTGCTCTGCCTTTTTTTTTTTTTTTTTTTTTTTTTTTTTTTTTTAAATTCTCATCTTTTTTTTTCTTTTTTTTTTTTTTTTTTTTTTTTTTTTTTAAATAGCACTCAGGACCAACAGCCCAAGGGTGGCACCGCCCACAATGGGCTGGGTCCTCCCTCTCCAATCAATCACTAATTAAGAAGATGCCCTACAGGCTGGCCTACCGCCTGCCTGATCTTGTGGAAACATCTTCTCAGTTTAGGGTCCCTCCTCTCAGGACTCTAGCTTGTGTCTAGTCAGAATTTAGCCAGAATGATGCTCACAACTGCTCTGCAGTAAGAATGCATTGTCTGGGCGGAGGCTAAAGCTCAATAACACAACATTTGCCTAGCATATACAAAGCTCTGAAGTTCATCCTCCTAAATAAGTAAACAAATAAATAGCATCAAATGTCCTAAACGAGTGAAAATTGCAGGGAACACCATTTCAATATAGGGTTCCAGAAACAACGTGTAGAGATGTGATACCAGTCGCCAAATTCTGACCAACTGACAGAAGTTTTCCACATTCCTCCTGCAGACCATACAACTCTATTTTTCCAAAACGTCCAGGACATCATCAATCAAACGGTCCCAGCCTCACCTCTACGTTCCAAGCACAGAGCTTGAAGAACCCGCGAGGTGGCGAGCGCGCGCGCAGGCGCAGTCGGGGGTCCGGCCAGCCCCGCCCGCCCCAGACCCCCGAAGAGAAACCGCTGGCCCCGGCAGACGCGCCACCCTCGGCATCGGCCCGGGCTCTCAGAGAGAGTTAGCGTCCGAAGCCCCGTGCCGTCGCTCACCTCGGAAGGCCGGCTGGTTTCGCCTGGTCGGGGGCAGCTGCAGGTCCCGGGGCACCGGCAAGGGATTCCTCGCAGCCCTGCTAAGGCAGCGTTTCCTGGACTCGGCCATCGCTTACTGCTCGCGCCTCGGCACCGGCGTGGATTGAACGGACCAATGAGCGAGGAGGGGCGGGGCCCGGGCGAGGGGCGGGGCCGTCCCAGAATCCCGAGAGTTGGCAGCCGGCTAGAAATTTCAAAATCGAACCACTCTCTCCCAACTGGAGGGATGACGAGCGGGCTTGTTGAATCCTCAGGATGTAGCAGGACTAGGCTTGACAAGTCAGGACATGTCTTCAGACACAGCCCAGAGGAAGCCAAAGGACAGCAGTGGCTGCAGCTGTCAAATGCTGGTGCGCTCCTTAGGGCTAAGGCTCATTGCTTTCTCTAAGGACCAGTTCCCGAATGATCATTGGAACTGCGTAACAGAATTATATATATGCATTTGTGGAATGCAAACAAGTGTAGGAGACAAAAGAAAAAGAAAACTGAGGATAGAACTCTCTGCTCTTTCAAGGCAGGATATAATTCTATGAAGATATACCTACTCTATTTTATAAAAAGATAAAGGAGAGAAGGAATGTGTTTTGGTGGATGTGTAGGGGAAGAGTGTGCCTCTGCGGGCCCATGGGTATAGTATAGAATAGAGTTTACTCAGGGAATGGGGAGAGGAGTTAAGAGGGTATTAGAGACAGAGAGAGTAGAGGAATAGAGGCTGGCCAAGAGCACGTGGAGAGAGGGGGGAGTAGGAGAGAGAGGACAGAGCAGGAGCAAGATGGCAAGAGAGAGCAAAGGAGGGAAGAAAGCAGAGGGGGCAAGCAGCCCCTTTCATAGTGAGTCAGGCACCTCTGGCTGTTGCTAGGTAACTGTGGGGCGGAGCTTAGAATGCTAACAAAACCAACTCCAAAACCAATTGTTGGACAATTTGTCTATGTTTGTATTTAGGTATGCTGCCATAACCTTTGGCGCCCATCATTTAAACATGTCACCAACATAAAACCCAGACTTGCTGACAGTGGTGGTGCACCCCTATACTCACTCCCTCAGAAAGATGACATGTGTGAAACATAGTTCTAGGAAAAAGCTACATCTTCAAACTAATTAACTGATTGGAACCTCAAAGGTTGTGGAGAGGAGGTGGGAGGATATGAGGATCCAGCGGGGGGGGGGGAGTGGGGGACAGGTCTCAGGAGAGAACGAGAGAAGGAGAAAAGAGACAAAGGGAGGAGTAGGCCGCCTTGAGAGGAAGGGCCCAGGAGCACATAGCCAGGAGAAACAGCAAGTAACAAGGGACATGTGGCTGGGGGTGCGAGTTAGAACAGCTCCAGAACCTGCCCAGTCTAGGCTTACAGCTTGGAAATAAAGTACGAGGACTTCGTGTCTTTGATATGGGCTAGCTAGAATATATAATTCATCTTACAGTGTCTACTACCTGTTACTCAGGCCAGAGGGTCTCCCCAGCTGGCTCTCGGCGGTGGTCAGCTTGTCCCTGCTCCGCTCCTTTCTTTCCCTCAGATGTTTTTTTCTTTTTTCTTCAGTTCCAGTGTTGGAACACAGAGACTTAAAATCAGGTGCTCTATCTCTGAACTACAGCCCCAAATCCGCCATAGGGCTATTTTTCTTCCTTCCTTTCTTTCTTTCTTTCTTGCTTGCTTGCTTGCTTCCAACTCTTGAAATATCCTATTTTAGTGTAGCTTTACCAACCTCAGGAGAAGGCACAAGCAAACGGCTTTCCTTTTCAAAGGCAGCACTGCTCACGACAGCACAGCTGACTGCTAAGGGGCCATCGGTGTGATGGCTAGTCTTGGTTGTCAACTTGGCCACATCTGGAATCAGCCGCTGGGGATGCTGTGAAGGGCTTTCTGGTTTACATCCTCTGAGGTGAGAAGCCTCGCACATCTGGTGCCAGTTCACATAAAAGGACAAGAAGGACGCTCTTTGCTTTCCGCCTGACTGTCCTCACTCTCACTGCCAAGTTCATCTATCCTGCTGCTGAAGGCATTCCTTCCCTGGTATTTGAACTTACCTCTTCAGAATTCCAGCGAAGACAGGACCAGCAGCCGTCTAAGAATCCTCCAGGACCCCAGCACTAATTAGAGACTGCTGAGATACAGTCTCACGGACTGGACAATGACCAGATTTCTTGGACTGTCCATTGGGAGACAGTTATTGTTGGACTACTTGGAGCTGAGCCTGTAAGGAGTTGTAATAAATCATTCTACCAGTTATGTTCTTTAGAGAATCTTGACTAATCCAACCAGACAGTTAATCTGGCGAAGGGGGCATGGCTGGGGAGATAGTTTGCCTTGCAAATATGAGGGCCTACATTTTGATGCTAAAACCCCAGTTTTATGCCTGTGAAATTCACCTTAATAGTTTTTTTAAAGTGTCCATACTTAAACAAACCTAGAACAAAACAATAAACCGTGGAGATCTCAATACACTGATATAGTAAGAAAACCTTTTGAGATTGCTATTTTTTTCAACATGTCAATTTCTCTAAAATTTCCAGATGTACCCACTCCAAGAACAGCTGTTTTCCCCCTTTCTATTTCTTTTTGAGATTTTAACACATCATAAATTCTCCCTCCAAACTCTCCCCTCTGCCCCTCTTGGCTCAATTTCAGACATGCCAAAGTATATCACAGAAAGGCCATGAGGTCCCAACTTTACAAACAGCTTCTTTTTAAACACACATATCCCATTGTTGCAATCATCCCAAAGTGTTGGGATGTAAGACAGATTTTTCTCTAAAAGGTCAAAGAAGACATCTTTCAAACGAGGTCATTGTCAACACCGCTGTCTCTAAACTACACACATACGATTGTTGTTGATCAGCTTCTCCTGTGGGTACATGAAACAAGGAACAAGCTTGTGGGAGAACAGGGTGCGTCAGTCCCAAGGACACAATTATGAAGGTCTGGGAAAGAAAGTGACCCACGGGGTGACCCTACAGAGACACAGCAAGGTTGGTATTGAGAAGAATCTCACAGAATTCAGAAAGTCGGAAACTCTGGCAAAAACACTCAGTGGAAACATATAACAGAGAGAAATTACAGGAACTAAATGAACACTTAGATCAGAAGGCCCTATATTGTTATTCTAAAGATGAACAAGAAATGCAAAGGACCTGGAGTAGGCAAGACAACCATGAGAGAGTACCAAGTTGGAGCAGGAACCTGGACCTGTTTTCAAGACTTATAAAACCATGATAACTGAAACAATGCGCCATAAAGACAAGCAATGGCCTATAACAGATTTCAGAAAGATGACCCTGCCTTATCCTGCCTTATCCAATTGGTGTTTACAGTGTCCATAAACAACTTTCTGAGAAACAGTTGTGGTAACTGAATTTTGATCTTTACCTCAAGTTACTTTATACAAAACAAAACCCGACAACTTCAAGATGAAATGTATAGCATATACAATAAAGGAAACCACAGAACAGAAGAAACTGCAAGGACAATGCTTTGACTGGCAAAGATTTCTTTTTAAAAAATATTTTTGATTTGCATTTCCCTGATAACTAAGGATGTTGAACATTTCTTTCCCACTTTCTTTTCTATTAGTTTCAGTGTATCTGGTTTTATGTGTAGGTCCTTGATCCACTTGGACTTGAGCTTTGTACAGGGAGATAAGAATGGGTCAATTTGCATTCTTCTACATGTTTACTGCAACCTGAACCAGCACCATTTATTGAAAATGCTGTCATTTTTCCACTGGATGTTTTTGGCTTCTTTGTCAAAGATCAAGTGGCCATAGGTGTGTGGGTTCATTTCTGAGTCTTCAATTCTATTCCATCAATCTACCTGCCTGTCACTGTACCAATACCATGAAGTTTTTATCACTATTTCTCTGTAGTGCCGCTTGAGGTCAGGGATGGTGATTCCACCAGAGGTTCTTTGATTGTTAAGAATTGTTTTTGAAATCCTGAGTTTTTTGTTATTCCAGATGAATTTGAGAGATTCCACTTCACATGAATCAGAATGGCTAAGATTGAAAGCTCAGGTGACAGCAGATGCTGGCGAGGATGTGGAGAAAGAGGAACACTCATCCAAGCTGGTGGGACTGCAAGCTGGTACAACCACTCTGGAAATCAATATGGTGGTTCCTGAGAAAATCGGAAATAGTTCTACCTGAAGACCCAGCTATACCACTCCTAGGCATATACCCAAAAGATGTTCCAACATATAACAAGGACACATGTTCCTTTATGTTCACAGCTGCCTTATTTATAATAGCCAGAAGCTGGAAAGAACCCAGATGTCCTTCAACAGAGGAATGGATACAGAAAATGTAGTACATTTACACAATGAAGTACTATTCAGCTATTAAAAATAATGACTTCATGAAATTCTTAGGCAAACAGATGGAACTAGAAAATATCATCCTGAGTGAGATAACCCAGTCATAAAGAACACACATGCAGTCACTGATTAGTAGATATTAGCCCAAAAGCTCGGAATACCCAAGATACAATTCACAGACCACATGAAGCTCAAGAAGAAGGAAGACCAAAGTGTGAATACTTTGATCCTTCTTAGAAGGGGGAACAAAATACCTGTGGAAGGAATTACAGAGACAAAGTGTGGAGCAGAGACTGGAGGAAAGACCATCCACCTGGGAATCCAGCCCATATACAGTTACCAAACACAGACATTGTGGATGCCAACAAGTACTTGCTGACAGAAGCCTGATATAGCTGTCTCCTGAGAGGCTCTGCCAGAGGCTGACAAATACAGAGGGGGATGCTTGCAGTCAACCATTATAAACCATATGTAGCAGATGATGGCCTTATCTAACATCAATGGGAGGGGAGGCCCTTGGTCTTGTGGAGGTTTGATGCCCCAGTGTAGGCGGGAGTAGGTGAGTGGGTGGATGAGCACCCTCATAGGGGCAAAGGGGAAGGAGGAGAGGGGAGATGGAATGAGGGGTTGTGGAGGGGTAACTGGGACGGGGGATATCATTTCAAATGTAAATGAATAAAATGATTAATAAAAAAAGAATTATTTTTTATGTATATGGGCACTTTGCTTCATGTATATCTGTCGCATTAAATTCATGTTTGGTGCTTTATTTCCATGTCACCTCCATCTATCTGGAGCTATTGGTCATTTTAAAAGGTGGGTGGGTAGATGGGTGAGGTGGTTCAACTGGTAAGAGAGCCTGCTGCTAAGCCTCATATAACCTAAGTTTGATCTTCTACATGGTCAAAGGAGCAGCTCTCATTAAGCATTCTCTGACTCCCACAGGCTAGCCCTTGCATGTTCCCGACCCACACAAATGCTCATAAAATAAACAGAATGTAATAAAAATTAGACGAAGACAAAAACCGGAGAAGAGGGTATTACATAATATACTGGTTACAGATATATTAAACCCAACCCCTGCTGTCAACACTTATTTGGGAAGAAAAAAAAAAAGTCCTTATTTACAGCTTTTAACAAGCATGCCAACAAGTTTGGCAGTGACAGGGGAGCAAATGTGCACGCGAGCAGCAGTCGCCAGGGCGCGCTCCCCCGCGCCGCCTGTCCTCGTCGGGGCGCCCCGCCCCCGCCGGCCACCAGGGGGCGCCGCTCGCAGCCCGGGAGCACCGGCGAGCGGCAGAAGCCGGCCGGGTGGCGGCCATGGACCGCTTCGTGTGGACCAGCGGCCTCCTGGAGATCAACGAGACCCTGGTGATCCAGCAGCGCGGGGTGCGAGTCTACGACGGCGAGGAGAAGGTAGGGCGGTGGCCGCGCCGCGCCGCCCCGCGGGCCCTCGTGCTGGGCCGGGCCTCACCCTCGGCCCTGGGGCTGCCGGCCTTGGCCCGCCGCTCCAAATGCACGGTGGACAGCGGAGCCCGGGCGCGGGCGAGCCGAGGTCTCGGCGGGTCGCAGCCCGGGACAGCGCAGTTCCGCCTTGTGGCGAGCGAGCGCGCCACCGGAACGCCGTCCCCACCCTCCTGCTGGACCGGTGATGGTTCGTTCTGGGCTGAGCCGGGGTCCCTCGCCCGAAAGGATTTCCGAAGGAGGCAGCAGGGTCCAGCCCCTTGGGGTTTTCTGCTTGCTTTGTAATTAATTACCTTAGGAAGTGGGCTCGAGGCTTCGTGTTTTGGTCTAGGAAGTCAAGCAGTGAGCCCTTGCCTTGGAATGCAAGCTTAAATCTTAAGAGACGGGCTCGCATAGGATAAGAGAAAAAAACATCGATTGCAAGTATTCTGTACCTGGAAACCACATGCCTTCTTGTTCTGAATTAAACGTACGACCTGAAATCAGGAGTGGCAAAAGAGCTCGCGTCCCCAAAAGCACTTTTAGTTTCCAGTTTTCACTTGCGGCATTCCACCTTCCTCGCTGCCTTGGAAATGAAGCCTCGCTCTGGAGTTTGATTCACTTATTCCTGGTCAGAGCTTACAGCTAACCCAGGTCCCCTGACTTAGGGTATTTTCCTGTTGTTTTGAGGCAAGCTCTTATCCGCGACTGCTTCAATAAAGTTTGATTTACTTTTTAAGTAAACTTAGATTGTTCTGGGTTTGAGTAGTAAGTATAAACCCGCCTAACTAGTCTGTCAGGTTGAGATAATAATCCACGGGAGACCCCCAAAGGGAACCATTGAACAATCTCTTCACTACAGTAACAGCCTTTCACATTCCCTCTTGCTCCTTGACACAGCACTGGTATATACTCTAGCTGGAGCTTTAAATGTATAGCCTAAACTTTGATTTCTAGAGGAAAAAATGCAACGGTTCGAACTGTGTGATCTACCGGCACATCGTGGGTATTTTTGTTTTTTGTTTTTTGTTTTTTTTTTTGAGACAGGATTTTTCTGTGTAGCCCTGGCTGTCCTGGAACTCACTCTGTAGACCAGGCTGGCCTCGAACTCAGAAATCCGCCTGCCTCTGCCTCC
>NC_034608.1:40170779-40172386 GCF_900095145.1 Mus pahari
TTTTTTTTTTTTTTTTTTTTTTTGGAAATGCGATTTTTTTTTTACTAATTAACAAAAAAGAGATTTTTAAATTCAGTTGTTTGGCTTTGTGTAAATCAGATCGGCTGAGACACTTAAAGTCAGGCCAAATTACATGCTAGAAGTACTTGAGCATTACTTCTTTTTTTTTTTTTTTTTTTTTTAAAAAAAAACATTTTCCTCGTTTTTAATTGTGTGCCTAACATGTGGGTCTGTAAGAGCAGCTGTCAGCCTAGGCCGGGGGTGTCACACTCCCCTGGAGTTGGAGTTGAAGATTGTTGTGAGTTGCCATGTGCCCTGCTGGGTCCTCTAAACCAGGAAGCAAATGCTCCTAACTGCCCTCCTCCCCATTGTGAGACAGGGTCCTTATATGTAGCCCTGGCTGTTCTGGATCTCACTATGCAGACCACTCTGGCCTCGAACTCACAGCGATGCACCTGTTGTTGCTTCCCAGTGCCATGGGAAGACACAGGACTTGTAAAGTCTTTTCTCTGATTTGTCTAAGTGTCTTGGTAGAATATTGTGCTGGTTAGTTTTGGGTTTTTGGTTTGTTTGTTTGTTTTGTTAACACAAGCCAGGGTCATCTGGGAAGAGGGAGCTTCGAATGAGAAAAGGTCCCTATCTGATGATTCTGTGTCAAGTCTGTGGGGCATTTTCGGGATTAGAAATGATTGATGTGGGAGGCCCAGCCCACTGTGGGCGGTGCTGCTCTTGGGTGCAGCCCAGTGGTCCTGGGCTGGTATAAAACAGCAAGCTCAGTACCCGCAGGGGGCAAGCCAGTCCCCAGAACTCCATGGTCACTGTCTTAGCTCCTGCCTGTAGGTTTCTGTTAATGAGTTCCTGCTCCGACTTCCTTTCAAGATGGAGTATAAACTGTAAGCAGAAAGAAAAACCCTTTCCTCCCCAAGTTTCTTTTGGTCATGTTGTTTATGACGGCAACAGAAAGCTAAGTAGGAAAATATCCTTCACGGAGTGCGTTTAAACTGATGGTAGATCTTATTCTTAGGAAAAAAAAAATGTGTGTTGAAGTGTCAGTTATCTGTTATATGCCGTTTTTAAAAGCCATGTTCCTGTGTATGCTTGCTTTAACATAAGAAGTGCATTTATGCCAGTGTTGGATGTAGTTACATATGTCAGTGACAAGTTCCTTTTTTTTTCTTCAAACAAGTATTGGTTAAGTACAAGTTAAAAAAAAAAGTAAGAAAGAGTAAGAAAGAAATGTGAAATAATCATTAGCACCGCTACCCAGAAGACGTTTGACGTGGGACGTAGATTTGATAAAATACAATGGATATCTTACAGTGTTGTTAACACAATACATAGTTTAACTTCTTTCTGTTTAAGAATGATCCAAGACACATAGCACTACCGGAAGACCCAACAATACCACTTCTGGGCATATACCCAGAAGATCTTCCAACTGGTAATAAGGACACATGCTCCACTATGTTCATAGCACCCTTATTTATAATAGCCAGAAGCTGGAAAGAACCCAGATGTCCCTCAACAGAAGAATGGCTACAGAAACTGTGGTACATTTACACAATGGAGTACTACTCAGCTATCAAAAACAATGAATTTATGAAATT
>NC_034608.1:40172991-40181409 GCF_900095145.1 Mus pahari
CGAGTCTCTAGCTGCATATGTAGCAGAAGATGGCCTAATCGGCCATCATTGGGAAGAGAGGCCCCTTGGTCTTGTAAACTTTATATGACCTAGCACAGGGGAAGGCCAGGACCAAGTAGTAGGAGTGGGTGGGTAGGGGAGCAGGGGCGGGAGTGGGGTATAGGGACCTTTCGGGATAGCATTTGAAATGTAAATAAAGAAAATAATAATAAAAAAAATGTTAAAAAAAAAAAAAAAAAAGAATGATCCAAGACAGAATCAGGTGGATCTCTGTGAGTTTGAGGCCAGCCTGGTCTACAGAGTAAGTTCTAGAACAGCCAGGGCCACACAGAGAAAGCCTGTCTCAGAAAACCATGGTGGGGCAGGGGTGACATAAGGCTGGCAAAGGCTCAGCCAGGGAAGGCACCTGCCAATAGCAACCTAAATTTGATCCCCAGGTCAAATGCTGGGGATGATGCTGGGAGAACCAACTCCACTCCTAAATGTTGTCCCAACCTTTGGATGTGTGCCATGGCACTTGCATATCCGCATAGATATGTACAATAAACAAACAAGCAAATATATGTAGTAAGCATATGTTCAAGGCTTTATAGAATGATGCTTAATAAGGCTCCTAGTGGTTACTTATTTAATAACATGTTTTCTGTTTGAGAATTTCTTGCATGTGTATAATGTATTTTGATCACATTCCCTCCCCATCCATTCCTTACCCCACTATCACTTCTCATTTTATGTTCTCTGTTCGTTTGTTTTTTTAAAAAACTCATTGAGTCCACTTAAGTACTGCCAGTATGCGTATGGTTGTAAGGTCATCCACTGGGGCTGTAGGGCCACACTGGGGCTGCAGGGCCATCCATGGTGCTATAGGGCCACACTGGGGCTGTAGGCCGTCCCATCTACGGGAGCATGGGTAACCTCTCGGGGCCCGATCCCTGAAGAAAACTGACTGACCCTCTGCCAGGAGCAAGTTCAGCTAAAAGATAACTCCCAGCTTCATGATCTCACCCCCCCATCCATGCTTTGATTCTGTCTGGGTTATAACAAACATTAAAGCAAACATTCTCAACCACAGAATGCTAAACTCAGAAGAATTCTGTCACTATTTGAAATGAGCTGAATCCTGACTGAAATCTTTCTTCATAAGTGTGTGGTGTGGGGCTGGTGAGATGGCTCAGCAGGTAAGAGCACCCGACTGCTCTTCCAAAGGTGCAGAGTTCAAGTCCCAGCAACCACATGGTGGCTCACAACCATCCTTAATGAGATCTGACTCCCTCTTCTGAAATATCTGAAGACAGCAACAGTGTGTACTTACATATAATAAATAAATAAATCTTTAAAAAAAAAAAAAAAATAAGTGTGTGGTGTGAGGTGGCCTTGAAAATAGGTCCAGCCTTGTAACTTTAGAGGTAACTAAACACTCCTGGAAATGATTCAAGCAAGACTTATTTTATGGCAAATTCTGATCTCTAGTATTTAGACAAATAGTAAACTCCATCATGTATATATGTATGAATATGTGTGTGTGTATGTGTGTGTATACACACTTATTTTAACAGAATTGAAAGGATTTGATTTATTAACCTCTTGAATCCTAACTCTAAATTGGTTTATTGTCTAATTTTCAAGATTAATAATCTATGAAATCAAAACTTCCATCATAAAGACACAGATGGCATCCTTTTCATGATTGTGTGATGGTATTTTTATTTTTTTGGTTTTGAAGGGAAGTAGGGAGAACAGGGTCTTATGTAGCTCAAGCTGGCCTCGAACCTTCTGCTTCTACCTCGAGAGCGATAGGCTCACAGGCATATGCAGCCATGACAGTTTTGTGGTGCTGGGGACCCATGTATGCTAGGCAGTTTATCAACAGGTACATCCCCAGCCCACATGAGAGTTTTAAAAAACAGTTCAAAAAACCTCTGAAGGGTATCTTATTGAGTTGGCTTGTTATAATACTGCTATAGACTTGTGACTGAAGCGCAGAGGCCTAGGCTCAGAACTTTCTCACAGTTCTGAGGAGGGACTGTCCTAGGTAGATGCTGGGAGCTTTGGGGCTTTGAGGCTCCTCTTCTTACCTTGCAGCCAACCACTCACTCTCTCACTGTGTGCGCCTCAGCCTCCCTGGTTTCCTGCCTGCAGAGAGACCTTGCATCTGTTGTTCATACAATGACTGCTCCAGCACTGGGTTCCTATGCCATGGCCGTATCCAAGCATAAACACTTCCCAGTGTCTCTAAGTCAAAATGCCATAATATTGGGAGCAATAAGCAAACACACACACACACACACACACACACCCCAATATATGTGCATATATGTTATATGTAAGATGTACATATATGAAATGAAATACAGCATATACTTTTCAACTTTCTTTTTTTATTTAAAAAGTAAAAAGAGTCTAGAGACTCTGCCACATTTATCGGTTCTCTGTGTACCTCTCACATTTTTACTATTTTGAAATCTGGATGACTAGCCAGGCATAGGGGTGCATGCCTTTGATTCCTGCACTTGAGAGGCAGATCTCTGTGAGTTCGAGGCCAGTCTGGTCAGCATATCAAGTTCCAGGACAGCTGGGGCTAAATAGTGAAACCCTATCTAAAAAAAAAAAAAGAAAGAAAGAAAAAGAAAAAAAAAAAGAAAAAAAATCCAGATGATTGTTATAGTCAATGACATCCTATCAGATAGGCTTAAATGCAGTTATTTGCTTTATTGAATACTGTAAGTACACAGTCTCCGTATTCATTTTCTTTAATACCTGTAGTCCATCAATGGGGATATGTCTTAGTTAGGGTTTTACTGCTGTGAACAGATACCATGACCAAGGCAACTCTTATAAGGACAATATTTAATTGGGGCTGACTTATAGTTTCAGAAGTTCAGTTTGTAATCATCAAGGCAGTAGCATAGCAGCATCCAGGCAGGCATGGCATGCATGTGCAGGAGGAGCTGAGAATGCTACATCTTCATCTGAAGGCTGCTTGCTACGAGACAACTGGCTTCCAGGCAGCTAGGACAAGGGTATGAAAGTCCATGCCCACAAGGCCACAACTCCTAATAGTGCCGCTCCTGGGCCAAGCATATACAAACCACTACACATGTTTCCATCTATTTCTGGATTTTCTTTTATACAGATATTTTATAAGTCTAATCTCATTGTAAAATCATCCACTCGGTGAGAGCTGGCTCTGCAGTTGACAGCACACACTGATCTTCCAGATCAACCGCTTGCCCCAGCACAGCACATAGCTGCATATCTCCAACTCCATAAGATCCAACACTGTCTTCTGGCCTAGGCAGACACTGGCAGTCATGTGCACACCCCACACAGACACACACTCACATGCACACATTAAAATAAGTCCTTTAGAAAAGGATCCATTGCTTCTTTCTCGCCCACCGATTTCCTCACCCCTTTCCCAAAATAATCACTGTTAACCGTGCACTCACTTTAGAATGTTTATGGCACTTTTACTTATTTATTTTTGGTTTTTTTGAGACAGGGTTTCTCTGTATAGTCCTGGCTGTCCTGGAACTCACTCTGTAGACCAGACTGGCCTCGAACTCAGAAATCCACCTGTCTCTGCCTCCCAAGTGCTGGGATTAAAGGCATGCGCCACCACGCCCGGCTATTTTTTGGTACTTTTATAGATATGTGTATACACACAAATAGAAAACACATTTTGTTGAAGAATTTAATTCTGAGTAATATATTGCAGATTCCTTTTGTCCCCACCAGTTCTGTCTTGTTATTTATCTTTGGCATGTGTGCTGTACTAAGGATGTATTTTATTTAACTACTCCTGATTATATATCTAGATTATGGATTTTTTTCATAGAATTTTCCATAATTCTATAATGACTATGTATGTATGTATATATATATATGTACATATATTATGCAATTATATATATTATGATGTATAGCTTATATTTATGAAGTACATAGCTTTGCTTTTTAATTTGTGATAATCCTCATTCTAAAATGTTTAATAATTTCATATTGTATGCTTAGCGAGTAAGGAAATCTGGGTAATACGGAGTGATACTGATATTTTTGTAACGATCTTATCGTTTTAGATAAAATTTGATGCTGGGACTCTTCTTCTTAGTACACACCGGCTGATTTGGAGAGACCAGAAGAATAATGTAAGAGACACGTTCAGCGCCTGCTCTGGGCTTTGTCTAGTTATCTGTGCATTGGGAGTGCGAGCGAATCGGCACCGAGCGCCTTGACCCAGCTTGCTTCATCACCCAATAACAACCTAAGCTACCCCCAGTCAAGATTTTCCGTCTGGTTTCTCTCGTTTGCCTTCGTTTTGTTTTGAGACAGGGTCTTACTCTCTAACCTAGTCTGACCTTGAACTTGCTATATATACCAGATGAGCCTCAAAAGAGGTCTGTCTGCCTCTGCCTCCTGAGGGCAGTGATGCTGAATTCTTCTGCTTTCAAACACCAGTGAGTCACTCTTACAGCATAGTTCAGCGTAGGGAAGGAAGATCCTCTCGTCAGCTGTGAGGATCCTTTAAAAGTCAGTATGTCTTCTGAATAACCCGTCGTGCCAGGTTACTGGGAAGCAGGAGCACTCGCCTGGCTGCTGAGAAGGCAGACTCCTCACCCTGATTCTAGAGCTTTTAGAGAGAGTGAGGTGTATGTGTACTGACATCTTCATTCCAAAAGTTCCAGCTGTCGGCAGGGTAAGATGTCTAGTCTAGAATCTAAAATAATCTTATCGTTGTTTTCCTAATTATTCTCCAGCTCCAGCTGTGTTAAGGGTTTTGAGTGTGTGCAGTACCCACAGAGGCCACAAGAGGTCTCCCATCTCTTGGAACTGAGTTACAGGTGGTTGTGAGCCACCATGTGAGTGCTGGGAATTGAACCGACCCAGTGCTCTTAACCACTGAGCCATCTCTCCAGCCCCTCTCCATGAATGCTTAGTACCAAGATGAACTGGAAACTAATGTATTCATTGGAAGAGTGTGGCGGTAGTACTTTAGACTGCTCTAAACTCCCCAGAGGGTGCGCACAAGCTTCTTCTCGCTACTGCCCAATATTGTGGATTCTCAATTA
The DNA here is from genome assembly GCF_900095145.1 of Mus pahari. Classification (NCBI taxonomy): domain Eukaryota; kingdom Metazoa; phylum Chordata; class Mammalia; order Rodentia; family Muridae; genus Mus; species Mus pahari. Next base: position 40,178,061 of record NC_034608.1, read on the forward strand.
AAAGACACACACGCCCTAACCTGATTTTTAATACACCCTAAGCAGCGTAATGTCTGGGCCACTCCCAAACTTGCACCTTGCTAACGCCTCCCCTCCAATACTCCTGGATTATTACTTACTAAAATCTCTATTCCATCTTTGCTATCCCAGACCCAAGCAGGAGGCCCCCTGGGGCCGCTCTTCCCCAACTCTCACATGGCTGTATGCTCTTGCTTCTCCAGCTCTAGTACCCAATCTTCCTGCTTCCTCGGCATGGTGATTCTAAATCCTTCTTCTTCCGGTAGTTTCCTTGCCCAGGAAATCTAAAGTCCCACCTCCGTCTCTCTGCCTAAACCATCTCCCCCACTCCACCCCCACCCTTGCAACTTTATTTACCAAATAGAACCTGCTGGGGGCAGGGACCCTCAGTGTCTCACAGGCAGATGTGTGAATTCCAGTGTATTTTGGGAACTCAGTTAACATAATATAAGCAAAAAACAAAGTCCACAACAGAAGAGTGCTAACTGTTGCAATATCTGGCTTTGTCCTTTAAGAACCATTTTCCCCCTCTGGAGGGTGATATTGCCTCCTTTGATGCTGCATTCATTCGTCTGTTAATGTTATATAATCATTTTTAAATTATGTGCAGAAGAAAAATGTTCAGACGATGACGAGGTTCCCGGAAGCTAGATGTTGATAAATTAATTTTGGTGTAACCTTTCAGTTCATATAAAGAGGCCATTTAGGCAGGAAAGAGATGAGAAGGTTGCAGGGAAGGAGGACGTGATAGGTGAGTGATGTGTGCACACATGGAAATGTTAATGTGAATCCCGTTGGGACCAAGAAGATGGCTCAGCCAGTGAAGACGCTTGCCTCCAGAACTACGACGCACTTGAACCTCTATCCCCAGACAGCACATGGTAGAACTAGAGAACTCTACTTTTGATCACCATACACGAACCATGGGCCTGCAACATGTCAAATAAACTGTAAAAAATGCGAAACCTATTAATTTGTACAATTAAATATTAATAAACAAGAGGCTGGTTTTGAATTCTTAGACCTATTATATACCAGTCAGTAAAACAGTATAATGATTTAAATTAAATTTACCTTTTTTGTTTGTTTGTTTACAACAATGATGCCTTGCCTAAGTAACCTTGAACTCAATGGTCCTTTTTACTCTTCCAAATAACTGGGATTATAGGCAAGTGCCACTAAGTGAACTTATAGAATACTTTAAAATTTGTTGTTAATAATAACAAAGCTACATTAGTATTTTCTCTTAAAATGTATATACATGTGTTCATTTCTCCATAGCTAAGGTGGGGAAATTATAAAGAAATAGAAAAATCACACATATAAAATGCACTCCTTAGAATTGTCTTGTTTTTGTTTTGTTTTGTTTTGTTTTCTTTGATTTTTTTTCTTTTTGAGACAAGTTTCTCTGTGTAGCCCTGGCTGTCCTGGAACTCACTCTGTAGACCAGGCTGTCCTCAAACTCAGAAATCCGCCTTCCTTTGCCTCCCAAGTGCTGGGATTAAAGGCATGCTTTGTTTTTTTTCACTTAAGAAATATTACATCAAATTTTTTTCACACAGGTCCATTTTAATTAGAAGTTTGAGCAGTACAAATGGTGAATTACATTACATTGGCTATAGATCATATTTTTCAAAAGAAATATTCAAAAAACTTTCATAAATTTTACTTGAAAAATATGCCAGCTATAAAAACAGCTATAATTGTTTTATTTTACTTGTGAATGATTTATTAGTAGCTTATTTCTTTACATGTGTGCACATGCATGTGCATGTGTGTGCAGATGCCCAGGGAGGGCGAGAGAGTGCATTGGATTCCCTGGAACTAGACCAGCAGGGTGATCGTTAGTCGCCCAGCATAGCTGCTGGCAGCTGAACTCTGGTCTTTTGCTCTTAACTGCTGAGCATTGGCTGCAGCCCCACTTACTTTTATTTTTTAAATCAGGCTCTCACTGTGTAGCTCAGGCTGCAGTCTGTCACCTTCTGTCTCGGGCTCCCAAGTACTGAGGTTACACATGGATCACTCCCTGGGTAGCCACATCTCATTTGTTATTATTTTGTGTGTGAGTGAGTGTGGGCATGCCACTGTGCACACGTGGAGGTTAACCAGCAGAGGGTGAGCTTGCAGACTGGTTCTCCCTTCCACTGTGTGAGTCCCAGGGACAGAATTCAAATTTAAGCTTTGGGGCTGGCACCTCTACCCAGCTGGGTAGGACTATGGTTCATAGGGTCATAGCTGGGTAGGACTATCATCCTGTCAGTCCTGCACTTACCTTTAAATCTCTTCTTATGTCTTCCCATGCACCAAATGCCAGCATGGAATTTTTAAAAAATTTTTTTAAAATTATTATTTTCTTTATTTACATTTCAAATGCTACCCCGAAAGTTCCCTATACCCCCACCCCCACCCCTGCTCCCCTACCCACCCACTCCCACTACTTGGCCCAGGTGTTCCCTTGTGCTGGGTCATATAAAGTTTGCAAGACCAAGGGGCCTCTCTTCCCAGTGATGGCCGATTAGGCCATCTTCTGCTACATATGCAGCTAGAGACATGAGCTNNGNGGGTACTGGTTAGTTCATATTGTTGTTCCACCTACAGGGTTGCAGCCCCCTTCAGCTCCTTGGGTACTTTCTCTAGGCCAGCATGGAATTGTATTTTAATTCTCCTGATGTTTATTAGGTGATTGGAGGCGGCGTAGCTGTGGTACAGCGCTTGCCAGGCAGCGAGGGGGCAGTTTCTTTAAGGATTACAGCACTGTTGTTTTTAAGTACCTCCCAGGGAACAGCGCTCTATCTTCTAATAGACTAACGCAGCTCTTTTTCTGTGGGTTTCCTCTAGGAGTGCTGCATGGCCATTCCCCTGTCTCAGATTGTGTTCATCGAGGAGCAGGCAGCTGGAATCGGGAAGAGGTGAGGTCTAACAGTCCTCATTCACAAATCCATTTCCTGTCGCTGGTCAGTAGGCCTTTTAAGGGTGTGTTTCTACCTTATGTCTATTTTGAAGTCGGAATAAAGTGGTGAGACTTGCTGTAATATCCTTGTATCATAATAAATGATGTGGCCCTGCTCTTACCATATGTATTTCCACAGCACACTTGTCGTTCATGTATGTGCATTATTAAGCATTTAAACTCAGGAATATCTCAGCTGTAGGAAAGAACTATTAATGTTGATAACTTATTGATAACCCCAATCCCTTAGGGTTATCATTCCTTGTTATGGTTCACAGGGTCATAGCTGGGTAGGACTATGGTTCATAGGCGACTATGGTTCACAGGGTCAGAGCTGGGTAGGACTATGGATCACAGGGTCAGAGCTGGGTAGGACAATGG
>NC_034608.1:40182097-40189372 GCF_900095145.1 Mus pahari
CTGGGTAGGACTATGGTTCACAGGGTCAGAGCTGGGTAGGACAATGGTCGCTTCCTTACGATGTCACCTTCTGGAACCGTGACCTCAGGGGGCAGGCTTTAAAGTCAGAATCATCTTGGATCCTCCAGATCATGTGTCTGAAGTGTGTGATGTCCTCAGCTATAGGGACTTAACCTCCCTCCTCCGAGAGACAGCCAAGGGCAACAGCAATAGCCTAGACTGTCTGAGGAGTCACCAGCCAGCCCTGAGCCACCACTCAAAGCAGAGCTGCTCATGGCTGGTGCTGGGGTTTTTGTTAGATCGTCTGTGGCTCTGGAGGGGAATATTGTCACGATTTTCTTGTGGCTTTTCAGACATCCTTATTGTTTCTTACTACACTCTCCTTTTTTATTTATCTTCTTCTGCATCCTAATTAAAGCGTCCCCGCCCCCCCATGCATCCAGTTTTCCTTCACACCAGTTATAACACCTGCTATTCAAGTACATTCTCTATTGTCCTTCCCCCACTTTGGTCCCTTTTGCTTTTTGTTTCTGCAGTTACTCCAGGACACATACTTGCACTAGCTGAAGAGGTTAAGAGCCTCCGATGAGAGAGAGCATGTGACATTTGTCTTTCTGGGTTTGAGTTACCTCAATCAAGATGATCGTTTCTACTTCCATCCACTTACCCGCAAAGTTTACGATCTCCTTTTCTCTTTACAGCTAGAGTACTCCATAGTGTATGTGTACCACGTTTTCATTATCTCTCTGCTGGCTGAAGGACATTTAGGTTGTTTCCATGTCCTATGATCAGAGCAATAATGAACATGACTAAGCAAGCGTCTGCGGAGTAAGATGTCCAGTCCTTTGGAAATAAGCCGGAGTGATGTATCTGGGTCACATGGTAGATTGGTTTCTAGTTTTTCTTTAAAGAGTTTTCCACATTGATTTTCAGAGTGGCTGCACCAGATTGCATCCCCAACAGCAGTGAACGAGGCTTGCTTTCCCCTGTATCGTCTCTAGCATTAGTTGCCAGCTGTTAGTTATCTTTGCCAATCTCACTGGAGTAGGATGGAATCTCCAAGTTGTTTTTGGTTGCATTTCCCCGATTGCTAGGGATGACAAACATTTTGGGAGGGTATTTCTTAGGCAGTTTTTTTCTTCTTTTGAGAATCTCTGTTCAGATCCCAAGTGTGGTTTTTGAATGGGTCATTTGTCACTAGAGGAAACATATAGAGGGATAGAGATATATATATGTAGAGAGATAGATAGTATTCCTCTGTCAGATGTATAGCTGACAAAGACTCGCTCTCATTCTGTGGCTTCCTCTTCACACAATTAATCCGTTTTTATTTTGCTTTTTTCTTTTTTTTTTTTTCAGACAGGGTCTCTCTGCTTAGCTTTAGCTGTCCCAGAACTCCCTCTGTAGACCAGGCTGGCCTCGAACTCAGAGGCCTCTGCCTCCTGAGTCCCGGAATTAAAGGCATACCCCATGTCATGGAGGGCACTGCCTATGTTTCTTCCAGCAGTTACTGTGTTACACTTAGGTCTTTGATCTGTTTGGAGCGAGTTTTCTAACAAGGAGGTAGATATAGGTCTAATTTCGTTCTTTTGCATGTGGACATCTGTGTTTCCCAGAATTATTTGTTGAAGAAGTTTTCTTTTCTCCAAATCATGGTTTTATTGCTTTGGTGGTTTTTTTGTTTGTTTGTTTGTTTGTTTTTTACATCTTGGCCAGCTATTAAATCGCTGAAGTTAAATGTACTCATGTTTTGTTCCATTGCTCTCCATGTCTGTATTTGGGCCAGTACCATAATGCCTTCATTACTATGGCTCTGTAATATGTATTGAGATCTGGAATGGGAACCCCTTCTCTCCAGAAGCCTTCCCCCCCACACACAATATTTTTTTTGACTATCTGGGGACTTTTTGGGTCCCATCCGAATTTCAGGAGAGTTTGGTGTTTTGTTTTGTTTTGTTTTGTTTTCTGTTTCCGTGAAGAATGGCCTGTGGATTTTGATTGGGAGTTTGTGGAATCTGTAAACAGCCTTTGGTAAGATGGTTGTTTTCACAGTGCTGCTTCTACCAATTATGGACATAGGGTGTCTTTCCTTGTTCTAAAGTCTAGATGTGGGGCTTGAGGCAGGGTGCGTGGAAGGGAGGTTCAGGTGGCCCAGGCTAGACCATGGTTAGGCAGGCCTGGGAGTATATTTAATGTCCTGAAGGTGATACTACACACACAAGCATGAGAGAGCTCATCCCCCAGGTCTGTCATATTTTGAGAGCTGTTTCTACTGTCGGGTCTTCTAGGTCATTGCTGCCTGGGTGGTGCTTTCTAACAAACGACGCTATAGAATGTTAGCTTTGGATGGGTTTTCATAAAATATCAACCAGCCTGTTTTACAGATAACTTTTGGCATGTTGTTTTCGAGTAAGTAAGGCAGAATGCTTTGGTAGAAGTCATTACACCCCTCTGAACTCAGGGGATGGCCGTGGGAAGGGAAGCCTAGCCTCAGCCACTCGAAATGTCAAGAACTTACTTTGAATTCATTTCTAAAAACCATACTTTTGTTTCATTCATATAGCCAATAACAGTTCATATAGATTTTTTTTAACTTATGGAGGAAAAGGTTGATTAGAGATCTGAAGTTATACAGGGACCTGGAGGCAGGAGCTGGCGCAGAGGTCATGGCGCAGAGACCATGGCGCAGAGGCCATACCGCATTTCTTGCTCAGCCTGCTTTCTTTTGTTAGTTCATACCTTATAAGTTTTATTTTTGCAGGCCTTAATGATCCTGAATATAAATTAGAAAAGAGTGTCTTAAAAAAAAACAAAACAAAACAGTGGGGTCTGGAGAGATGGCTCAGCGGTTAAGAGCACTGACTGCTCTTCCAGAGGTCCTGAGTTCAAATCCCAGCAACCACATGGTGGCTCACAACCATCCTTAACGAAATCAGACTCCTTCTACTGGAGTGTCTGAAGACAGCTACAATGTACTTACATATAATAAATAAATAAATCTTTAAAAAAACAAAACAGACAAACAAACAAAAAACAGTGCTTGTTGTAGTGGATCACACTTTCAATTTTTTCTTTTTTCTTTTTCTTTTTTTTTTTTTTTTTTTTTTTGGTTTTTCGAGACAGGGCTTCTCTGTGTAGCTCTGGCTGTCCTGGAACTCACTCTGTAGACCAGGCTGGCCTCGAACTCAGAAATCCACCTACCTCTGCCTCCCAAGTGCTGGGATTAAAGGCATGTGCCACCACGCCCAGCTGGGTCACACTTTCAATCTCAGCATGCAGAGGCAGAGGCCGGTTTCTGTGTCGGAGGTTAACCTGGACCACCAGCAAGTTCCAGGCTTGCCAGAGCTACGCAGTGAAATCGTACCTCAAAACAACACATAAATAAGCAAGTAAATGAAAAGTTATAAAAAAACAGAATTAATGATTTTTAAAATGACCAACATATTTGCTGTTTCATTAGCGCCAAAATCGTGGTTCACCTGCACCCAGCTCCTTCTAACAAAGAGCCCGGTCCATTCCAGAGCAGTAAGAACTCCTACATCAGACTCTCCTTCAAAGAACATGGCCAGATTGAGGTAAGCTCCCTCATGAGCGCAGTTGGATTTGCAAGTCTGTATTAGATGTTAGCACGGCAGAAGACAGTATTATGGCCAGATTGAGGTAAGCTAAAGTCTGTACTGTATGTTAGCATGGCAGAAGACAGTATTATGAAGCTTACCAGATTTTAACAAAACAAAACAAAATTTGTGTTCTGATCCTTATCAAAACTGACAAGCAGGAGGATGTGGGCACGTCTGAAGGTGGAAGCCTACTGAGTGGTGGCCCTCCACGGCTCGCGAAGCGTTTAGTGGTTAGCTGATGACCATGTAAAGGGAAGGTCTTACACTGATGTAGCTGAAAGCTCACCAGCAGGCAACTGGTGTTGGATAGCTCCATTCAGAATGATCAGGTAGGAGGCCCCAGTGTCAAGGGTTAGAGGACCTAATTAGGAAGTTGCTGGACACTTGTTCTTAAGACAAATGCAGTTGAAGTGACTTTGCCAAAGGTGTTTTCATTGTACTGAGAAAACATATTTGATTTTTGTTTTGTTTTGTTTTTGAGCTTAGCCACATTTTGTCCCTGATATTTGGGGGTTTTTTTTTATGCTGGTTTTTGAAACAGAGTTTAGTGTGTCCCACAGTGGCCTTGAATTTGTCATGTAGATGAGGGTAACCTAGGACTGATCCTCCTACCAGGATTTTAGGTGCGCGCTTCTGCATCTGGCTTGTCCCTAAGGTTTACCTTATATTCTCTGCTGCTTTTGTGGGAAAAATGGCTGAAAGTGTTCCACATATGTAGGATTGCTTAAAGTGAGGGTGTTCACTGCAGTTCCACTCACGTGTAGGGAGAGAACTCCACTCTATGTAGAAGGCTAGTTCATGTATGTGTTTGTGTGTGTGTGTGTGTGTTCTGATTTCTTTGATTTTTTCTAAAGCTGACCCTAGAACATAACATAACTTTTGACTTCCTTTGGTGTCTGAGGGTCTAGTCTTGTTACTGATGACTGAACCTTGCAGTAAAGGAATGTTTAGTAGTTTGTATGTGATGGCTGCCACTCGACTCAAGTGTTTGCATTCTCATTGCAGTTCTACAGGCGTTTATCAGAAGAAATGACACAGAGAAGATGGGAGACTGTGCCAGTTTCCCAGTCACTACAAACAAGCAAAGGACCCCAGGTATATTTTCTAAAGCCATTTGTGATTGTACTATCTTCCTTTTTGTTTGTGTTCTTAAGACAGGGTGACCTAGAACTTGTGCATAGCCCAGCTGGCCCAGGTCTTGAATGGGATCCTCCTACCTGAGCCTCCCAAGAGCTGGGATCATGAGTGTGAGAGACAGGCTCAGCTGGTACAGTGTTTTCATCTCTGTGCCTATGTGCTCCGGAAGCAGACTCTGGCCGTGCGATAGTCCACACCTTCAGATCTAGTATTTGGGAGGCAAAGGCTGGCAGATCTCTCTGAGTTCAAAGTCGATCTGGTGAGTTCCAGGACAGCCAGGGCTACATAGAGAGACCCTGTCACAAACAAACAAACAAAAAAACCCAAAAAAACAAAAAATTGAAGAAGAGGAAGAGGAGGAGGAGGAGGAAGAAGAGGAGGAAGAGGAGGAAGAGGAACTCTCTATGATCACAAAGTTGTCAAAAACAAAACAGTAGAGTTCTAATTGTAAAAAAATGAATTAATCTGAAAATCTAAAAATTTATCTGAATCAATCACACAACTATGGACAGGCCCCCAGATGTGAGAGAGTGGCTTAAGAGCTTGCCAACTACAAGAATTTTCACTAGTTTTATACATTTGATAAACTCTTAAGTGTCTAGTATATGATAGATCTCCAAAGAATAAAAAATGAATAAGAAATTTAACTATACCTAAAATACAAAGAAAAACATGCCTGCCATTGATATAAAGTTATTTTTTCCCTTAATATTTGAAGGTCAATATGTGCAACCAGAAAGGGACAAGTGTTCTGAAGGGAAGCGGGCTGCAGTTGCATGCTGCCTCCTTTGTGGGTCCTTCCCCACCTTTGAAAACTCAGTGTAGTTTACAGAGGGCTTTGTTTCCTTCCCGTTTTGTATGTTTTATGAGCTACTTGTGTTTCCTATTGTTTCTTTCCCCAGCCAGGAAGAGTCAGAGCTGTTGGAATTGTGGGTATTGAAAGGAAACTTGAAGAAAAAAGAAAAGAAACCGACAAAAACATTTCTGAGGTAATCCTTAAACATCCTCTTCCAGCTTTGACGGGTTCTGCAATTTGGAATATATTTAGCTGGCCTCCAGCCCTGTGGTCTCCTGTTTCCTACAGATCTCCCTTAGTTTAATATTGTTTTCCCTTTGTGATCACACTTCCAGAGAGGTCTGGAATAGCGAGCTGTTTCTCGTCTTTGATTTCCTTTTTTCTGAATATTGTTGAGATGCTTAAAATAAAGTTATTAATTTATGAAATAAATTATTTCCATTTTCCTGGGTTCTCACACCTCAACAAATTCTCCACAGACATCATATTCTGTGCAGAGTCTGCTCTATTTAAGAAATAGTTATTGTTATCCACACTGCAGACCTACATGAGAAGCTGTGGTTACTACTGTGAGGGCAGACTGAGTAGATGGGCAAGCTGGTGTTATTGACATCACCACACACCTTGTGAAGAGAGAAGTCAGGACCCAGAAAAGACCCATGACATGGCCCTTAACGTCTGTGGGGGTCAAGGAAGACTCATTAAAGACAGGAAGATGGAATCAAAGACCAGAAAGATGAATAGGTGTTGGCATCTACGTAGAAGGGCAGCCTGCGTAGAGGTCTATAATCTCCAGTACTGAGAAGAAAACTCAGACATGTGTGGTCAGTCATGAAATGAGTAAGTGTCCAGAGCAGGGACTGCAGTCGCTGCAGACCAGCACACAGGTACCTGTGCCTTTAGACAGCTCCCCTTTCCACACAGCTGAACTGGAAAGTTGTCGTGTGAAGGTAGAACAAACTGGAGGATATAATACTCGGGTGGGTGTGTGGGTCTGTCTGGCTCAAGTTTTTATTTTACATGCCTACCCATACCTTTTATAGTTTGCTGATTCTTTAATTTATAATAGTAATAGAAACAAAAGCAAGGAATCTTTTATTTGTGCTTTGTAATTACTTAAAATGTTTTATAGCCAGTTCTTTTAAGGCACTGTGATATTTACATTTATTTTATTGATTAGAACTGATAAAGGATGTATTCTGTGTATACTCAGAATTTTAGTATTTTTTTCTATGAAAATATACAACAGATTTCTCATACTGATTTTACTTATATGAGTAAAATAAATCTATTAACAGTTTGTGTAGTTCGTGTAAAAATCCAAGATTGCACCCTGTGTCTTTGTTCTAGTTTTGAAAACTTGGTTGGTGTGTGATTTAAAAGTTAGCATTGACTCAGTTTCATGGCTGGTGCCCGGAGCCTCCCACAAAGGGCTTCCTGCATCTGCTGGCCCTTGCTGATAAGAACCCGGTGCCTAAGCCTTTGTTTATCTGAGGAAATTCCTGTGAGGTGTGTGCACGTTCCTTTTGTTTTCAGTGTTAGCCCATAAGGATCTTACATGACTATTCTTACACTATTCTTTGAGCAAAAGAAAAAAAAAGATTGCAGGCAGGGGTACTTTCCCGCAGACTAGAGACTGGCATAGCTGATCAGAGCCACAGCTGTGTGCGTCAGAGACCGTGTGGACTGAATTTTCTTTCTTTCTTTCTTTCTTTCTTTCTT
>NC_034608.1:40189447-40223779 GCF_900095145.1 Mus pahari
GGAACTCACTTTGTAGACCAGGCTGGCCGCGAACTCAGAAATCCACCTGCCTCTGCCTCCTCCCAAGTGCTGGGATTAAAGGCGTGCGCCACCATGCCCGGCCCTGAGTTTTCAATTAATGACAAGTTCTTAATTGGTTTTCAAAAAAGCATAGGTATCTGTGCCCATCTAAGTGAGAGTTGAGAAATTCTGCAGTTATTTTCAATAACCTGAAATAATTTATTAGAAGCACAACTGATTCAGTTTGAGGAAGCCCTTGGAGTAGACATTTGCTGTAGTGGTTTTGTTTCATCTGTTCGGGTAGCCACTGCGTGCAAAACTGTGAGTGTCATGGTTTAACATTCAGAGGCTCAGTCAAGTCATACATGCTTTTCAACCCAAATGATTATGTCCAAAAACAAAAAACAAAACCAAAAAAACGTATTTCTGCAGCAGAGTATTGTCATTTTCAACTTGGAAAGCTTTATACGGTCTTGTTTTTTTGTTTGTTTGGTTGGGTTTTTTTGTTTTTTAATCTCTTAGCAGGGAAAAAAAAACAAAAACAACAGGCCAGTGGCTTTTTAACTCAATGTTTCTGTGCCTTTGTGTGTGTGTTAGCAATGGCACAACCCAGGACCTCACAGATGTCAGAAGAGCATCTTAGCACTGAACCACATCCCAGATCCAGATTTTCTTATGTGTCTAAGAACAGCAAATAATCATCTATGAAAAGTTTTGTTGTAGTCTGAGGAAGTTCACAGTTTCTTAAAGTAGATTTTTAAAGTGATATGTGTTGCTTATACAATTAATAATAAATTGATCTTTGTAAGAAAATTTTATGTTTGCATCATTGCTTTCCTTAAAATGATTGCATCACAAACCCCATTTCTCATTTCAGGCCTTCGAAGACCTGAGCAAGCTGATGATCAAGGTATGTGTCACACATCCACTCACACTCTGTCGTGATGAGCTTGGATGTATATTTTCTCAGAAGGTTCTTTGTCTTTTCTCTGTCCAGGCTAAGGAAATGGTGGAGTTATCCAAATCAATCGCTAATAAGATTAAAGAGAAGCAAGGCGATGTCACGGAGGATGAGGTGAGGGAGCTTGTTTTATCTTTGCAGGGTTAAACACCAGATGGAATGCAGTGTTGTCCTTGAGGTTGACCAGTTCTCTCCCCCTCCCATTGAGCCATGCCTGTGACTCCTCACAGTTTGCTGCCTTCTAATTATTATTATTACATTTATTTCTTCATTCATTCATTCATTCATCTCTCTGGGCAAGCTGTGCCACAGCTCGCATGTAGTGGTCAGAGGACAACTTGCAAGAATTGGTTCTCCCCATTTCACCACAGAGGTCCTGGGCTCTGAGTTCAGGTGGTCAGGTTTGGTGGCGAGCACAGCTGTCCACTGAGCCACCTCAGTGGCTCTGCTTCGTTAGTGTAGTGTTCTTAGCACTTGCAGGGGAAAGTGCTAAGGCGAAACAAGGCCATCCTCTTGTTTTGCTAGTTCTACAAGGCCTCAAGATTACTTCAGTGCTCTTTCTTACAGTGTAGAAAATAAGGCTATTGGAAGGTCTAAAGAGTAGCTGTTTCATACAAATCTGTTCTTGATGCTTTCTTAAGTTTGTCCATAATCTGGTCATATCCATTTCTCCTTTGTTTTTAGATTTAGCATTTGATTAGCATTAAAAATAGCATAATTGTTACCTAATTTTTCTCTCACATAAAACTTTGAAAATAAACAGTATGGTAGACTAGGGTCGAAGGAAGGAGACATAACTAGATTTGTTCAAGGGACAACTAGGAAGTTCACAGCCTTGTAGTTCACAGCATGGAAGCACAGGAGACGGCATGGTTATATAGAGAAATAATTGAGCCACATTGAGTTTCTGATGAGGACTCTCAAATGTTGTGAGGAGAGGCTAATTTTACAGTCTACTGATGCATTCCTCCCCTCTCTTGTAGACCATCAGGTTTAAGTCGTACTTGCTGAGTATGGGAATAGCCAACCCAGTTACCAGAGAAACCTATGGCTCAGGCACACAGTACCACATGCAACTGGCCAAACAGCTGGCTGGAATATTGCAGGCACCTTTGGAGGTAGGTAAAGCCGATCCCCAGCATATGTTCAGAACTGTGCTCAGTTATTTTCATGTCCTCAGAAAGCTCAAGAGGCTGTTTGTTCATTAAACATGAAACGTTAAATGACATGGTTTTTTCTTCCAGAAATATTAAATTAGATTACTATACTTATTAAAACCATAAGCGTCAAAATAGCTTTCAATTTACTTTGTTTTTTGTTTGTTTGGTTTTTTTAATGTTTATTTATTTAATGTATATGAGTACACTGTCACTGTCTTCAGACACACCAGAAGAGGGCATCCGATCCCATTACAGATGGTTGTGAGCCACCATGTGGTTGCTGGGAATTGAACTCAGGACCTCTAGAAGAGCAGTCAGTGCTCTTAACCACTGAGCCATCTTTCCAGCCCTAGCTTTCAATTTCTATTTCAGATGTTTATACATTTTTAAAGTTTGTTTGATGAGAAGTTTTTCCTATTTTCAAAAGCTCCTTTTCTGTATAAGTGAGTGTCTCTCTAGCCTATCTTGTTTGGCCCAGGCTGGCCTTGAACTCACCATCCTCGTACCTCTGACTTTCTAGGGACTAGGACTGCAAACATGAACCACCATATCTGGCTATATCCAGATATTTTTTAAAAAATAGGCTCTTTCTCCATAGCCCTGGCTGTCCTGGCACTCACTCTGTAGACCAGGCTGGCCTTAAGAGATCTGCCCACCTCTGCCTCCTCAGAGCCAAGGTTAAAGGCTGCTCCATTGTGCTTGGCTCCATGTCTAGTCTTTATAATGGACTGCTGATAGCTGTGTGGTATACTTTGTTAAAGAGGTGTTTTAGATATATGCCAAAATAAGTCATAAAGTGAATCCCTATGTGCCCGTCATCTGGTTTCATCAGTAAATCACCCTCTGCTTTGAATTATTTTAAAGCAGATTCCAGGTCATCTTATATGTAAATATCCTAACACCTATCGTAATCGAGGACTCCTGTGAACACAGCTACAGTGCCACTTCTCACTTAAACACTAAACGTCCATAAAGACAATGTCTGGTTGGTGCACGTCTACTCTTACAGTTGGTTTCCTCACAGCCAGATTCTTCACTCCTGCTTCACTGTCTCTCCAATTTCTGTTCTCTCTCTTTTATTCTTTTTACTTCTTCCTCTCTCTCTCCCTCTCTCTCTCTCTCTCTCTCTCTTTCTCTCTCTCTCTCTCTTAGTGGTTGGTTTGGTTTGGTTTTAGTTTTTTTTGTGCTGATGGTTAAACGCTAAGATCTTATATATCCTAGGCAAATAATATTTGCCTAAGCTGCACCCCCAGCTCCAAGGTTTGTTTTTTTTTTTTCATTTTAATTTCTACCTCTTTTTGAAAAAGAACAAAGAAGAAAACCTCGTAGCTTATCCTACAAAGTATAGTTTGACTATGTAGTGTTAACATGTTTGCCAGTCTATGTGTTCCCTGTAAACTATTTTTTTAAGATTTATTTATTATTAAGATTATTATTTAAGATTATTATTTATTATTATATATAAATACACTGTAGCTGTCTTCAGACACACCAGAAGAGGGCGTCAGATCTCATTACGGGTGGTTGTGAGCCACCATGTGGTTGCTGGGATTTGAACTTAGGGCCTTCAGAAGAGCAGTCAGTGCTCTTACCCACTGAGCCATCTCACCAGGCCCCCCCTGTAAACTATTATAAATAGGAATTTTATGACAGTATTTTATAGGAGATATTGTACATTTCTATCAGTAGGTATATAGCATCTATCTATATTTTTAGATGTATACACACATAAATATATAGTGAGAGATACATAGATAGATAGCTAGATAGCTAGCTAGCTAGCTAGCTAGATAGATAGATAGATAGATAGCATCCATTGGCAGTCCTTACTAGATATGTTATTCATTGAGGCTTGTAAAATTATGGTATCCCTTAATTTATTTTTTTCCTTTACTAAGTAAAATGAATTAAAACATTAAATATACATTAAATTTTGTTAGCATTAAATGACCCTTCCTCTGTGAGGCTTCAAGCCATCGGGCCACATGGCCCCCAGTACCTTCTGCTCTCTTCTCGGCTCTCATGCTGAAGAATCATGGAGGTTCTCCAAGGCTGTCATATCCTCTGTGCTCTTGTCCATGATGGGGTGGCTCCAGGCTTATCTACCTGCGTCTGTTCACCGACTGGTGTCACAAGGCTGAGAATGTGGCAGAGGCTAGCTCCTTCTCCACCTCCTGTGGCTCTGCCTCATCCCACTCTTCCTGAGGTAGCCAGCGCCATGCTTGCTGAAGCTTACCCCATAGTGACACACGTTGCCAGTGTTACTCTGGCCTCCTCGGTGCTACCAGTGCTCCTCCACGTGGCTATGGCGGCGGGCGACACTCATGGCCCCTAAGTTCTCAGATCTTTCTTGATCTGAATCATAGGTCTGCAGCCAGGAAGACTAAGTAAGCCTTTTGAAACACGGTATAGTTCTCTTCTTTTCATTTAATTGATATTAAAGTCCACGTATAGAAGTTGAAACACTACAAAGTCCGTCAATAGGCTCTCTGGTGTATAAATACCACTTTGTAAAGGAAGCAGTGCTGTGATTTGTGATTGCACTTAGATTACGATCTCTGTTAAGAAGTGCTAAATGCTCCTTGTGCTCTCCTATCTAAACAGGAGCGTGGGGGAATAATGTCCCTCACGGAGGTGTACTGCCTAGTGAACCGGGCCCGAGGAATGGAGGTAAGAGGGGCATTTTTACGATCTTTTACCAAAGCTCTCCTCTCTAGTGAGTGAACATTGAAGAAGGCTGTGAACGTCGAAGTGGGTTTTCAGAAGTGGTGAGAGAAAAAAGGTTGACCTGGGGCTCAAGGACTAGATTCTGTTCATGGTTTTGCCAGTGACCGCTGAGTGGCCTTACGTGGTGCACTTCACAGTCTTGGACCTCAGTTCTGTTACCTGGAAGTGAGTGATGCCCGTCAGCTGTACACTCCGTGTTTGCACCAGAACGAATGGAAGCTTTTCTCTGCAGGGTTTAACTCTTTGACAGAGCCGCCCCACTCCTTTGGCTGTGTGTCAGCTAGAGTTGTTCTTTAGATCCCTTAGCCAATCCCTTAGTCTTAGGTGCGTTGGCCCCTGAGACTCTTTCCTGGTCTCGTGATGCCCCACAGTCCAGTGCAGGCTGGTGTTGGCAGTCACTTCATGTGACTCATGGGTGTCCTTCCAGGCCAACCCTCTCCCAAGTCCCATTAGGCAGCCATCCTCTCATCACCAGACACAGGGTTGTCCATCGGCACATGCCGCCTGTTTCTTCACTTACCCTCAGTGACTCGGTGACACAGCTACTTTTACTGTCCTCGCCTTGAAGATAATTGGAGGATGAGGAAATTAAGGTGTAAATTATTTGATTGAGGTCACCTGGAGACGGCGGTTTGACCAGTCTTGTACTTAGACTTGGCTGGCTCTGGAGCCGTCCCCATGTGACTCAACCCTAGGTGTCTACCGCAGTGCTGATTTATTAAGACTATGCTATCTAGAACAAAAGCCACTGGTGGCTACATGTTACAGTTGTGATTTACAATACAAGGATAAAATAAACGAAGGGCAGCATCCATGTCAAGATGGTGTCGTTGACTGGGGTGTGAGCCTGGAGCCTCCACACGCTAGGCTAGGGTTCGACTGCCCAGATGCATCCCCAGCTCTTTTCTGTTTGATTGTCACTGTGAAGCCATGCATGTGACCCACACTGCACTTGTGTTGGGCAGTATGGCTGCAGTGGAGTCTTTGGCTTCTCTGTTTATCCTTTTTTGCCTTATGATTGAGTTACCTGCAGTACTGGATGAATAACATTTTTTAAATTTTACTTTATGAAAAGCGTTTTAATTTTTATTATTAAAAAAAAATAACTTGAAAATAAAACATCACATACCAGAATGAGCCAGACCCAGAGTCTGTACACCTCAGCGAGCTCCTTCGTAGCTAGAATTGGCGCTCAAGATAAAAGCTATGAGGCTTCACATTAACTGTTACAGTTTCAGTAGCAAGGATAGTTTATATACTTATCCGCCATCAAAACCAAAAAAAATCCCACGACAGAATTATAACTAGAAAAATGATGAGCTTTTGTAACCTGTGTCCATTACCGGCTTTGATTCTTCCTGTCCCCTTAGATTAATTAGCCTTTCTCGTGCTTTTTCCTCCTGTTATATGGTACCCACACTTACATTTCTACACACACAGGCACACACTCACAGACACACACAGACACACACACTCACACAAATGACTAGCTTCCACATATGAGAGAACATGTAGGATTTTTTTCAAAGAATATGACTTCAATTAATATTTATACATTCTAAATCCATCCATTTTCAGCAAACCTTTTACTTTATTTTTCTTTAGAGCTGAATAATATTCCATTTTAGTTCTAATTTAAGTACACACACACCACGTTTCATTATCCACTGGTCTGCTGATGGACAAGTAGGTTGAGTCCAGTTCTTTGCTATAGAGAATAAAGCAGCAGTAATCCATGGGATACAAGTGTCCCATGGAGGATATGCAGATCCCCGGGCATATGCTCAGGGGTGAAATGACTGCACATACATCACTGACTTTTTATCTGTCCTACTTATATAGGATCACTCTGTTGACTTTCCGTGTAAACAGATTTTTTTTTCCTCATTAGTTGCTCTCGCCAGAAGATTTAGTAAATGCGTGCAAGATGCTGGAAGCGCTGAAATTGCCTATCAGGTAAAGGAATCTGCATGGGAAGTTTGCCGACTGTAGCCATGGTTCTCCACAAAGCAGACCTGAGAGCCTACCCAAGCCTACCACTGTGCATGGCAAGCCAAAACCATGGCCTCCTGAGGTTATGCCGTCTGTAGCCTGAGCTCACCCGGTACTGCAGTGTCTGCCGTCCTCTTGCCTTCATCCTTCGTCCTCTTGCCTTACACCCATCCTTCGGGATGGGTGTGTCCTGGGATAGATCATATTCACACTCGTGTGATTTCACAGAGGAAACTCGGGAACCTTTCAGTGGTGCACACATCCAATTCTGAATTGCGTGTTCCTTCTCCTCAGGCTAATATCACCCCAAACCAAAGAAACCTTATCATGTAGATTGTAGCTCAGTGTTTTATTGTCTGCTAAGTCTGGAATTCTTGAATTCTATCATGGTTACACGTGCTCATTATGGCTCAAGCGTTGTGTGATTGTCCTCAGGCCCGGGCATAAAATGAAATAGAACACGGTTTGCGTCTCCTTTGTGGTTGAGCATCCTAGAGGTACCCACACTCTGTTCTCGCTTCTGTGTCTTCCAGGCTCCGGGTTTTTGACAGTGGCGTCATGGTAATTGAGCTTCAAACTCACAAGGAAGAGGAAATGGTGGCCTCGGCCCTGGAGACGGTGTGTGAATCCTGTTTCCTTCGGTCCTTAGAGCTTGTCACAAAGATCCAAATGCACAGCAACTTGGGAAGCAGGATTCACTGTTGCGTTTCCTTTGCTAAAAAGTCACTCACAGGCTTAATGGTTTGTGATTGATAGTGATGCGTTCATTTAATCGGCATCCATAGTAAAACTTTATGAAGTTTTTGTCCCTCTAAACATCTTTATTATTATTATTATTATTATTATTATTATTATTATTAATGCAGATTCTTCTCTCATAGAATACATCCCACCACAGTTTCCCCTCCCTCTCCTCCCAGCTCTGCCCGCTCTCCTCCTCACCAGATCCACTCCCCCAGTTTCCAAGACACAACAGCCACAGGTGCTCGCTTTCTCGCTGAAGCTCAGCACTGAGAACAGTTCTCAGGTCACTTTCTTCCTGGTCCTGATTATAACTCTGTGTGCTCCCCCTGCCAAAGCGTGTGATGCACAGAGCTTGCTGTGTTCCTTTTCTAGGTTTTCACAAAGGGCCTTCTTATATCACGAACAGTTTCGTGGTGTTATGTAGCCTCTGCTTTACCTGTTCTGAGTCCATCAACCTCTACAGAACTGATCACCTTAAATTTAGTCCTATGGGACTAGAGAGATGGCTCAGTGCTTAAGAACACTTGCTCTCTCAGAGGGCCTAGATCAGTTCCCAGGGCCCTCATGGTAATTCACAACCATCCATAATGCCATTCTAGGAGATCTGACCCCCTCTTGGCCTCTAAAGGCACCAGGCACCAATGTGGCGTGCCTCCATGCAGGCAAAAAATCGGATACACATAAAAGCCAATCTAGAAGAAAAGAGGTTTAGTAAATCTAGAAGTAAAGAGGTTTGGTAAATCTAGAAGTAAAGAGGTTTAGATTTGTAGTGGGTACTTGGGTTTCAGGAGACAATCCAGTGAAGCATTCGCTGCGCGTGCTGACTGTATATCCCTCTGTGTACTAAGTTAATTGTGCTCGCTTGGTTTGCCCGCTCGTTTGTTCATTTGGGGTTTGCTTTGTTTTGTTTTCCACTGCGCATTGCCACTAGGTTTCAGAAAGAGGATCCTTAACATCCGAAGAGTTTGCCAAGCTTGTGGGGATGTCTGTCCTTCTGGCTAAAGAAAGGTAAGGAAGCCCTTGACCCTCGCCATGGTGCGTGGTGTTGCCCCTCGCCGTGGTGCGTGATGTGTCTCTGAATGATCAGATCACTGTGGGCTTTTTCTTTCTGTTCCCAGGCTGCTCCTTGCAGAGAAGATGGGCCACCTTTGCCGAGACGACTCTGTGGAAGGCTTGCGGTTTTATCCAAATTTATTTATGACACAGAACTAAGAATTTTGTACCTGAAATACTTTTTGTCAATACGCTTGCATTTTGCCAAGGTCTCATGACACTGAGCTAAGAGATAAACCCAAATAAACCAAGACTGTGTTAGAACTTCTCAGTATAATATAAAAGTCTTCATCTCTCCCAAAATACGGTCTCAGAAACTCACTTAGGGTATATATAGGAAAATACAGAAAAATGGATATGAATATGCATTTAAAGTCATGCTGTACTGTGTAGAACTCCTGGGATATAACTTGAAACATGGTAGATATTAATTTGATCCCGAGTTCAGGTCCTTGGAGGAAGAAGATATGAAGTTGCATGTTTGGATAGATCAGGTAATCATTTTGCTGTGACTAAACCTCACCGAATTGTAAATGTTTTCCTCAGCATCTAATGTGCCCATCCTGGGGGCACACATGAAGGAAGCACCAGCTACACTGTAGTTTAAGAACCAACAGCACTGAAATTAAAAAAAAAAAAAAAATCAAACTACAGAAAGCCGTACCAGGCTCTTCCTTGGGGGTGTTGGAAGCAGACTTAGACAAGCCTCTACCAGATCAAATAAAATACCCTTGGCAAAGGAGAGGGCTAGTCCTAGCTTACCTGGAGAGCACTCGCTTGCGATGCAGAGGCCTTGGGCTTCGGACCTACCACCCACATACCAGGGAAGGAGGGAGTAAGGACCTGTTACGCATTTACTCCTCAGGTTCTTTTTAGTTTCTAAGTGATCATTTCATGACTGGCATTTTTTAAAGCCTGCAGCAGTATCATTTTGTTTAAGAAATGTGGATTTTGAAACGGAATTAAAGAGCTGTATAGACACGCCCCGAGTTGTAATCATAGGTCGGGGAGTCAGAAAGGTCTGGTTCTGGAAGGGCATGAAGGGCATAGGACCTTAGGAACTCTTCTGCATGGAAGCTAAGGGTGTGAAATAGGAAACGGAAGGGCTAGCAGATCTCCTTTCTCGTCTCACAAGAAGTCTCAATCTCAACCAGAAGCATATTCCTATCATAGGCCAGCCATGTTCCTTCTACACGCTACATGTTAACCGTTGTAGAGAAAGCACCTGACGATAAGTATTGCTGATAACAGAACCTGACTAGTATCACCTCCAGGTTGCTGGAGCTTTCAGTAGGTTGCCTGACTTCATATATATAGCGTGGTGACATTACCTCAAACTCAGGGAGCCCGTAGGACAGAAGGTGACTGCCTTTCGGAGGCTGAGCTCGGGGTGGAAAGGTGGTGATAGCGTGGCCTTGGAGCCACAGGGAGGGATGCGCAGGCACACTGTCTGGGAGGTTGAGGACACTGTCTGGATAAGGTAGAGGCCACTGCAGATGCCCTCAGCGGCAAGCCAGGGAGCCCCACCCCAACGCCTTCCTGGAAAGTGACTGCCAGCCCGTTCTGGCTAAGGCTCCCGCCTTTGTGTGGCTTTTCCAGTCTGTCATTCACTGATTGTGGTGACATTAGGTCTTCCCTAATCACCTCATTGTTTATCTCAGGGTTACTTGAGGGTTAATTCAGTGTTGGCTACCCAGTTTATTAGTGTGTCTCGGCTCTCTCTGGGATGCACGTAGTCTATCACATGACCCCGCTGCATGCACACACACACACATACACACACACACATGCATGCATGCACACACACTCCTCTTGGTAAACTAAGGTTCTTAAAATCCACAGGTCACTGATAACCTGTTTTAGCACTCGGATTGGTTGTAAGGTTGTTGGGTTGTAGGGTCCGCTGCATCTAGCTCTAATGGTTTGGCTTCACCACAGCAAACATACTGCATCTGTTTATTCAGTGTGACAGCAGATTAACCAAAAAGGAGCAGTCTGATGAAGTGGCATAAACATACTTTGAAAAAGTCACATTGATTTAAAAGAGAGGAGAAGAAACATTGTTTGGGTTGGTTGCTGCTGTTGGTTTACCTTCTGGCATTTCTTCTCTGGCCCAGTGTGCTGTGTCACTGTGGCCCTTTGGTACTGGCTGTGTTGAAATTCAAACCAATCAAGCCCCGGGTGCACAGATGTCCCGCTCTTGGTGCTCATCACTGTACTTTTTGTTTTCCTGACTTTGCTCTTAGGAGCGTGAGTATGTCAATGTCTGATAATGAATAGTTTAGTCACTGTCAAGAAAATTAATTTACATTGTATAACTGAAGGCTGTTTTCCGGGTTAGATGATTTGCATTGATGTATATATAGTAAAATTACTGTAAAATTTTAAACCGATTTTCTTAACTTGATGTTTCTTTTTAAAATTTCTGTAAGATACATGCAAATGATAAATGTTCAGTCACACTAAGCCAATGTGGGAATCTTTCTGTTTTATAATTAAGCATTGCTTATTGGTCGTCTTTGAGATTTTATAATCTAGTTAACTTAAAAAATGGGAAATGAGTTAGGAACTGTTTCATAACCCTTGATTCAGACCTCACTATGGACCAAGTGTGTGCACGCATTCATGCGGATGTGTTACCTTACGTTCCTGGTTACGAGATTAAGCTGACCAGAGTGTGTACTCATCATCTTCAGAGGCAAATAATTAAAATGGTTATCTTTTGCGCATCAATCCCTGCATCTTTATTTTGGTACAATGGAGTCACAGCTTGTTAGGTTTTGAAAACTTTGCCTAAAGTCAAAATCAAGCAGGCTCAGAAGGACTCAACAGGTCTCTCTTAAACTGCCAATAGGTTTGCTTCTATGGCCTGGCAGTGTGAACCCTGGGAAATGACATGTAGGTATGAATTTACACTTATTATGCATACAGTAAACACAGCATATGATGTGCATGCCATCAGTGGACTTTTCACAGCACTTACACAGTTTGGTGTGTATCGTGAGTGCCCTTTTGGCCATTAGCTGTAGTTGCACTGATGCATATCTGCTTGCAGTCCTGTCCTTTATGATAGACCCAAGCTTAACAAAGACAGGTTCTCCCGACTTGTTCATGAGTATAGTCCCCAGAGTCAGGACAAGGTTTGGCACACAGTAAACATTCAACAAATATTTACTGAATAAATGATCTTGATTATGTATATAATGTGTGTATATATACATATATATGTATACAATTAATGATAACTATGCTGCACTTTATCTTTAATTCTCATTCCATTTAGCTAAAAAGGCTTTATTTTTTATAATTCACTTTATACTTTTATATAAGAAACTCTGAGAAGATGGCCTCATTAGGAAAACAGCCAGGAGGCATCTTACACTAAAGGTAGAGATTGTAAGTGTGTAATGTCACGCCTGGTTTAAGGAACCTTCTCATTTTTTTTTGTGACTTTTTCCTTATTAGTTCTGTGAGAATTTCATGTAGTACATTTCAATCATAATCCCACCTTTTCCTACTCCTCCCAGATCTAACTCCTGCCTTTTTTCTCTCTCTCTCCTTAAAACCCATCAAATATAGTTTCTGTGCCTGATCTACTCCTGGATCTACTTCCTGAAGGGTGATTAACCCATCAGGGGCTGTAACCTCAAAGAAAACTGAGCAGCTATATATTGCCCAGGGGTGGGACCTGATACCCAGCTCCCATCACCATGCTGAGGTCTGGGCTGGCTTGAGCTTGTGCAGATCTTGTGCGTATAGATCTTGTGCATTCTCAACTGATAAGAATCCATATGTGCAACTGCCCTGCTATATCCAGGAAACATGATTTCTTCTATATTCATCCTCTGCCTCTGGCTCCTACAGTCTTTTAGCCCTCCCCCCCACTTCTGCTATGACCCTGTAACCCAGGGGGGGGGGCGGGTGATATGATGTAGATGTCATGTTTAGGACTGAGAATTCCACAGTCTCTTACTGCACCTTGGACAGTCGTGGGTCTCTGTTAATTGCTGTCTACTTCCGAAAGAAGGTTCTCTGATGAGGGTTGAGAGGTGCACTAATCAACAGGGATCATGCTAAATCACTAGGAACACTTTAATACTGTGTCCACTTAGTAGGCTAATAGTAGTAATCTCTCTCCTGGGGCCTATGACCTGTCTAGCTACAGGTTCTTGAGATTGATATCAGTGCCAGGATGGGTTTGAACTTGTAGAGCAGACCTTAAGTCTACACAGAAGGTGGTTGGCTACTCCCATGACAGTTGAGCTACTACTGGACCAGTGGACAAGCCTTGCCAGGCCAGTGATCCTTACAGCTCCAGGGTTCGCAGCTCAATGAGATTGGTGATTCCTTTTCTCTGGTCGCGTGCATAGAACATCCCAGTGTTCTGGAAGCAGAGATGAAGCTTCCCAGTGAGTACCAGCCTGATGGTCTCCATGTTCTATGACTCAGGTGTGCGGCAGTCACCACAGGAGAACAAATGGAGAGCCTGGTATCGAGAATGGGTTACCTCTTTTGGAGTTGTTGGCAAGTGAGGTCCCATAGACCCCCAAACATGTCCTGTTGCCAGTGGTTGCTCCCTGGAGCCTCCTGCCCAGATGCCAGGCTCTAGAGTTTTGTAGAAGAGCTTGATAATGCCTCACCTCAAAAGGCAGAAAGTGTCCCGTAAGCTGAAGAGGCGGGCCCATGCATGAAGACCATCTTGTTTCTGATGTGTGCCTTGGTCTGTTCAGACTTCTATTCCTCACTGACATCCGTTCACCCATAATAGCCTAAATCACACCAAACCTTGCACCATCCAACCTGCAACAGGAAAAGCCTGTTTCCTGGATATATAGCTCTATTTTTAAAGCTTGTAAAAGTTGGTGTCCTCCCTATATATTTAACTCTATTGTCGCTTGTTCTTTTAACTTTTGCTTTGAGGCCACAGGAAAATACTGAATTTCATTAAGTTCAAAGATTGCCAGTTGTCACATCCTAGGTGGCTCGGGTTCCAGAACCCTGGCTAGGGGCGCAGGGGGAATGAGGAAAGGAGACACATGCATGGATAACATGTACTGTGAAGCACACATGCACAGATAACGTGTACCATGAAACACACATGCACAGATGGCATGTACTGTGAAGGTAGGATCAGCTGGCTCTGTGACCACTGCCATCACTACAACCCAGAACCTCAGGATGTTTATTAGCACAGGAGGAGGAGTTAGCCACTCTTAGTCTCCAGTTTCGTCCCTTAGACACCAGGAGGAGGAAGCTGCAGTGGCTGGTCTTTGCACACACTGATCAGTTGCTCATAAGTACTCATATTCAGGCTCTCGAGGAGAGCTTTGCCGTTCCTCTCAAGCCTGACCCACATGGGTAACAGCTTTGCCAATTTATGACAGGCCAGTTGGCTTCAGAATTGTCGACAGGCTGTGCCCATCAGAACACAATCGCTCACGACCTCTGATCCCTACAGCCAATCATGTGGCACTTGCTTTGACTCCTCGCTGTCCGACATCATTGAATGCACTCAGGACACTTCTAATTGTTACAATTCACTAGGTGACTTTCGGGTCAACAGGTCCATCCTTCCAGGAGGCTTCTCAACCAGCCTGGCCTGTCTGAGATCTGCCCTGCCTTACTCAAATTCTAAAGCATGAGCCATGCCCACAACATAAGAGGAAAAGGCAGATTGCTCACACGTAAGATCCTGATTTCACAAGCTGTTATTATCGTGTGAAAATTGGGTCATCAACGTTCTCCCTTGTGTCCCGATGTGAAATCGTTATGATTTCCAGACCATTGCTTATTAAAATAAAGGACATTTGTATACAGGTGGTTATTAAGAGTATAAATTTTATAGTTGCACAGGTCACTAGAATATTTGCTGACTCACAAGGAGAGTTCAGTGAGTAGGAAACCTTGGCCCTGCACATGCTAGGTTAAGTGCTGTTCCACTGAGCTATCATCCTAGCCAGAACTCAGTGTGTGGTAAAAGCCAGTTTGAGTTCAGTCCTGAGGTCCTACCACTGTCCTTCAGGAAGCTTTTCCTTTCTCTTATGTTACCTTTCTTTCAGAAAAGATTTTTATCATGTTTGTCTCATGAAGACAGTAATACTGGGTCTTTGTTTGTGTTTCTATTGCCATGATAAAACATCATGATCAAAAGCAGTGTGGGCAGAAAAGGACTTATTTCAGTATGGTCCATCACTGAGGTGAATTAGAGCAGGAATCTGGAGGCAGGAGCTGATGCAAAGGCCATGGAGGGGTGCTGTTTACAGGCTTGCTCCCCCTGGCTTGGTCAGTCTGCTGCTTCATAGCACCCAGAACCATCAGTCCAGAGATGGCCCCACCCACAATGGGCCCATCAGTCACTAGTTAAGGAAATGAGCTATAGGCTTGCCCATAGTGATTTTTATGGAAGCATTTTTTAAATTGAGGTTTCAGATGACTCTAGCTTATGTTAAGATGACATAAAACTAGCCAGGATAGTCAGTTTGTCATGGACTATAATTAAAAAATGATGAGACATTTCAGTAAGGCTGCTATTTTTTTTAAAGAATTTTCTTTTCTTTTCTTTTTTTTTTTTTTTTTTTACATTTCAAATGTTATCCCCTTTCCTGGTTTCCCCTCCAAAACCCCCCTATTCCTCCCCCCCCTCACCAACCCACCCACTTCTGCTTCCTGGCCCTGGCATTCCCCTATACTGGGGCATAGAACTGTCACAGGACCAAGGGCCTCTCCTCCCATTGATAACTGACTAGGCCATCCTCTGCTACATATGCAGCCAGAGCCATGAGTCCCACCATGTGTTTTCTTTGGTTGGTGGTTTAGTCCCAGAGAGCTCTGGGGGGTTACTGGTTAGTTCATATTGTTGTTCCTCCTATGGGGCTGCAAACCCCTTCGGCTCCTTGGGTCCTTTCTCCAGCTCCTTCATCGGGGACCCTGTGTTCAGTCCAATGGATGGCTGTGAGCATCCACTTCTGTATTTGTCAGACACTGCTGAGCCTCGCAGGAAACAAGGCTGCTATTTTTAAAATGCATGTAAGATTTAAGTCTTACAACCAAAGAGTGATTTTTTTTTTTTTTGTGAGAGTGTACTTGGGAAGGTTAATACAGAGCTAGGTGCCTTTTATGTTTCACTGAAACCCCACAAAACTTTAACTGCTATATACCTTTTATAGCAGAGAAAAGCTGCAATTGAGCAACTCAGGGCTACCTGGGTTCGTCAAGCGCGGCCTTAAGACTTTACCCGCTGAACTCTCCACAGGCCCTTCCATTGAGATTTTTTTTTAAAATTTGATTTAATTTTTTTTTATTTTCAAAACCAATAGTCCCAGAAACTATTTGATGCTCATATACCAGGCACGAATTTGAAAGGGATCCTAACTTGAGCTGATGAATGAGTATCAGAGCGGCAGTGAGAACTTTCTTGGCTGATTACTCCCTAGGGGGGAAAAAATTGACCTTTGATGGCATCTAAGTGACTGTGCTGTCTTTTAAGATCAACTTTCTGCAACTGGCATAATCTCCAAACTTGAGGCGAAATTTACAAGCAAACCATTAGCTCCCCCTCACCGACAGTGCTAAGCAAGAGCTTCGCAGTGTAGCGCCTCGCCCACCGTCTGCTCCCAGAAACAGGCTCTCGTTTATACAGTCCAGGCTGACCAGATATGTGAAATCCTGTTCCCCCAGTTCCTGAGATTGCAGGCACGTGCACCACATCCAGCCTCATGGGTCTGACACATGCACAGTAAATCCATGCAACTCAGTCCCAACATGCTTCACTCCTCCAGAGTTCCCTGGTACCTCTTGCTGGGTGCTGGCCCTCTAGAGACTGCACTCTGATTTCTTTTACTAAACTTGTCTGTTAAGTGGTTGTTACACGCAAAAGAAAGCTCACTGCACATCACCGGGTGACAAGCGCAGCTGTTAAACCACGTGAAACGTAGCCTCCTGTTCTTTCAGGAAGAAAATACTTGCAGAATAGACTTTTTAAAATGTTTATTTTTAAAATGTTTAATTAACCAAGTTTTGCTCCAGAGGAAGAGAAAGGAAAATGCACTTTAGCTGAAGTATATTCCTTTGAAATTCCAGTGACATTTTAGGGGAGCAAGTTTACAAATTACCCATGCCACTTTTTGGCTCTCTTTGTGACCACCTCCCAAAAGAAAATAACATGGGGGAGAAGTGAATGGTTTAAGGGCAAGGCTGCTGGCTCTCCCTTAAAGCACTGGGTCTTTGCAGCGGGAGGTGGACTGTGGGTGTAAATACGTGCTGCACTGGCAGCGACCACACCTCCTCGCAGGGCCTCTGGACCCAGAGTTTCCTGCAGGTTTCCTCTCGGGTGGCTGCAGGGCAAGCTAGGGGCGGGCAGGAAAGGAAGATGCGCTGCCCAGGAGTGGGGGCGGGGCGGGCCTTTTGCGCCTGACCCCCGCCCTCTGAGAGCCCGCCTCGGGGCGTGGTCCCGGCAGCCTGGGAGCGTGCCCGAGTTTTGGACCCCGGCGTGCAGCTGCGGGACGGGAGATGCTCGGTCAGTCACCCTGTGGCCGCTGAGGCTCTCCTCTCACTTCCGCCGTGCCAGCCAGACCCGACCCGAGGTAAGGTTCCGAAGCGCAGGTGGCCCACCACCAGGGCGGGCACCTGGCGCGGGCGTGCCCGAGTGACAGGACTCACAGAGGCAGGAGTTCAGATTGGAACCTTTGGAAACTCAGCGTTGCGACATAAGTTTGTGGCTTTCCAAAAGTATCTTTCTGGGATACTAACAATACGCAATGACCTCAGTAACAAGTTTTATGCTGACTGACTACCACTGGGCTGGGTTTGCACGCGGGAACTTGAAGCACTTCTGGAAAGTGAATTGGTGGGAGAGCAGGGCTTCACGGGGGAAGCACCACTCACCCCACTGTCGGTCGGGATAGAGAAAGCTTGTTCAGAAGCACAGCTCTGGGATCCAGATTGCCCCCTAACAGACATTATTCCTAGATATATATACACAGAAGCCTTGCTTGTAAAATCACTTTTGTTTCTCCTTCTATTCTTTTATTTTCCTCCTTTTATTCTTTAATGATGTCCTGTGGATATAAATTAATTTTCCTTTGTTGGCGGCTATGAAACATTTTGTTGCTTTCTGAAAAACATGGCTTTAAGGGGGAGGTGATGCTGTTAGCCACTGAGATAGATTATCCACACACACTTTTCTCCACTTTCTCGGCTGGGACTTTTATAGTTTATCTTAGCTCCAAAGGTTCAAACCCAGGGTCTCTCACATGCTAGGCAAGTCCTTTACCACTGAGCTAAAACCCAGACCCTATACAAAGTATTTCAAACATCTTTAAAATGTTCACAATTTCTTATTTTCTTAAAATGATTCTCGGCACCAAACATTCTACTCAGCAACTACGCAAGGAATTAGGGACATGGCGAAAAAAAAAAGTAATAATCAGGTAGTGCCCCCTCCCATTTTAGAGGCTTATTATAATTATTATCATAATGCACGTCGTGATGTTCAGGTAGACTGCGTTCTATAATTCCATCTCCGTCCTGCTCTAAGTACAGATCATCACACAAGTCTGTATTTAACCACCCATCTTCATGAAAATGTAATCACAGAATCGGTGATGAGAAAGAGTTTTAAGAAGAATATTATCTCGGAGAAGCAAGCCATCCAAGGAGGCTGAGTTCACCTTTACGGAGGTGGAGGTCGCTGCTAGACGGTATCTAGGTGTTGACTAGGCTGGTCTCAGACTCCTAGGCTTAAGCTGTCCTCCTGCCTCAGATCTGGGGGAGGACTACAGGTGCTGGGGTTACGTTAAGATGCTTCCTCTGAGTCATCTGTAGTCTTAAAGCTGTGTTCCCCATCCAAATTTAAGTATGGGGAGTTCCACTAAAACAGAAATTTCCTTTTTTTTGAAGTGCTGAGGAAAGGAAGGGAGGCCAATCATCTGAGTAATTAAGCCACAACCCCCGCCCCTTCGTTTTCAGGAAGTGCAGAGTTTCCTTTGTTCCAGCTCTTACTGAACAAAAGCTAATAGAGACACACCAGTTTCCTTCCCCACGGAATGGTGGCTTGTTTCAATCCGCCTGCGGAACTCTGTTAATTCTGTCTTCTATCGGAAGGTATGGCGTCGGTGTTTGCAAAGTTATACACGGGGTAGAGATGCATCTCAGTGATAGAGAGCTTTCATGGCCCGGATGAGGCCACAAGGAAACTGTTATCTATGAGTAACAAGGGACAGTAAGCATTAAGAAAACATTATTTTTAGTTATGCTTAATAGAGCAGTTGACTAGATTCTAGTACAAAGAAACTGCCTTTAAGGGACCCAACCAAGGCTTATTCCGCAGTTCTCTAGTATTTCTATCATCAGAGTACAGTGTCCCTTCCTACAATTCACCATGAACCGCAGGCCAGTAAGGTCTTCGCTTGCCCACACCTACGTGGTCTGGGAAGATTGCTGAATGAATCAGCCTTCCCCAGATGCATATCAGCACCACTCACTGGAAGACTGACAGGGGAAGGTAATTTTTATTTGTCTGTTTTCTCCTTAAACTACCCAAACAAGAGAAGCAAGGCCAGATGGAGTTCACATAAAGTTGTAATATACTGAGTGTCTATTGTTTTGTTTTGTTTTTCTCATTTTGTTAAAAATTAAAAACATTTTTTTCTTTTAGTGAAAATAGATTTTTCCCCCCTCATACAATGCATTCTGATTACAGTTTCCTCTTCCCTACTCCTCCCAGTTCCTCCTCCCCACCTCCCCTCCCATCCAGATCTACTACACCCTTTCTGTCTCTCATTAGAAAACAGGCCACTAAAGAGTAATAATAAAATAGCATGCAGTAAGATAAATCAATATATGACGAAAAAAAAAGGACAAAAGAACCAGAGAGAAAGCACAAGAAATGCATAGACAAAGACACACACACATTCACATTCACAGGGGTCCTATCAAAACTCAAAACCAGAAGAAACACAATATACATGCAAAGGAACTATAAGGCTAAAAATAGAAAGGACCTCCAAAGATAGCACTGAGTTCATTTTTTGTTGAGCATCTCCTGCTGGGCATAGGGTTTGCCCATCTCCTGCTGGGCATAGGGTTTGCCCATCTCCTGCTGGACATAGGGTTTGCCCATCTCCTGCTGGGCATAGGGTTTGCCCATCTCTTGCTGGGCATAGGGTTTGCCCTTAAGCTCCATTTGTTTCCCCAGTGAGACTCCCTTGGAGAAAACTACATTTTCATTTGCAAGTGGCTATCAGTTGGCGATGGCATCTGAGTTAGGGATGGGGACTACATCCACTTCTCCTCTCAGCTCTCAGATACCATTTGATGCAGACCTGTGCAGGACCTGTGGATATGGACTCCGTCTCTTTGAGTTCATATGGGTACCAGCCCTGCTGCTGTGTTTAGAAGGCCTGGATTCAGTGATGTCCCTCATCCCCTGTCCTTCTAGTCTTTCTGTCTCCTCGTTCTCAGTTCCCTGAGGGGAGGGATTTGCTGGAGACAACACATTAATGCCCAGTGTTCCAAGGTCTCTCACTCTCTGCATAAAAATAATTTTATTGTATCATATATTTTAGTTACATTCTTTCTCCCCGACCCAAGCTTCTCTGACTTTTCTCTCCAACCAACTTCATGCTCTCTTTTTCCGCCTCTCAAAAAACAACAACAAAAAAACCCCCAAACAAAAATTAAAACAAACAAGCATGAAATAAGTGATTTAAAAAATTACCAAAACAAAACAAAAAGCGCACACAACCCACAGAGTCCGTTTTGTATTGACCAGCTAGCTACTCGTGAGCAAGGGTCAGTCCTAGAGTGTACCTGATACACCCAGTGACTCTCCATTGGAAAAACCTGATTTTCCCTCCCCGGCAGGTCTTAATTGCTAATGGCGTCTTGGTTAGGGGTGAGACTTTGTGTCTACTTTATCTGGCTTGCATTTGTGCAGGTCTTGTGCACGCCTTCACAGTCTCTGGGAGTTCACATGTGGGCCAGCCCTGTTTGAAAGACAGTGTTTCCTTGGAGCCTCGAACTACCTCTGGTTCTTACAGTCTTTCCACCTCTTCTCCATAGATCCCTGTGCCTTGAGGGGAGAGATTTTTTTTTTTTTTTCAAAAGGAGCTCTGGCAAAGTTTTATTAAAGGGAAACTTTCTTGTTTACTTCTCACCAGTCTGTTCTGGCATGCTTCTAATAATATCAGAATCGCCTGGGTCAATGATAGCCAGTAGCATACTCTGTAGTATTTTCCACACACTGTGCCCAATTCAATATTATTGCCACTGTACTGATGGACACAGCTTTAGGCAACATGACATAGTATTCTATTTCAGATTTTCTCTAAGCTGGGCAGTTGTTGGCGAGGAGAACCAACTTTGCTTTGCCTTGTCTGAGCATCTTCAGAGTCTGTTTGTACCCTGGCACGTACTTTCCACTTTTCATAACAAGCTGGAGCCTAGAGATGATCGACTCCAGAGACTTCTTCATCTTCTTTGCAGCCACCATCTTCCTGCCTTACGTGCGGGACAACCCCCGACCAAGATCAGCTGCTAAGATGGCCGGGGAGTGAAAAAGGCGAGGGGAGAGATTTGATGATGACATCCACTTAAGGCTGAGTGCTTCAATGTCTCTCACTCTTTGCACATTGCCCAGTTGTGAGCCTCAGTGTTAATTCTCTGATGGGAACAAGCAAGTCACTGATCTTGGACACAGCAATATTTCATCAGAAATGATTCTATTGCTAGGTTTCTTCAGCAGAATAATAGGTTCTCCCGTAAGACCCATAACCTATCTAGTCTTAGGTTCTTGGTTACTTTAGCAGTGTCACAAATGTTCCATGTCATGGAGGGGCCTTAAATCTAGTCAGAAAGAGATTGGTCACCCCATAATATTTATGCCGATGCACCAGTATATAGTGCAGGCAGGTGGCTATTGTAGGTAGAGGGTTTGTAGTTCGGAGATATTGACAACTAATGATTCTCCTCTAGTGGTGGGCACAGTATCATAAACTCCAGTTGGAAGAGATGAAGTTTCTAGTTAGGCACCAGCTTGGATTCTCCCTGTTTGATGGCATATGTAAGTTGTGCCTTCAACAATAAGGCCTCACCAACAGGTTATGGGGGGGCAACCAATAGCCTTGATAATAGTCTGTGATGTTTGGGGGACTTCTTTGGCCAACAGCTCAACAGAATGTAACCCATTCTTGGCATTGGGGGGTTTTACTCTGTGGCATAAGACATCTAGTTGGCCATTATCTCCCGCAATAGAGGGTAACTCCATTTAAATCCTTTCCAAAGATGTATGTAAGGAAGCATCTGCAGTAGAAGATTGCATTCATATGGCTTTTCAAAAGCCCTCGCATATTCCTCTCTTCACCCTGTCCGCCCATCCCCCTGTACATTTAAAGTTCCTGCTTTCCCCCTTTATCTCTTTAAGATACTATATTCTGTTTTCCATTCCTCGGAAGATTGCATCCTCTTCCTTAGCCTTTCACTCGCTACCTAAGCTTGTGGTTAGTCTATTGAAACACACATATCTAAACCCGAAAGGAGAAAACATGCACTATTTGTCTTCTGGGGTCCGGGTTACCTCACTCAGGATGGTCATTTCCAACTCCAACCGTTTACCTGCAAATCCCATTTTACTTAAAAGCTCACTAATATCCCATTGTGCAAATTTACTACATTTTATTATCTATTCATCACTTGGTGGACGTGTAGACTGTTTCTAATGTCCGGCTCTTATGAATGAAAGCAGTAGTGAACAAAGATAAACAAGTATCATGGAAATAAAATGCCGAGTCCTGCCTTAGTTTGGGTTACCATTGCTCTGATGAATAATGGTCAAAAGCAAGCTGGCAAGAAAGGTCTTGTATGAGGTATGTTTCCACATCCATAGACGGTCAATGAAGGAAGTCAGAGCAGGAACTCAAACGGGGCAGGAGCATGGAGGCAGGAGCTGATGCAGAAGCCATTGGGAGTTCTGCTTACTGGCTTGCTTATCATGGCTTGCTCAGTCTGCTTTCTTATAGGATCTAGAATTACCAGCCCAGGGATGACACCACTCACAATGGTCACCCCCAACCCCCACCCCTTCAATTACTAATGCCCTAAGGCTGGATTTTAGGAAGGCATTTTTTTTTTCAACCAAGGTTCTCTCCTTTCAAATGACTAGCTTGAATCAGGTTGACATAAAACTAGCCAGCACAAGTCTTTGGGGTACATGCTCAAGAGTGGTATAGCTAGATCTTGTGTCGATCAATAGTCAGCGTTTTGAGGAACCTCCACACTGATTTCCATAGTGACCTTACCAGTCCCCACTCCTACTGGCAGTGAGTGAGTGGTCCCCCTTCCCTGCACGCTGGCCAGGATGTGCTGTCATTTGTTTTATTAATCTTGGCCATTCTGACACAGGAAAGATGCAATCCCAAAGTAGTTTTAATTTTCATTCGTTGACGGCTTAGGATGTTGAACGTCTTTTTTTGTTGTTTTTTGTTTGTTTGTTTGTTTGTTTGTAGACCAGGCTGGCCTCAAACCCAGAAATCCTCCTGCCTCTGCCTCCCAAGTGCTGGAATTAAACGTGCACCACCACATCTGGCGAATTCTGTTTGTGTGTGTGTGTGTGTGTTGAACGTTTTTAAAAGCGTTTTCGATCCATTTTTATTTCATTTTTAGAGAACTTCCTGTCTAGTCCTATATCCCACTTTTAACTGGATTATTTGTTTTCTTTTCTTTTTTAAAGATTTATTTATTTATTATATGTAAGTACACTGCAGCTATCTTCAGACACTCAACAAGAGGGAGTCAGATCTCCTTATGGATGGTTGGGAGCCACCATATGGTTGCTGGGATTTGAACTCAGGACCTTCGGAAGAGCAGTCAGGTGCTCTTACCCGCTGAGCCATCTCACCAACCCCGATTATTTGTTTTCTTGATCAGTTTCTTGAATTCTGTGAATATTCTAGATACTAGTCATCTGTAAGATGTAGAATGGGTAAACATTTCTCCACATTCTATAGTCTGCTGCTTGGTTCAAATGATGGTATACAGAAGTTTTTTGTTTTTTTTTTGTCATTTATTAACTGTTGGCCCATCCCTACAGTGATACACTTCCTCCAACAAGTCCACACCTCTTCCAACAAGGCCACACCCCCTAATAGCACCACTCCCTGGGCCAAGCATATTCAAACCACCACAATATCTGATCTTGCCTTTTCCAGATGCCACTCCAGTCTTTGGTTGCTGTTGCACCAGTCTGGATCCCCATCTAGTGTGACAGTTGTGGGGTCCTTGAGTTCCATCAAGTGTGGCAGTTATGGGTCCCTGGGAGAGAGCTGTTCTGCATGGTCTAAAGAATAAAGATGGGATAGGAGGGATTGATGAAAGGGGTGGCAGGAAACTAGGGGAACCCTGGGTGTAGAGCAGGAGGCTGAATCCCAAGGAGATGGAGAGGGCTGGGAGGTGGGACCCAGGCTGGCAGTGAGTGTCAGGTCTAAGAACAGTCTGTATGGGAGAAGCAGACCATAGCCCAGGCAAGTCCCAGAAAAGGGTCCTGGATATCTTTCTAAGGAAACTCGACATTTAGACAGAGCTCTTAGGGGTCAAGAAACAAAGCGAGCAGATAAATAAACCAAATTGCAAGCAAAAGTTAATAACCCCTTCGTGGGAGCCGTGCAAGGGGGATTTGGGTTCACATAGTACACTATTCAATGAAAAATTGGAGGCTTTTATTAAATGGATCAGTGTGAAAGGCCAAACCTATAAGCAGTGTGAAAGTGTGTCATCCAGGTTAGCTATTAGCTTTGACACAATTAAGCAAGTAGCAGACTCTCCTCTAAAAGATGTTCTACACAGGTGCAAGACAGAAGGTGGGTGGGAGGGGGGAGGTAGGGGGAGAAGAGTGTTCTGTAGGCATGGAGCATGCTTGAATGTTCTAGGCTAGGAAGTTAAAGGCTTTTGCTCCAAGGAAAGTTAGTGTCTCCTCTGTCGTTCTTCTAATGCCTCCTAGAAAGTTTGACTTCTTAGAGTGACTTTTCCATAAAAAATGATTATTATTATTTTTTAACCTATGATTGTTTTTCCACGTGTCTACTTGAGTGTATGCCACACGTGTGCAGGTGTCCTGAGAGACCAGAAGAGGAGCTGTAGTTACACAGGTGTTGTGAGCTGCCCAACCTGGGTGCTAGAAACCAACCTCTGATCCTCTTGGAATAAGCAGTGATCCCTCTTAACCACAGCCAGGCATCCAGTCCCTGGCTTTGTGGCTTTGTGAACAAATGCCATTTGTAGTTTGTATGGTACTATGAATCGTAGATTCTTCCATTTGAAGTTTCTAATTTCAGGTGCTTTTGGAAAAAAAATCCCACAATTTTGGTGTGAGAAAGGACATGAGGAGACTACAGGCCTGGGATCTTCCCGATCAGAATGAAACCCATGTTGAAAGACTTTTCAAATCTCTTGCTGGTGGTGCTCTGTGACTATGGTGAGTATGGTGGAGAACACATGAAGCCATTGGTATCCATGGGAACCAAAGGCACTGTGGTTGGTGACCCTGCATGGGAGAGGTGGAGTGGATCAATTTAATTCTCTCAAAGCCACAGCCTTGATGCCGTGGCCTCTCTGAAAGTATTATACCCTGGGGATTTTGCCTAATTGATTCAAATTTCAATTTAAATGTATTTTTTAACTCATTAAAAAACCTCACTACTATTAAGTAAATGAAAGCAAACATATTACACTTTGGTTTCCCGCCCTTCTCTTTTCTCTCGGAGACAAGAGTCTTGCCATGTAACCCTGGCTGACCTGTAATCTACTGCATATACTTCCTGATCATTGCATTAAAGGTGTATGCCACCGTGCCTGGCAAAAAGGATACTTCCATAAGGGTTTTAGCTTTGTTTTTGTTTTTTTGCCTTTTCATAACTACTGGATATAGATGAAATCTGTCATTTTGGGTTACTCACTGTGTGTGCGTACACATGTTTTTATGAATATACCAGTGTCTTAGCAGGGTTTCTATTCCTGCACAAACATCATGACCAAGAAGCAGTTGGGGAGGAAAGGATTTATTCAGCTTACACTTCCACATTGCTGTTGATCACCAAGGAAGTCAGGACTGGAACTCAAGCAGGTCAGGAAGCAGGAGCTGATGCAGACAGAGGCCATGGAGGGATGTTCTTTACTGGCTTGCTTCCCCTGGCTTGCTCAGCCTACTCTCTTATAGAACCCAAGACTACCAGCCCAGAGATGGCACCACCCACAAGGGGACCTCCCCCCTTGATCACTAATTGAGAAAATGCCTTACAGCTGGATCTCATGGAGGCATTTCCCCAACTGAAGCTCCTTTCTCTGTGATAACTCCAGACTGTGTCAAGTTGACACAAAACTAGCCAGTACAACCAGCTACTTTAAATTCTGTAATAAGTGGGAGAAAGGGAAATGAAGGGACAGAAGAAGTAGACAAAACAGAACACTAGTGTGGTTTTAGGATACAGTAGGACCAGAATGGAGCTTTTGGAATGAGAGCCTTCTCATCCAGACACACAGGAATTCTGGGGTATGGTGGCAAGTTCTTCCTTTAGTTCTCACCTTCCGTTTTCTGTGGGGACCCATCCACTGCGTCTCTGTCCTTCTTTTTCAGCTGCACATGCATGTCGCTTTCATAAATTGGCTCCCACAAAATCAGAATCTGATCAACCTCACTGATAATCTCTGTCACTTCTAATAGACTCTGGATCACTGGGCGTGGTGCATGCTAGTGTTCCTAGCATTTGGGATGTAGAGGCAGGAGGATTGCTACGTGAAACCCTAGCTCAAAACAAACCAACCCCACTCTTGTTAGTTAACCATATTGGTGAGTTTTGTGTCAGTGTGACATAAGCTAGAGTAGAGTCATTTGGGAAGAGGGACTCTCGATTGAGAAAATGCCTTCGTAAGATGAGGCTATAGGCAAGCCTGTAGATCATTTTCTTGATTAATGACCAATGTGGGAGGGCCCAGACCACTCTGAGTGGTGCCAAATCTGGGTAAGTGCTGGTCCAGAGTTGTGTAATAAAGCAGGCTGAGTAAGACATAAGACACAAGCCAGTAAGCAAGTTCCTCCATGGCCTCTGCTTCAGTTCCTGCCTCCAGGTTCCTACCATGACTTCTCTCAGTGATGGACTATGACATACCTAGTTATTTAAGAAAAGTTCATACTATTATGGATGACCAATGAAGAATAAATAAATAACATCTCCCATCCACCTAAAAATTCCCTCTTCACCCCAGCAGAGAACACTAGATTCTTTTACTGGTAAAAATTCCTAAGTGCTAATCTTGAATATCAGACAATAATAACTTTGAAGAGAAATTAAACATCTTATATTTCAAGTAATCTAGACTAGTTAGTATTATGCCATCTAAACCAAACTTTCTCTAACTGTTGTATATTCCCTTCCCCCAATACCTAAACACCAGAATTAATTATTCAGTAATAAGCTGAAATAAACTGTTCTTTCCCTAAGGTGTTTTTGGTCATGATGTTTTTATGACAGCAACAGAAACTTAGTAACTAATACATTAATGAAGTGATATGTGCCTCTTCATCTTAAGATGCACTAGAGAGGGCTGGAGAGGTGGCTCAGCAGTTAAGCTCTTCCAGAGGTCCTGAGTTCAATTCCCAGCAACCACATGGTTACTCACAACTATCTATAAGGAGATCTGGCGCCCTTTTCTGGTGTGTCTGAAGACAGCTACAGTGTACTCACATAAATAAATAAATCTTAAAAAAAAAAAAAAAAAGATGTACTAGAGAACCACCCTGCCCCTTTCAAATTTAAATTAAAATGACTTTAGTGGGGCTGGAGAAATGATTCAGCAGCTAATAGCAAGTACTAGCATCTGTGTTTGGTAGCCCAAAACCACCTGTAACTCCAGCTCCAGGGGAATCCAATGTGTTTGGCCTCTCTAGGCACCTGTACATACATATGTACATACATACATACACACACACATACACACACATAATTCATACACACATATACATACATACATACATACATACATACATTCATACATACAAACATTCTTGCTCTCTCTCATTCACATACACTTTGACATTCTTTGAAAAAAATCTTTAAAATTTCTTTTGCCTCTGAATTCCCTGTCTAGTCTGAGACAGATATGGAAGTCTCTTTGGTCACTAGTATGCACCTCCCTCAACTCACATTGTCTACAGGTGCAAGGGAATCTTCTTCACCTTCTGTTTTCCCTAAATGGGCAAACAAAACAAAGTAACGTTTATCCTGTTAGGCCTTTCAAGTAAGCATGGTCCAGTATTCAAATCTATCCGAGTTGGCTATATCTTATTTCAGTCTCCAGGAGGAAGTGAGTGATGTGCTGACTGATCTTTGTGTTGATATATTCATGGGCAGACTCTAGTAAGCACTGGTTAAACACAGACAAGGGGAGTTTAAAGACGGCAAGTGCAAACAAAATTACACCACCCTCTTTAGCTATGTGCAATGTGATATGTTTATACTATATGTGGATGGGTATATACAGTAAGAATAATAAGTATTTAATTATGCAACTTTTTTTTCAAACCAAAAAGGGATCCTGGAAGTTCTTTCATTGTAGAATAATGTCTTACCCGACCCGCCATGGAGCAGCCGATTGTTGCATTGCCAAATTCTGCCTGCTTTGATATGTATTTGGATACTGTTCAGAAAAGGAACAAAGATTCTTATGTATCTGCATTCTTTGTACCATTTCAGCTGCTTTGCTGGGTCTCATTTTAAAAGATAGGGCTGATCATAACTGAATGGCACTTGGGAAATTAGTAGTCATCTGTCCTATTGATGCCAGTACCGGTTGCTGTCATGTCATGAAAGTTGCTAAGGATATGCCTAGTTATTTGAGAAATGTTCATGCTATTATGGGTAACCAATGAAAAAATAAATAGCATCTCTTGTCCACCTGAAAATTCCCTAATCATTCAAGTGGAGGACACTGGTTCTATTACTGGTAAAAAAAAAATTTGAATGCTTATCTTGGGTGTTGGACAACAATTACTTTGAAGAGAAGCTAAGTATCTTACATTTTAAATCATCTAAAGCAGTTTGAATAGAGCCATTTAGATCAAACGTTCTCTAACTGTTGTCTATTTTCCCAAATACCTAAACACCAGAAAATGGTTAAAGAAAGAAATGTGAGGGACTAAGAACTGTCAATTATTCTTTTATGTTCACTGTCACTTACTGTAGTTAGAAGTGAATGCTATGAATTTATCACTACTTATCACTACTCATCATTTTAAGCGGGAGAGACCAGAACGCTTAGAAAGGAACAAACCAGGTGTTTGACCTCTTAGGGGTTGCGTGTCATTCTGTAACATCCTTGGCTTGGTTGCACATTCTCTGTTGTTCGGAAAAAAAAAAAAAAAGGCTATTTTTATTGTATCAC
The DNA here is from genome assembly GCF_900095145.1 of Mus pahari. Lineage (NCBI taxonomy): Eukaryota > Metazoa > Chordata > Mammalia > Rodentia > Muridae > Mus > Mus pahari. The sequence goes on from NC_034608.1 coordinate 40,218,512, forward strand.
TAATACTCCTGCTCAAATGCATCCTTTAAAATCCTATTCTGACCATTTCCTTTCAGTCCTTGGAGAAGCTGAATACCTCCTCTTACAGGAGCCAGTCCATGTGGCACTGAGCAACAGAACGGTGTCAGTGGGTTTCCACTACCTCAGTGACGTCAACGGGACCCCGAGGAATGTGTCTGTCATGCTGTGGGAGGCCAACACCAATCGGACTCTTACCACTAAGTACCTCCTGACCAACCAGGCCCAAGGGACACTTCATTTTGAATGCTTCTACTTCAAGGAGGCTGGTGACTACTGGTTTGTAATGATCCCAGAAGTGACAGACAATGGCACGCAAGTTCCCCTCTGGGAGAAAAGTGCCTTTCTGAAGGTAGAATGGCCTGTCTTTCACATCGATTTAAATAGGACCACCAGGGCAGCAGAAGGCACCTTCCAAGTGGGTGTTTTTACCACCCAACCGCTCTGCCTGTTTCCTGTGGACAAGCCAGACATGCTGGTGGATGTTATTTTCACTGACCATCTTCCGGAGGCAAGAACAAGTTTGGGACAGCCGCTGGAGATCAGAGCCAGCAAAAGGACAAAACTCACTCAAGGTCAGTGGGTCGAGTTTGGCTGTGCACCCGTAGGGGTGGAAGCCTACGTTACAGTCATGCTGAGGCTGTTGGGTCAAGACTCAGTCATCGCTTCTACAGGACCAATTGACCTGGCTCAAAAATTTGGATACAAATTGATGATGGCACCGGAAGTCACGTGTGAGTCTGTGCTGGAGGTGATGGTTCTGCCACCTCCTTGTGTCTTCGTCCAAGGAGTCCTGGCTGTTTACAAAAAGGCCCCCAAACACCTGGAGGAGAGGACTTTCCAGATGGCTGAAAACAGGCTGCCCCTGGGAGAGAGGAGAACGGTGTTTAACTGCACTCTGTTTGACGTAGGGAAGAACAAATACTGCTTTAACTTTGGAATTGTGAAGAAAAGCCATTTTTCTGCAAAGGAATGCATGCTAATTCAGAGAAATATAGGTTGGTATTGAGATTTCCTAGCCTTTAAAAGATCAAATCAGTGCCTTCATGTAATCAAAATCAATAGGACTAAGTGAGCCATGGCATTCACGATTCATTCATCCTTTAGGCAATACCAGTTAGTGTTGTTGTCTTTTTCTGAAAAAATTAAGAGCATATTCATCTTTCGGTTTGTGAGGGGGATTGGTTTGGGGATCCAGAGAAACCAACATTGCAGAGTATTCATATAAAACGGACATACACTTCCCATAAACCCCGAGTCATCTCTAGATTACTTGTAAACCATTACCATGTAATTCTGTGTATGTACTTGTTAGACCGCACCGTTTCCAGAACAATAGCAAGAAGAGAGTCTGGACATGTTCAGGACAGATGCAGTATTTTTCCTGACTGCTTTCTATCCATAGCTAGTTGAGTCTATGGATATAAATTGTGGGCTGGGTTGGAGGCCGGGGGGAACCATACAAGTATCCTGGTAATCAGATTCACATGACCTCTCTAGGTTTTCTCTTTCCCTCCAAAACTATTAGCCGTCAGTAGCTCTTCAGCTGGCGATGGAGGCTCATGGGCCCCCTCTACTCCATGGTGGTCTTGTTCAGGCAGCCACAGCTGCTGTAGGCTCCTGAGTGCAGAGGTTGTGTCACATCCAAAAGACACCGTCTCACTCCTGTCCTCAACCCGTGGCTCCTATAGCCTTTAGTCCCTTCTATCAGGATGGTTCTTGAGCCTTGGAGGTGATACTGTAGTTTCTTTTATTGAGAACAGATTTTTTCCATATGATGTAGTCTGATTATGGTTCCCCTCTCCCTACTCCTCCCAGTTCCTCCTCCCCTACCCTCCCCTCCAGAGCCACACCCTTTCTGTCTCTCCTTAGAAAACAAGCATGCGTGCAAGGAATGATAATAATAAAATAACATAGTGTAAAACAAAAACAAACAGAAGAGAGAGCCAAAGAAAAAGAGTAAGCGACGCACAGATGTCCATACATAGGAATCCCATTAAAATATAAAACTGAAAGCCATGCAAAGGACCTGTAAGGTTAAAAGAAATACCCCAACTTAACATTATGAAACAAAGACCCTCTAAAGATGGCACTGAGTTCCTTTTGTGTTGGCCATCTACTGCGGGGCATGGGGCTCGTTAGATTACCTTGGAGAAAACTAACTTTCTACTTGTAAGTGGCTATCAATTGGAGACAGCTTCTGGGTTAGAGATGGGTACATGTGTCCACTTGTCCTCTTAGCTCTGGGACCCCCATCTGGTGTGGACCGGTGCAGGCTCTGTGCATGCTACCACAGTCTCGGAGAGTTCATGTGTGCATCTGTCCTGCTGTGTTCCATGGGTCCTCTGTCTCCTCTGGCTCTTACAATCTTTCCATCTCCTCTTCTGCAAAGTTTATAGCTCTTCGAGGAGGAATTTGATGGAGATGTCCCATTTAAGGGCTGAGTCTTCCGAGTTAACTCACTCTCTGCATATCATCTGGCTGTGGGTCTCTGTGGTTGTTTCCATCTGCTGCAGGAGGAAGTGTCTCTGATGATGGCTGAGCAAGGCACTGATCTATGAGCAGAGAAGAATGTCATTAGGAGTCATTTTATTGCTATCACCCTTCCCCCGCCCCCAGGTTCCTGGCCTATCTAGTCTCAGGTTCTTGGTGACAGCATAAGGTATGGTTTCCATCTCATGGAGAGAACCTTAAATCAAGTAAGATACTGGTTGGTTCGTCCTAAAAAGCCTTGTGCCACTGTCACACAGCAGATCCTGCAGACAGATCACCATTATAGATCGAAGGTTTTGTAGCAGTCTTGGTGTTTGCCTTTCTCCTTTGGTAATGTGCAAGGTTCCTCCAGCACCATGGTACTAGTCTGTACCGGTGAAAACCTGGCATAAACATAGGGATCCCGTGGCCTGACTGGTCAGACGGTCTACCCTAATGGAGATGACCCAAGAGCTGGTGAGAAGTCACATCGCAAACAAACAAACAAAGATAGGTGGTTCCAGAGAAATGAATCCCCAGGTTTTCACATGGATGCTGGGGAGGGGGCCTCAGGTAGCAGCGCTTTACCCATAATTCCCCCCAGCCCCCTCACTGCAATTCCTGTGAGTCACTAGTCACACTGAATGTCTTGTTAGTCCTTTAATTTTTATAATTGGAATAATGTGTTTTATTTCTTTCTCCTCTTCTAAATATGTCTTAGGACCCTAGGATACGGCACATTTTGGATGTCGCCAAAAGGGACTCATGGTCTTTTCGTGATTAGTTTGTCCCTGGCACTGTCCTCAATGCCTTTTGCATCTGGCCTTATGATCCTGTCAGTCACTTAGGCCCATTGTAGTGTCAGTTTGAGATGACGAAGTCAGGGCACAGAAGAGTGAAGTGCTTTGCTCAGGATGGTTGAATGAAGAGTCAGAGCACCAAACTGTGTGGACTGGGAGGTGTGTGTGTGGGGGGGATATGGGGTGGGGGCGGGGGCGGGGGCGGGGCAGGGCAGGGGCGGGGAAATCTGGCTCAGCAGCAGCATGTCTGCCCCAGTTCTGTTCTCCAGCACCAGCAGATAATCAAAAAGCAGAGGTTAAGCAGTTTGACAAGTAGCTTTTACCGCTCTCCCGTGTCACCTTCTGTACCGCCAGTTCCTACAGAAGACAACAAGAAGCTTTCAGCTTGGAATCCATCCTGGTGTTTTACTTCCTGACTCATCCTAGACTATGAGGCCCTTTTGGAAAACCTGTAACTGCTTTTTGTCCAGTGGCTGAGGGCAGTGGGGGTCGGGGGCGGGGGGAAGCATGATTCGTTTAATAGAAGTAAGCCTTGCTCTGTGCAAAGAAAATCTATCTGCTTTCCCCAGGCATCCCTGATTCTCACTAAATGTGTGTGGGGTTTTCTTCTAAGTATGTTTTGTTCAGTTACCTTGATCCCTGGAGCACGTGTCTTACAAATGTCATCAGCTTTGGTCCTTCAAATGGCCTTAGAAACAAGCCTACTTTTTCCTTATCACATGCCAGACAAACTTGGCTCCTTCAGAATTGATTTCTCTTGTGGTGGTTGGAAAGGCATTTTACCTGGCCGAAGAAGCTTGTTTTAAGTATGTATGTATCTATGGCCACCTAAAGAGGACCACATAGAATAACCCATCATTCACAAAGAACAGCTGTTTGGAATAATGGTCACCTTGCTCTTCATGTGTGGTCTGTGAACTATAGATGTCTAAAGAATCCCAATTTTAGAGAATTTTCTTCAAAGTTGTTTAATATTTTCAGGGATCTGAAGCATAAGGTGTTTGAATATTTTTTTCTGGGTACATTTTATCATTGTTTTAGTTGAGCTGAGCTAATTCCTATTTAGCCATTTCTATTTAGAAATAGATTTAAAAAAAAAAAAAAGATCTGGATGGTGGTGGCACACACCTTTAATTCCAGCACTCGGGAGGCAGAGGCAGGTGGATCTCTGAGTTTGAGGCCAACCTGGTCTACAGAGCTAGTTCTAGAACAGCCACACAGAGAAACCCTGTTTCAAAAAACCAAAAACCAAACCAAAACAAAACAAAAAACCTTTACTTTGAATGTTGACTTTTTGTTGGAGCCATGCCTCTGCTTTCACAGAGAACATCACAGCATCTGCATGGTGGATGCCAATGTGTGTCACACATATGTGTGAGGGTGGGTTTTTATCACAAGGCACCTCTTTCTGGAGTCTTCCTCGCTCACTCTCCGCCTTCTTCCTGTTCTTCCTGATGCTGAGTTTCAGCTGGGATGGATGACCAGGTTGTTCTCAGGATTTGCCTATTCCTACCAATGCCGGTATTAGAGTTATGGACAGGGTTGGCCATGCCTGGCTTTGACATGGGTGTTGGGGATGGGTTCAGATTCAGGCCCATTAACCCCCAAACACGACCTTTGAAAATGATATATAAAGTACAGAGACAAAATTTAGAGCTAAGATGAAAGGATGGACTATCCAGAGACTACCCCATCTGGGGATCTATCCCATCATCAGTCACCAAACCCAGATACTAATGCACATGCCAGCAAGATTCTGCTGAAGGGACTCTGATATAGCGGCCTCTTGTGAGGCTATGCCAGTGCCTGGCAAACACAGAAGTGGATGCTCACAGTCAGCTATTGGATGGAGCACAGGGGCCCCAATGGAGGAGCTAGAGAAAGTACCCAAGGAGCTGAAGAGGGATGCATCACTATAGGTTGAACAACAATGTGAACTAACCAGTACCCCCTGAGCTTGTGTCTCTAGCTGCATATG